>NC_091129.1:81129744-81480577 GCF_040183065.1 Periplaneta americana | reverse complement strand
AACCTCCTTGTTATGTTATCACGTCTCATTACAACGGTCAGGTATGGATACCTCCTACAAATACCATTATTTCGTGACAGTCTTAGTTTCCCAACTACTTGAAGTATTGTATTCCCTTCTCGTGTTTAGAAAACAGCAAGTTTTCCATTATACTTTGAAAATATATAACAAGCGTGCTTCCAGACAGGAAACTAATTCATGTTGTGTTCAAGGTGCCATAAAGGGTTCTTTGTCCTGCAGAGCATAGGAAGGGCTTCAGACACATTCATTTGTTTAAGAGGGAGTGTTCTTGTATGGTGAAGATTAAACTGATTACTGTTGTGTAGCAAATTCGTTTATTTTTTCGACGTTAAGTTCAGTGATGGAACTACTATCTTAAATTCTTTAAATCGACTCTTGGTGTGTAGTAGGTATTCTATAATCGGAGACATTAAATTCACAGTTGGGGTTACCACCTCAAAGTTTCTAAAATTGATTTTTGTTTTCTGGCAATTCTTCTACATTCGATGACTTTAAGTTCAGTGATAGGCCTATCACTTTTAATTCTCTTTCATTGTATGACATTTCTTCTATATTCCACAAAGTTAAATTATGTGTTAGGGCTGTCGTCTTTCGTTCTGAACTCTCTTGTTGCGTGGCAATTATTCTATATTTAATTAGGTTAAGTTCTGTGATAGGAGAATCACCATAGCCTCTAAACTCACATTTATTTGGTAATAATACTTCTATATACGATAATATTAAGTACAGTGATGGATATGATCTTAATTAATTGAAAATCAAATCTTTTTATAAGCATTTCTTCTACTAATGACGACATTAACATTCATGTGTCACCTGGATGTTATTAGAATTTTTTGTTGTACTACACCCAAGGAATGAGCTCTTACACCATGTATATTTAACCAAGTCCCCACACGCGTCTGATATGTAGGAAATAATGCATATTATGTCAAATCACAGAAGTCTTTAAAGAAAACAAAACAAATTCAAGCGCAATCTCTCTTGATAACCAACGTAATGGTAACTTGCATATCTAATACGCGTGGCGAGCAGTTGTGTAAGTGACTACTTTCCTTCTTTAGGTATATATTAATTTTTAACAAAATAATCTGCCCTCAATGAGGGTGACCATAGAGATCCAGACTAAAAGCACTACAGAATAATTTAGAAGGACAAAAATATTAAATACGGGAATTGTTTAGTAAAAAATCCAGAGAAATGCAAACCCAATAGAATCATCAATGGTTAAAATATAAATGGTAATGTAATATGATGATGATGCAGGGTAACGCTCGGGTGTGAGTTAGATTCCCATTAGGGCTGATTACCTATTTGATTTTTTCCGAGGTTTTCTCGAATTTTAAGGCGATTATCAGATAATCTATGAAGAATTCTCAGCCACATCTCGCTATCGCCATCGTGGATAAATAAGCCAGTAGGCTAGTTGATACAGCGTCGTTAAATAGCCATCTCAAAGTACTGATTACGAGATTAACCTTTGAATTAAGCTTACATCTGTGATGAAATGTAAACCTATAAGTGCCGAAAGCTGACGCGCTGAATCACCGCTAAGTGGGCTGTTACTTGCCCATATCACTATTCGAACGATGCCGCACTAAGAGAAACCTGTTTTCAGGCGTACACTCATTACAATTGCAGAAACATTAAATGATCTGTAATCTTACCAAATTCGAAATATAACACAACCAAAAGCAGATAATTTTGTCAGAAACTAAACAGATTAAACAGTCTCCAACATCTATTATAATCACTGCATAGTTATATACCCACTTACAAATGGCTTGAAAGGAACATGAAGGTTTATTGCCGCCCTCACAATCATGAACCCGCCATCTATTCCTATCCTCAGCAAGGTTAATCAAGTCTCTACCATCATATACTACCTCTCTCAAATCTAATTTTATATTATCCTCTTCTGTACATCTTGGCCTCCGCAAGTATCTTTTTTCCCTTAGGACTTCCAGCTATCACTCTACATGCATTTCTGGATTCACCTTTAAGTGCTACATGCCCTGCCCATCTCAAACGAATGGATTAAATATTCCCAATTATGTTAGGAGAAGAAAACAATGCGTGCAGATATGCGTTGTATGACTTTCTCCATTCTCTTGTACCTTCTTCCCTCTTAGCTCAAAATATTTTCCTAAGAACCTTATTCTTGAACACTCTTAACCTCTCTCGCAAAATGAGAATCCAAGTTTCACTACCATAAGAAAACCGGTAACATAAGTATTTTATAAATCCTAACTTTCAGCCTTTTTGAGAGCAGACTGGATGTTATATATGTTTATTGTTTCTCCAAAGTATTTGAATTTTTTCACCTTTTGAAAGGATAAATTTCCAGTAGGCTAGATATATTTTCATTTTGGGTTTTACTTCCATACCTACAGTATATCCTAACTTACTTCAAGTAAAATTTATCTATTTTTTCTAATCATTTGTGGGTTTTCTCCTAATATATTTACGTCATCCTCATAAAGAAGTAGCCATTGCGTAGTTATAAACAAACCAAATGACAAAAATACTTCATTTATAGCGTATATTGACTGAATTATAATAATTCG
Organism: Periplaneta americana; assembly: GCF_040183065.1. Taxonomy (NCBI): domain Eukaryota; kingdom Metazoa; phylum Arthropoda; class Insecta; order Blattodea; family Blattidae; genus Periplaneta; species Periplaneta americana. The sequence goes on along the minus strand of NC_091129.1, from coordinate 81,477,989 downwards.
TTTAATCATATCAATATCTCTAAAGTTGCGTTGAACATCACTATTAGCTCACATTACACTTTTCTCGTCTTCAGTACATATAGCTTCACATTTATCGTTAATGAAATATGTATTTACAAAATTAACTCTAGCATGAAGTTTTTTGTTGGATTTAGTTTACTGTCCGATTATACGAAGCTGAAATATAAACAATTGCTTTCATTTCAGAATAGGTTATGAGATTTTAACGGAAATTTACCTTTCGTGCATTACTGTTATTAAACATTTATTTTCAGCCACAGCTTGTACTTCAGACTACACTAATATATCTTCTAAACTGTAACACGTTGTGAGTTCATATTCGTTATCCACCAGTCATTTAAATGTGCAATAATGTGTTTAACATCAATTTCATCACGTTGGTACAATGTTTCATTAATTTCTATTTGTGAAATGAAATAGTTGTATGTCCGCAGATTGGTTTCGTTAATTAATATTATTACATGTATTGACAGAGTTATTTTGCATAGTCCTCATCATTTAATTTTTGTTTTGTGCAAAACAAATGTATCATCCGTTGCCACGAGTGGTTATCCTGGACTGTTTGCAACGTAATCAAATCATTTGTTTCAATATATATTAAAAGCTTATGATAGCGACTCCAAATAGGCCAACTTTTAAACTTTTACGGCTATGGAACTTTAAAAAATATTTGAAAACTCTTTTCAAAATTTATAAAAGTACTTTTAAAGGGTTACATTCTGACGCTAAATTTGGACAACAGTATTAAGAAAAGCTTTTTACAATTTCAAAATTTGCAAAAGTACTTTTCGAGGGATATATTTTGACGTTACGTTTTGACCACTATTTTAAGAAACAAACTTGTTACTATTTCAAAACTTTTAAAGTGCTTTTCAAGGACTATAATTTAACGTTAAATTTGGATAACATTTTAAGGAACAAATTCGTTACGATTTAAAAATTTGTAAAAGTACTTTTCGAAGGATACATTTTCACGTTAAATTTTGGCAGCTGTTTTGAGAAACAAACTTGTTACTATTTCAAAAAATTTAAAGTGTTTTTCAAGGAATACATTTTAACGTTATGTGTGGATAACTATTTTAAGGAACGAACTTGTTACTATTTCAAAATTTGTAAAAGTGCTTTTCCAGAGATATATTTTGACGTTAAATTTCCACAACTGTTTTAATGAACAAATTTATTACTATTTAAAAACTTGTAAAAATACTTTTCGAAGAAAATACAGTTGGCGTCAAATTTGGACAACTGTTTTAAGAAGTAAACTTGTTAATATTTCAGAATTTGTTGAAGTACTTTTCGAGGGATGTACTTTAACGTTAAATTTGATCAACTGTTTTAAGAAACAAACTTGTTACTGTTTCAAAATTTGTAATAATACTGTTCGAAGAATACATTTTGGCGTCAAATTTGGGCAACTGTTTTAAGAAGTAAACTTGTTACTATTTCAGAATTTGTTGAAGTAGCCTACAATTTCGAGGGATGTACTTTAACGTTAAATTCGGTCAACTGTTTTGAGAAACAAACTTATTTTTATTTCAAAATTAGTAAAAGTACTCTTCGAGAGATACATTGTGACGTTAAATTTGGACTACATTTTTAAGAAACAAACTTGTTACTATTTCAAAAAATTTAAAGTGTTTTTCAAGGAATACATTTTAACGTTATGTGTGGATAACTATTTTAAGGAACGAACTTGTTACTACTTCAAAATTTGTAAAAGTACTTTTAGAAGTTTATATTTTGACGTTAAATCTGGACAAGGAAGAAACCTGTTACTATTTCAAAATTTTTAAAGGAAATTTCGAGGGATGCATTTTGACGTTAAAGTGGGACAACTGTTTTAAGGAACAAACATGTTACTACAGTCGACTCCCTTTAATTCGCTTTGCGAATAATTCGCGCTCCTTTTTTTTCTTTGGTCAGTGGGGCAAAATCTAAAATCAGAGAAAATGAACAGTCTTGGAAAAAAGAAAACTGTATTTTCGTTGAACTAAACTGTCGTATCATATTTTATAAAACTTCCGTTTATTGTTTAAGATTGTATTCCACTGCAGTACTGTATTACATTACGATCAAAATGTTTTGTAAATATTTCAGAGTAACTTCTACTTTACTCCAAATAATGATAAAAATTTTTCCGCATAATTCGCAATTTTCAATGCGCCTCTGTCGCAGAAGTTCATGCATTAATTATGACGAAATGTCTACAGTTAATTGTATATCGGTACGATGGGCAATAGTTGAAATGAAATTGCCTCATTGTGTCCATGCAACTGTCACGTCATCTATTAATAGGAATACGAATAAGTTAGGTGCCACATTTGCTTCCACATATCACATGACAATTTAAGGTCTGAATAGTGGAGGATAAAAGCGGCAACATTCAGTATATATGGCCAAAAATGAACAATTTCGACATTTTTAAAATTAGATATAATTTTGCACTCTCATTTTTAGGTTTAAGTTGTGTTTATTTCATGTACACGTGAGAAATAGTTTTCCAAACATAAAGATTTTAGTACTACTCTGCAGATTTGAAGAGTCCAGGTGGCTCAGACTTCATAATTTATTTCCTGGATTATTCATTTTATGATAATAGCTCAATTTAAACGTCGATAGCTCCTAAACTATTTAACATACTGACATGGTTCTCTTTTTAAAATAAACTTATTTGTGAGACTAGAGCTTGAACGACTCAGAAGATAATCTTAACTCTCCATAAAATTAATAAGTGAGTATTAATAATAAGGTGCATAATTTTTTTAATTCTCTTGCTATATAATTACCCCATAATGATTTTTCAATATTATTTTCACTTTTCTCCATATTTCTTTTTGAAATTCCATGTATTTGTCAATTATATGTCTACTAACAATTTAAATAAATGATAAAATAAGTAATTAATCTACTTTAAGTTGTAATTCACGTTATTCATGTGGGGTGTTCTTGTTACTCCCCTTTGTAGCCTGTGTCATGAAAATTTCAGGATATAAAGTTCAATGTTTAATTTTAATTAAGCGTAATTTTCTTCATTTCAAAGTTAGTCTGCTTCCAAATTATATCATGACATTTCGTTCTCAATTTTTTATTTTTCATTTTCTGTTTTGTGGTTTTTCTAAAAATGCTTTTGTTTGAAATAATTTTTAGTGGAAACTCTCTTCGAGATGCTAATTGTAGTATAGATGGTGCTGGAATATTTGAGTTCAAAGAACTAACATTTAATTTATCAATTTTATATTTTTATTTATTTAGTTTTATAACTTCAAAAACATTTTTTTAAATTTAATTTTATTGTAAATAAATGTTTTTGGGATGCTTATGATTGTATATATGGTGTTATAATATTTAAATTTCAAGAATAAACTGAAATGATTTCCAATTTATGTTTTTGTATTGTAACTTTCATTGCTTGTAAATGTGTTTTCTACCATGTCAAAACTATATACCGTAGCATTGAGCAGTTTATTTTGAAACGGAAGGAAGGCAAAATTTAAATTTACTGTATATGTTACGTCATAGTGTCACCGGTAACATTGTCTTGTGTTCATTAAATATAGTATACGATTTCGACATAATGTAACAGGACTTTTGAAACATTTTGTATTTTTTTAAATATTGTGATTGTTTTATATTTTTACATATTTTGTTAAGTCTATAGCCAATAATACATACATTGTTTATATCCTCTTTGCTTAACGATTTATATGATTTTGATGAGGGTAATTGTATTACCCTCCTCGGTAGTAGTAAGCTGTGAAAGACAACGAGCGGGTTAAAAATAAGTCTAATTATAGCACTTTTTAGATTTAAAACACTAGTAATATCAAAAATTTTACTGCAGGCTCTTTGGAATTTTCCAAAAGAATCACGAACTCACCATGGTTGGAACTCAATTTAACAGTTTTTGAAAGTATCTTTACACTATCAATGCATGTATGTAATTAATGCTGAACAGATTGAATAAACATCATTTGGTTTCTGACAGACCAATACAGTGTCTCCATAGAGGATTTAAAATATTACAAGTTTTTTTTACAAACATTTAAATGTTCCCAATTCATAATAGAATTTTCCTCATTACAAATGACACACTGAGGTGATGGTAAAATACCCAGTTTATATCAATATTCCGCCAGGCAGTCGTGTCCTGTGGTAATCCTTATGGCAGCTACTGTCTTTTTACGGGGAAGATCAGGGAGTATCTCTGACTTGTCAAGAAGACACTATCAATGTTTTTTTCTTGTTATGCGATACATTATTAACATAACTGATTTATTTAATTTTATTTCGCTTAGTTTTTATGAATGATCTGTGTTGTAAAATTTTAAAAAATATACAAACGATACATCTAACGGTCATTCTTAAGTGTGAAGTCATACCTTATAATTTGACCTTTAGAAACCAACGTAATTGGCGCAGGAGAACTGAAGGCTGGTTCATAATATACCGGGAACGAGAACCAGAATGAAAACGAGAAGCAGAGGACATGAATATGAAAATTGTTGGTTCACAATAAACCGAGAACGTAGACGACTATGCATAGCGATATGCATGTCAATAACGATATGTAAAGTCGATATTACGCATTCTGATGTTATTTGTGTATAATTGACCAATGGCGTTCTCTCATGAGTACAAGGCAGCCAACATAAACACAGGTTAACCAACTTCGAAATTTCAACTGAAACATTTCATTAGGTACGGTACTATAAATATGACCATGCATCTTTATTATCACAACCTATTTTAAGTCTACCATAACGTAAAATAATTAGAAAAGAAACATTTGTAATAGAACAAAAATCAACACAACAGTAGTTATTGAATTGAAGCATGAATATGTAGTGTGTAATACAACCAAAACAGTAATAAAATATGATTCATTTACGATCGGTGTTCAAAGATGCAGCTATTGAAAGCCACGTATTCTCCTTCATTTTCTCATATTTATACGAGGCGCGCCGCTTATCGTAAACGTGAGAATTTTCCTCAACACTCAATATTAGAATCTCATCAAATAAAACTTGCTCCTTGATGCACAGCACAGAACAAAATAATGCATAGGGTATGTCACGGTCTTCTTGCTACAAAATATATGACGACAAAATAGCTTTTAGATGGCAATATAATGAATCTAGTGGGCTGTGATCGGAAACTTGAACGCCAAAGTTGAAACTTGGCCAACTATCCGTTCCCAATCCCGGACTCCGGCAAGCTTTTCGTTAATTGTGATTGCTTACATTTTAATGTACACATTTTAACAATCTTACCGTTCCGATTCTCGTTTCCGGTTTATTGTGAACCAGTCTTTACAGACTTGTCGTCCTTTCTTGCGCTGCCGTTGGCCTTCTTTGCCGCCGCCTATCGTCGGTCATAGCGACTAGATAATACTATACAGGAATTTCAGGATTATCTGTGTAATATTTTGCGATGATGGAAACAATTGAAATGTCTCTTTTGTGTATGGAGTGCACTTTTTCATTGATCACTATGCATAATAAGTATAACTTGAAATTACAATAACAAAAGGCACATAACTTTAAGGTAATTAATAAGGCAAATGTATGAGAAATTATATGTCATATCACATTGCCCTGTTTTATTGATTATAGTTTACAATTAAGTACATCTGTGAGGAACAATATCCAATTCCGAGAGTTATGTTTACGGTTGAAGAAATAAATGATCCAACTTGTCAGTTTCCTATTTAGTTGGAATAAAAGATGGTTTTACCGTTTGAAACCTGTTGGAAACTGAACGCTTTGAGTGTGCGAATCCAAACATTTCCCGCTTTGTAGGCAACTTCGTTTGAACCAGTTTCCAGCAGTTTTTGTCGAGAGATGCAAATGTATTCGGTTTGTTTTGAATCGGCGTCTGTCCATGAATTTTTCAGCGCGATAGACGTGGGGCAGGCAGAGTTCACACGTGTAGTTAATAATGTTGTTAGAATTAGAGCGACTTTGAGCTCAATATTGATGTTCGTGCATTCGTGCAATTAAACTTAATTTAGTTTATCCGACACTTTTTTTTGCACCTTTTGTTCAGAGGATCACATAGCATTCAGGCGTGAGCTTTGAACTATCATGCATGGACGGCGAATATGAAATGTTACAACTAATTATACTCAACTTTAGAATCAAGCTCGATTCTCTAGTTATCACATCTTTTTTACATAGTAGGGTACATATTCAGAGTCTCAAAATAGATACTGGACTAAATAACAAATGGAATTGACAAACACAATTCCGAATATAACATAAAGAGGATTGTCTGACATATTAGTGCTGATGTCATCGGAATGAAATTGCGGTAACCACAGTTACAACTGCGCCATTATACAGGGTGCTTGAAAAGAAACGCATAATTGCAATTAAAATTTAATGAAAAGAATTTGAACGAAAAGCTTTATAAGTCAAACCCAATATTTAGAAAGGAAAATGAGTCATTCTCGAGTTTTGCAGAAATTCCTGACCATGGGAAATATCACTACTATGTTTGATATTTACTATATACATTAAATTTTAAAGTAATCAGTAGAACACAAAGAACAATTGGAACAACATTTACTTAGAAAGTAATTTTCAAATGCTTGATATAATATTGATGTCCTTGGTATTACTTAATATGTCTGTGGTAATATTTATATATTTGCAATTTGTTTCTGGACTCTACTGTAGAGTGTGCTGTTATCAGAGCACATTCCGCCCATACATATAGGTGGAAAGAAGAAGAATTGCTTTACAGTGTGTAATTGTGGGTAGTTTGGTTAATTTTATGTCGTTTATGTTACTTAATATTTTGACAGCAATAATAATACTGAAATTTCAATAATTTTTTAGTAAATGTACGACTTGCATTTTGTTTATGTGACTTGAACTGGATAAAGGCATTTTTAAAATTATAAATAATAATTTAAGCATGATCAAAATGTCCTTTGTTATCATGAAATAGAAACCAAAATGACTGGGCAATACCAACCATAATAACATTTAAACTAAACGCTTTGATAAGTATAAAAAGTGTGTGTAATATACCACTTCACTTAAACTGAAGTGTTTCAAGTACTCTGGTGAATTTATAATTTTTAATGTCTACTCCTCTCTATTGCTCTGAACTCAGAGAATGATCCATATATTTATGAAAAAAAAATATGTAGAGAGAGTGAATCGTAGGTAATGTTATTAATTTCAGGGGGTTATTCTTTGAGATATTTCAAACACAAAAGTTTAATGCAATTTTGCTGGTTTTTTCTTCCTTTCCGAGATATATTTTTTAATATGAAATATTTCATAGCGTGTTTTGGAAAAGCCATTAATTTAATTCCCAATATGCTCAGTCAATTTAAGACGCAGTGTATTATGATAATAAATGTTTGAAATAATTTTAGTTTTATCCTTTAAATGTGCATAAATTTGATCCGAAGAAATTTAACATTTTAAAATTCCATTTCGGAACTAAAGTAGAAGAGAATCAATTAAAAATGCATAAAGCGAGTGTTAGAAAATATTGTATTTGCTTGTAACTTTCGACTCAGTCATTTACGGACCAGAGTTCCTTATCTCAAATTGATACAAGTGCCCTTCCCTGAAAGTTTGTAACACTAGCCCGGAATAAAATTAATTAAATGAAAAAAAAAATAACCCAAAAGATTAAATCGCGCAATTAATGGGATTTATAAATACAGTGATATTTTCTCTTTCTCCTTCTTTTTCTTCATCTTCTTTTCTTTTTTTTTCTTATGTTTACACGGTCTTCATGTACACCCTGTTCTTCTCTGTTTTTATATTCTTTAATTTATTCTGACATAATTTGTATATTCCTCCTTTGCATAATACATTCTTAAGATTTCTTTTTTCTGTTTCTTTCTTTCTCTCTTCCTTCCGTCATATCACCTTACTTATTACCTTTTATTATATTTGAAAATTTATTTTATAATTTCTCTTAGTTTTCTAGTTACACATGATTTATTTATTCTCGGTTTTATAATTATTGCTTTTCTGTTTACTATTGTTTGTTCTTGCTTTCTTCGTACTTTTCTCTTGCTTTTGTGTTTCTTTATTTTTGTACACTTTCTTGCTCCAAATCATCCCTTCTTTCGGCTTTTTTCTTGGTCTCCGCATACGATTCATAGGCTATATCTTAATGTTCTCTGTCACCAGATATCTTCTTCTGCTGCCAAATTCTTTCTTTTCACCATTTCAGCCAGTGTAACCTGTAAGCTGAATTTGTAGTGCCCTTGGGCACTAAACTATGAACGAATGAATTAATTAATTTTGCCCTTCCTTAACATTTTCTTGTTTCTCTTTTGTTGATATTCTTTAAAATACCTGTTCATGTTTTGATCTACATTTTTATTCTTTTCTATTCTTTGCATTTTTGTTTAAAGTTTAGATTATTATTATTATTATTATTATTATTCTTATTATTATTATTATTATTATGCCTATGGCATCGACGTCTGCTCTTTAACTCCCTTTGTCTTTCTACAGTCCCTTAAACACATTGAGTAGCCTTGTTTCTTGCATGCTCTGTTTATATTTGAAATATTTAATTTTGTATTCTGTTGCCTTACAATGAAGTTCTCTTATTTTCATTTCTTCCCTAATTTTTCCATTTCGCTTTGTGGTCTATTTTTTCAGAATGTCGTCTCAGAAATGCAATTTCACAACATTTTATCTCTTTCTATCCTTTGTCTTCACTGCCCATGGCACAGTGCTGTATACAAACGACATAAAGTTGTATTGTATTATTTTTGTTACTCCCATAAACTAGTTGCTCTCGCGGATACTAAAGAGACATGCGTTCGGTCATCGGCGTCAAAAGTGTTCACAATGGATTGAGAACCAGATTCTGGCACGATCATGTGATTACTTTTTTGCCAGTTTGCTGACTGAGGCAATACAGAATACACACTAGTTAAGTACTAAGGCTTGTATCAGCATTTTGGAGTCTTCAAAAGGCAATGAATTAACGTATTGTTGTAATTTTGTTATGATGTCTCTCAGGATCCACCATGTGTCTGCCGTCATGATCACATCTCGAAATACATCCGCTAGATGTCTCCCACCTGCCATACCAATGTCACATTTTTCACGCACAGATTTATTTTAACTTACAGGCAAAAAAGAAAAAGTGTGTTCGAACTTTTCGCCCACTTTGTATAATATTATTACATTCTGGATAGGTTTAATGAACTAGAATGCAAAATATACTCATAAAGATGTTTACCTCACCTGAACTATAGGAGATGAATCATGACTTTCGAAATATGTAATCGGATTCTATGTAATTGAAATGATGTTCGACTTTACAGAAAATAAATCCCATGGGCTCGCTGCCTGCAGCCCACCAAATGAGAGCTGGACTTGGGAGCAACAGAGATTGCGAGAGGAAGGAATGCGATAAGGAAAATTTTCAATGCCGCTCATGCTCAAACGGTGAATTAAAACATACTAGCTATTAACCGTTCAAAACACATTTTTCACTTCCCGATGATTATTGACGGATATTGACAAACTCGTTCCGCCTCTATAAGCTTAACTGAATAGTAGCGCGTAGTGAGCACGAGGCCTTGAGCCGAGTTTTCTCTCTTCCTGCAGCTGTGACTTATATATTATAACAGATTGATCACTCTTATGGGTTTTAAAGGCAACAACTTTTATCAATTTCGTTATGCTGCCATCTAGCGACAGTAGAATAAATCAAGTTATAACTCTCATTTGAAATGCGTTGAACGACTGTACTTCCATCTAGCGGTCGTTACTAATCGACAGTGGCGATCCAAGTGGTTGTTGTCTTCTACATGTTACCGTTTTTAACATGGGGCTGGCCAATCTGTTATATATGAAGAGTCCAGTGCAAGAATGATAGATGTCATTTGGAATACATTTTACAGGAGAAGCAATTGAAAGTTTGAATTGCTTAGCGCTCAAAGTTTAACTGTGATTTTCCGATCATTACTGGACAATGACTATCAGTGTTAATGCCATATAACTCTATATGTACATTCTATATGTCTTAAGCTATGCATTGACAGCCTTGGTTCATTTTCGATAAGAGAGTGACAGCCATTATTCTTGCAGTGGACTCTTCATATGTGATCACGGCTGATACCTAAGCTTTTACCGCACTCCATATCTCGATCGCAAATCTCCAGTACATCACAATGTATTGCGTAACACTATGGTTTACAGCTTATATTCGACCCAAAACGTAGTATAAGATCTAAATCTCGGATAGATACAGTATACTAATTTCGAGGAACATACATTATATACTTTTCCATGTACGAAATATGCCACTTTTCGGCTACCATAGACACATTATTAATATAACCAACTCCAGTGCAGGTAATGTTGAAGAAATCAGACATGTATGGATGCTCCAATTAGGCTAAACTACATTTACATAGTGTATCAAAACTCGACGGCAAATCTTCAGGAACGGATTTCTCATATAGAGAGAAGGAAAAATGTATTATAACATGGGTCTGAACATGCATACAGAGTTATCCGAACTTTTATTATGTTAGTGCTTGCCTACCAACATTGATCGCTGGACTAAAATGCGAGACTCAGGTATCAGCTATTCTTCATTAGTAATCATGTTGGCGAATTAAATTTATGTTGACTTGAATACCTCTTAGAACCCGCAAATGGTTTCCCATATTGCACTTTAATGCACATTAGCTATCGCTGGACTGGTAGAGGTGAACCAAATGCTTGGCTCTCTTGATTTAAACCCCTTGAACTTTTGTTCCTGTAAATTTGTGAACCAAAAATTTATTTATATTATTTCTCTTAATTTTAATATAATGGAGAAATGGCACCCAGCAGTATAACCCGGACCGGCTATAGGGTAAAGGTTGGTAATGGAATGGAATGGAATTTAACTCAGGGGGGCACGGATGGCCCAGCACTGCGATCTATTGAGATCTATTGCGTTAACCCTCGATATGAAATGAGAGATCCCCTACGCGCACCGCCCTAGCCACATGACTCCCTTAGCGACAGGTCCCTACAGCCAACAGAATCCATATACCATTCCTGCTTCGGCAAATTCCCTCAAGTCCCCCCTGTCGGTCCGAGGCGAAACTCCTCACCCGAGTAGGTCCGCCTAGCGTGCCATTGCGGAAGTCATCCAACATCGCTGAACTACAATCCACGGAGGTCGGTCGAATGAGTCAGAAGCTTCGGGAGGCCGCCGGTAGAGTGATCTGAGAAACCAGAAACGGGATGATGGGGAAGAAAAGGAAGTGGCGAAGATGAGTGGGGTTCCAATCGCTTGATAAAGCTACCTGATATTCATCCATAGGAGTGAGGGAAAAACCCCGAAAAAACCTCATCCAGGCAACTCGTCCTGACCTGGACCGCTGGGTTCGGAGCTAGACTCGCTAACCCCTCAACCACAACGGTGGACAAAGCTTGGTAAACTGCGATACGAGTAATATTGTGATAGTTCTTTTTGGAATTTATTACAATTTTATTGAAAGAGAAGGACCAGTTTTATGAAGCAACTTTTTCACGAACATTCTGTTAATAAGTTGACGCAAATAGCCGATATTCCTCTCTCTCAGGAAATTGGTATCTAAGAAATTCTCAAAAAGAACTATCAGAATACTACTCACATCACGATATTATCAACCTTTACCCTATAGGCCTATACGTACATTATGTTATTCACGGAAAAGTCTATCGGGACCCAGCGCCCTGGTTCCACTGTCAATAATTTTTTCAGTGTATTTTGGTGTACAAACTTTCAAGTGGGGTTTCTATCCAGTGTTGTAGAACATTCCTCTCTAAGCTATGCAAACCATGTCAGTTTTCCGAGTGTTCTTGCTTGGAGGGGAAAATAGTTACCACGCGTGTTCGTTGAAGTACTTTTCGTGCGCTTTGAATAGTACTTCCTTCAATTGTCATTAGTGTTAAATTACAATCCCTCTTTATTTTTTTCTCTTTTCTGTTCATTAGGCCCATTTAGTCGTGTAGAGTAAAACACTCAGTGCGCTGTATCGTCACGATTAAGTTGTTTTACAAATCCGAAAGGTAGTGAGTTCGATTTTAGATGCTGTCATGGAATTTCTCCATTGATCTATTATCACTATTTATAAAGATATTTGTTAAGCATTTGACAATATTAATCACAATGGACTTTTGTTCCAATTAATTAATTTTGGATTTTCAAAAGAAATGTTAACACTAATAAGATCCTATTTAACAAACAGGCAGAAATATGCCAAATATAGTCAGTGTTGTCTTATATTTATATTCTTAATTCAGAGGTTCTTCAAGGTTCAAATTTTGGGTCATTGTTCTTGATTTCTCTTACGTAAATCTAAAATAATTTAATATCAAAAATTTTTAATTTATGCTGATGATCCAAAGATTTTATAATTATTAGAAGATGTTTCTGATTTTGAATTTCTGTCAATTGCTTTACTTATGCAAGAAGTACATTTCATTAAGAGCTAATTTAATTTATTATACAATGAATGATCAACCATTATAACGAATATATTTTGTGAAAGATTTCGATGTAACGATTGAACATAATATGTCTATCTTTAATGATCACATATTTAATGTAACTAATAATGCCTTCAAAAAGCTGGAATTTATTATTAGGAACTCATAAAATTTACAAAACATTTCGAATTTGAGCCTTTTTTTAACTGTTATGTAGGCGCTAAATTGAAATGTGCCTCAGTAATTTAGTCTCTCACTTGTCAGTCGAATAGTAAACAATTCAAAAACGATTTTCAAGACATTTTATTAAAAAAAAATCACTATTCGCCCTTTTACAACAAAGTTTCGTACAAAAGTGTGTGTATATATATATATATATATATATATATATATATATATATATATATATTCAATTTAATTTAATGCCTCTTCTCAGTCGCACATTTCTTGCTCAGCAATTGTATAAAACATTCAACGGCCAGAGCTGGGCAGTATTTGAAATACATGTATTTGAAATACGTATTTAAAATACATTTATATTTTGCATATTGTAATTTGTAAGGATTTTAGAAAGTATTTTGTATTTAAATACATAAAATAGATGTATTTTGTATTTCAAATACTCAAAATAATTTCTTCTTTTTCGTGTCCTTCAAGGTTTGGATTTGGATTTGAAGACTGAACTTTTATTTTATTTGCCTACCCATTTCAGATGTGCTAGCCATAGGTACACTTAGTTTTTTTTTGCCACAACTGATTTCCTTAATGCCTTAAATAAATCTCCAACAGCATCAAGGATCCATCACCCAACACTTGCTAAGTGTTCAGCATTATGGAATGCGTGTAGGAAACCTAAATACTCCGAAATTACATCAGATATCTTGATATATTCATTAAAGTTTCTTTGCCCGATACGATAGAATTCTCTTTATGACTCAATCTCTGAAATACTGAAATTCAAACATGATATAAACAGTATACCAGTATGTAAAAAACTGGGATTGCCAACCTTCAAAGATGTTGTGTTTCAGTACTTTGAAGAATATTGCGCAGTTCTCAAACCTTCTGCCGTAGCCCTTGATTTAATGCAAAATGAGAAGACGTGCTATTACAGCCAACTTCTGTCTGCATTAATTTTCCTCAAAAACAGATTAAATATTATGTTATCTATTAATCTACGCCATCTATTCCAAGTAACTCCAATCCTAATGAGTCCGCTCTCATCAAGATTTAAAGCGATGTTTGATCTGACCTCAGAAGCAAATTGAGCTATTTTGGCAGCTTGCTTCCACCCATCATCTAAGATAAGATGGCTACCTGACACTGCCTCACCAAATAATAAGAAGAGAATACAGAATATGTGTATGTGTGTGAAATCAGCTGAGCAGTTCTCTGCTGCACCTTTGGTCAGATCAGACAATGAAAGACGATGAAAACAATTTTTATGTTTTCAACTCAAGTAAAACATACTTTCAAATGCAAAAAGAAAAGAACTTGTCTGCTGCTGTATGAGCTCATACAATAATTCAATGGCAAAGGGACAACCCTGTGCACTCTAGAGAATTATCCAACAGTGAAACAAGCTTTTATAAAGTATAAAACAAGTTTGTTTCCCTCTGCGCCTGTAGAAAGACTGTTCTGTTTTGCAGGATTTATTCACTCACCAGCAAGGGGATCCTTATCTGATGAACTTTTGGAAAAACTGGTTTTTTGAAAGGGAGCAGTAATTATTCATATGTAGCATAATTTCATTGTTGACTAGGAAAACGAAGAATATTCAGTTACAGTGTCTGTATAAAACTTCGAGCTAAAAATAATTTTAATGTTAATATAATATTTTAGATTTTCAGTACTGTAATATTCTTATTTCTTTATATATTGTACCGAGTATTTGAAATACAATTGTATTTTGGTTATTTTTTTTTTATATTTTGTATTTGTATTTCAAATATTTTCTTTGAAGTATTTTGTATTTGTATTTGAAATACTTGGATGTCAGTATTTTGCCCAGCCCTGTCAACGGCCTACTGGATAGCGGCGAATTATTGTCACGAATTCAGCTTAATGTTCGTACATCAAATTTAAGAAATCGTCAATTATTACACAACAAAAAACCAAACACCTAACCACATAAAAATAAATTACTGTTGAGAATGTGTTGTATATGTAGTAATTGTGTTAAATTAGGGATATAGATTTCTTCATTTGCTACGTTAAATATAGCCTAAACTATTTCCTATTAAAATATTGAAGATATGTAATTGACTTAAAATAATATTTCTATCGATTTCTTTTTCTTTATCTTCATTTATACATTATACATCGTGTATTCCTCTATAATTTCCATTTTCAAATTGTATTTATATCAGTACCTTGTATTTATATCGGTATATATCTTCTTTCGTTTTCATTTCTATTTTTATACTATATGTTCTCTTGTATTTATATCTGTATTTATCTCTTTATTTTTTCACTTTTATGGCATAAGTAAATATAATTTTTCACTGTCTATTGCAATTGGGGCTTTTCTTTATTATAGACTTATAAATAAATAAATAAATAGATCAATAAAATAAAGAAGTAAATAAACAAAGAAGTAAGCAAGCAATGAAACCAACAGCCAAAGAAACGAATAAATAAATAAATAAATAAATAAATAAATAAATAAATAAATAAATAAATAAATAAATAAATAAATAAATAAATAAATACTTCTTCCCGTAGCACTATAGTCCTGAAGTTAACTCTCTCTGTATAGCGAGATAGTACTTGGAGAGATGAGGCCGAGAATTCGTCAAAGATTACCTGATATTCGCCTTACGATCGGGGAAAAAACCCAACCAGTTAATTAGCCTGAGCGAAGATCGAACCCGCGCCCGAGTGCAACTTCAGATCAGCAAGGAAGTGCCTTAGCCGTTTGAGCTATGCCGGTGACTAATTTCTAGTTAATTTGGCAGTTGATACAGTGTCGTTAAATATTATATTGAAACAGCACAGTTTATTTTCCAGCTAATAATGAGAGATAATGCATATAATAGTCTGCAATAGCCTAAATTGCATATTTTTTAGGAAATAATAATAATAATAATAATAATAATAATACTTGTTTATGGCTTTTAAGGAACCCGGAGGTTCATTACTGCCCTCACATAAGCCCGTTATCGGTCCCTGTGGTCGTGCCAGAGAATCAGTCCCATTCCGAGGCTTATTGTGTGGTTTCATAACAAGCTGTTTTTTACGGTGATGGGTTGTTAGCCCTTCGCCCGGGTGGGTACTGACTGCGCTCGAAAGGGTCAAATTTTGCCCAACTGCGCGCAAGCGACTGAATTGTAAACAGGTCACTGCCGCGTGCTATTCAATTGTAAATAGGCCAACTGCGCGCGAACGGGTGTACCACAAATACGTCAAATGCTTGCGAGTCTTCTCCATGTAAGTAACAGAAGTGTGATAGCACTAGTAGTAAATAATGTCAGTCATTTGTTTCGAGAATAGTTGTGGCTATAGGGATGGTAGAACTGTTAACGACTGTCGATTGTTCCGTGTAGGATATATGATGGCGTGTATACTGTATTCAATTTTCTTGACAGATATTTACAAATCTAAATCTGTCTACAAAAAACGTAGGCAGTACATAGAGGAATTAATTTTAAAATAGAGGCAAGGAATTATCTCACGATTCCATTTCCTAAAAAGTATTTGTTATTTTTGCAAGAAATCCACATAATTTAAGTGCATATACTAGGCCTATTTCAACTTCTTGACGAATGCCCAGTTCTAATACGGGTATGCATATTTTAACTTCTTGACAAATGCCATATATTAATTTCGGCATGCATATAATACTGCATTTTAACCATATCTATGAATGGGAAATAGGCTAGTTCTCAGAGAGAGTGCTAAGTCTCGAAAAAATGGTAAGAAAAATACAGGAATAATCGCTGCACGCAGTCGGGCTCTTTAAAACAGGTAGAAATTTATCTTGTGCGCAGTCGGATTCTCCACTTCGCTCAACCCCCAAGCTGGAGGACCACCCAATAATAATAATAATAATAATAATAATAATAATAATAATAATAATAATTATTATTATTATTATTATTATTATTATTATTATCATCATAATCATCATCCTGTCAAGTACTAGTCCCAAAAGAACTGTTACGGTCTGAACAAGCGATTTTCTTGCCATCTTTTCATAGGTCGACCAAGTGACCGTTTCCCATTTGGACGATACTTCATTATTGCCTTAGGGATCCTGGATGAATCCATTCTCGAGATGTTTTCCTTCCAGTTTAACTGATATCTGAAGATATAGTCCAGTATTGATGACATATTAAGTTCTTGAAGAATATCTTCATTTTTCTTTCGATCCCATTTAGTGTAGCCAGCTGTTCGGCGCATGAATCTCATCTCGCAAGCTGTTAGTCTGCTTTCATCTTCTGTCCTTACAGTCCACGCTTCACTCCCATAACATAAGACTGGTCGAGCTATTATTTGATAAAGATGAGTACGAGTTGATTTTTATACTAATGAAGGTTTTAAAAAACTCTATTAATGTTGCCCATTGATTTGTTGAATTTTACAATTTTCTCTGATAAATCCAAACTTTTAACAAAAGAAAATTTGTATCCTAAATAATTAAACTCATTAACTCTTTCCAAAATTGTGTTATTTTAACAAATTTTGCTGGGTATTGGGTATTTACCACAAAATACCATTATTTTTGTTTTGTTAATGGATATTTCCATTGAATATTTTTGAGCTATTAAATTTAAATTATGTACTGTCCATTGCAAATCATCTTCTGACGTCGCTAGTAAAAGAAGATCATCTGCAAACGTTATTACATCTAATTTTAAATTTCTGTTAATAGTGATATATCCGTGTTTTGTTTCTCTGAAATCTTTCACAATGGCATTCATATAAACGTTAAAAAGCAAAGAGAGAGGCCGCAACCTTGTCTGATTCCTAAGTTTATTTCCGTCCTATGAGTTAAGTTTTCTTTTATTTTTACTGCAATAAGGTTTGATTTATAAAGGTGAAGCAGTAATTAGGAGAGGGAGAGACCGATTTATTAGCGAAGTGATATCTCCATATTTTATTACATGTATTCGCGGGGATGTTCTGGCGACTTCGTTAGAATTAGCTTCCTCACACAGGTGTTTCGTCACTTGTCAGCATCGGACAGATTTAGGGCCACCTTGAGCGGGGTTTCGTATAGACTCGATGAAGCATAAAAGCCGGAGTCGGACTAGACCCGTGGGAAAGATACTGCCAAGCTTGGGTTTTCCAAAGAACGGGTATTCCTGTGAGATATACAAACTAATTTGAGGTTATGGGAAATCCAAAGTTTAAATTTAGAGATGACATATTTCGCGCCCAATAAGAAGAGATCTTGGTCCAGCTTATGAGGTCACTTTGGACCAATAGGGAATAGATTTTAGGCCAGTTAGTGACGTAGTTTTTAACCAATAGGATAGTTAGTTTTAGCGTTGGATAGGTTTTTATAAATAAGGGTGACGGGGAGCGGAGATGACGACTACTATTCCGCCGCGGAGCGGAGATCATAAAAACGAGTTCGCATCGTGTCGGCGGCCCTACATACAGGGCACAATAACTACTTCGTTTGGTGTCGACAGGACTACTATTCCGCTTCGGAGCGGAGATCATCAAAACAACTTTACTTCGTGTCGGCGGCCCTACATACAGGGCAGAATAACTACTTCGTTTGGTGTCGACAGGACTACTATTTCGCTTCGTGTCGTAGTGTACGGGACAGAGTATTGAATTTATAGTATCGGATAGAGCTTATTCAGAGCTGCAACTGAGTCGATACAGAATTGCGACCAACGATTGAATTATAAGTCAGCCGGAAATACATACTCTAGGGTTTACCAAGTGGATACGACAATAAACTTATAGTTTTGAAGTTTACGCTGCCTTTTAGTTAAGTAGCCGGCTTGGTATTATTCCCGACATCAACCTACACCACAACCGTACCTCGGCTACCCTGAGTGAATCTCACGCAACATCGAGACGCACCCACCCTCAAATGGCGCCCAACGTGTGGTCCCAATAACCACTCACCCTCAATCGGCGTCCAACGTGGGAACTCAATAACGACAACCACCCTCAAATGGCGCTTTCCAACGTGGGGCTCGAAGGAAGACAGCTGTTCCAGTGACCGGCCCCGGGTGCGAACACAGCACCAAACAACGAGGAGGACCGGACGGAGCAGTTCAGCCCTGCATAGCCGAGGAACGACGCTGGAAGGCGGGAACAGAACCAAGCCATCGCGACATCACGACAACACTAGAGAAGACAACACGGGGACCACCAGAGAAGGCGACTCGGAGAGGCTGTGGCAAGTATGAATAGAAGACGTATAAATGTGTATATATGTATATGATATTTTGGGGGAATAATTATAAAGTGTATATGTTTCAATTTCTGGTGTGATATTTCGGGTGTATATATATATATGTATTTTTTTTGTGTGATATTTTGGGGGAAAGAGTGAAATAAGTGTATTGCGTAATTCGTTGGAAGTGAGTCGAGTGCAAATACAGGCCTAGTTAGATTATTATTGGGAAAGCAAGCGTCGGATAGATGACAGAGTAGCATATAGATGATACTACGTAGCCATAGGAGTAAGGTAGTTAGGAAAATACGAGAAAGACGAGGAAATAGAAACAAGGGAACCATGGAGCAAAGGAAGGACGAGGAAATTATGGAAATTAGGGAGGAGGTCGAGAATAACGCAGGACAAGAAATAGAGGGAGAGCGAACGGTGGAAAAGCAACAGAGTAGAGACAGTGGCAAAGGGGAAATGACGCTAGAACAGTTATGGGAGCAGATGAGACAATTCATGGAAAATAACTCAAGGGAAAGTAAAGAACAAATAAAGCAAATGGAAAATAAATTAGACAACAATTCAAGGGAAAGTAAAGAACAAATAAAGCAAATGGAAAATAAATTAGACAACAATTCAAGGGAAAGTAGAGAACAAATCAAACAAATGGAAACTAAATTAGAGAATAACTCAAGGGAAAGTAGAGAACAGATTCTGAGGGAAAGTAAAGAACAAATAAAACAAATGGAAACTAAATTAGAGAATAACTCAAGGGAAAGTAGAGAACAAATAAAACAAATGGAAAATAGATTGGGGGAAAGTTCGAGAGAGATTAGAGATCATATTGCAAAATTAGCGGAGAGAGGAAACAAGATGGAGGACAAAATAGAGAAGCTAGAGGGGAAATTAGCCGAGAATGGGATCGGAATGGAGAACCAATTGAAGATAGCTATGGATAGGATGTCAGAAAGTATGAAGGATTTAGAAGTTAGAGTTAGAGATAGCGCTACTAGAGAGAATAGCGACCTAAAATCAGCTGTTGAGGAAACGATAGTGGAGAAGGTTCGAGAAATTCAGAATTCGGTGGAAGAGAAAATAGGTGAGATGGATCAGGAAGTGGACGGTCTCAAGCGAGCCATAAAGAATAAAGAAAGGGCGGATAACGAATGTTTGGAAGAATTAAGAAGTAAACTAAACTCAATAAACGACGTACTAAATGGGGGTAGTCCCGCAAATTTAAGCGGACATAGCAGCTCGGACCGTGCAGTTTCTAGACAAGAGGGCACAAGTGAGAGCCCGGCATCAGGTAGCAACATAAATGTAAGACATGTTAACAATAGTGTTGGTGAGGAATGTCAGACCTCACGGGATGATGTGCGTAGTGAGTTGATAAGTGTAAACGACAAGGCATATTTAGGCCGTCCCCAGTACCCCACTCACATTTTGAATGAGATTGGTTACCCTATTTTTGATGAGGTTGAATTTTCAAACCCACATAACTACATAAGTGAGCTAGAAACGTACTTTAGAGTAAGAGGGGTGCCGGATGACTTAAAAATGACTGTCGTACGAAAGAGCCTAAAGAGCCGACCACTCAACTGGGCGCTAGTGGCCCTAGGGGATAATGTCACTTATGAGGAATTCAGAGAAAAATTTTCGGAGAGATACTGGGGACAAAGACAACAACAAAGAATTAGGAAGGAAATTAATCAGAGCAGGTTTGACGCGGGAAGAGGCGTCTCTATGATAGATTATTTTCTTGAAATTGTTAAGAAAGGGAAAAGCCTCAATCCGCCAATACCGGATTCAGAGCTGATCCAAACTGTGATTTCGCAGTATCCCGAGAACATAAGATATAATCTGATCGTAGCAGGGCCCCGAGACTTCGGGGAAACAATAGATTTATTGACTGCGCTGGATGGTTCGGACGCCACGCACTACGAATGTAGTGGACAGGCAGATTATGAACATGGCAAAGGAAAGGGTTCAAGCCCCACCGACCAGAAAGCGGGGAAGGGGGCAAGTACGGCCTTTTCATCCCCAAGGACAGGAGCCCAAAATCAGAGTAACTGGGGTGGTGACAGGAGCCCCAACAATGCACATAGTCGGTACCATAATGGCCATAACGGAGGGAAAAGTCCCAACAGGGAGAGGAGGAGTGACCCGCCCTTTGGGGGTCCTTACAATAATAGTAGGAATAACCAGAGTAGTCATAACAGGATGAGGAACGATCGAGGAGGTGTTGGTCCCGTGCGTAGGGTTAACCACATACGATGGTACACGGGAAGACAAGAAAATGGAAATAATAGGCTTAGAACCCAACCACACTGGCTTAGGAACAGAAATTACAGACAGGGATTCTGGCAGCCTAATTTTAGCAGGGGACCGCAAAATCGAGGTGATTGGAGGAGACAGGAGCAGGAGAGAGATAGGCGAGGCGTCCTACAAGAAATGGCCTCACAAGGGTGCAATAGGCCACCTACACAGTGTAACGTGGGACAAAGCAGGAATAGAGACATGAACGGACGTCAGCAAAGTCCGGTCAGAATGAGTATGGGCCGGGAGCCTATAAATTGTAGAAATAGAGACGAGGTAGCAGTGGAACCGACTGCATCACACTCGGGAAACTGCTAGACAGAAGTCTCAAGGGTTCGGAGATTTCTGTAGCTAAGTGCAATAAGTCACTATCAAAAGAATCCACCAACGCGGTAAGCGTGAAGAGACAGAGCGAGATTACTAACCCAGAGTTAGAAAATAATGGGACTTATGTATTGCCTTATATAGATGCTAAAATATTTGGGATAAAGTGTTGTGTGTTGTTGGACTCGGGCTCCACAAATAATGTATGCAGCTTGGAATTTTTTCAAAAGGTTAGGGATTCAGGAATAAAACTGCAAACGTTACCCATATGTTCACTGTACTGTGCGGGCGCCCTAAGCAAGAAGAAGGAAAAGGTAAAATATCAAGTATGGTTCGAGTTAGAGTGCGGAGACGTGAACTTAAATGCGATTTTTCTTGTGATACAAAGGTTGACTACCGACATCATTATTGGAGTAGAAAGCTTCTATGAATGGCACGCGCTATTAGATTTCAGGGAAAACAGACTAGGGGTTACGGCAGGTAACGGCAGTGTAGGCCATGTCCCATTCAGTAGCAATAACGCTCGAGCTGAGTTAGATGAGAGAACCGCGGGAGAGATAGAATTACAGGAAGAGTTATTTTTTGTAGAGCACCTCAAAATTTGTAAGAATGTAATTATAGAGGTTAATCCGTGGGAAGGTAACGAGGTAACTAGGGGAGTGTGTCAAGTAGGCTGCGGAGAATGCGAATTGTGTATCGGCGAATTAGTCCATGCGAGACAAATAGGACGCAATCTCATTAGCGGTAGGGCCAGCTATTGTAATGAGAGTTCGCCGGGCGATCTTAGGCAGGTAGACGCGTATAACAATAGGAAGACAGATACTTTCGAAATAGTGAGAGATAAAGTTAACCAGGCACACGGCCTGAGTGAGGGTGAAAGAAAACGCATAATGGATGTTGTAGGTAGCCATTTAAATGTCTTTTCAGACGCGCCGGGTCTGTGTAGAGTGTATACACACAAAATTAAGGTGGTAGGAATGGAGGAATTTCGGCATAAATGTAGACCCATCCCCCTATCTTTAAGGGATCAGGCAGACGAAGTCATAAATGATATGTTAAAAGACGGAGTTATAGAAGTATCGGACTCGCCTTACGTAAATGCATTGTGCTGGGTTAGGAAGCACAATGGAAGCTTAAGAGTAACGATCGATGCTCGACACGTTAACTCGTTTTCAGTTAAAGATAATTTCAGGACGGAGTCAGTGGACACTTTGTTAGGCCGTATCAGTGACTGTTCTATATTCACTAGTTTGGACTTGACCAGTTCGTATTGGCAGATTCCGCTGGACGAGGACTCGAGAAAATTCACAGCGTTCCTACATAACGGGAAAGTTTATCAGTATACCCGATGCCCATTCGGCATCGCGAGTTCTGGATCTGCGCTACTAAGGGCACTTGACATAATTTTTGGTGATTCGACGAAAGGTTTTCTGGCACAGTACATTGACGATTTTCTTATATATGGCAATAATGTTGATAGGCATATTAGGGATATTGATTTTGTACTTACTAAATTGAGAGAGGCTGGTATGACAGTCAAGCTGGGGAAAACAGCCTTTTTTAAAGTTGAGACAGTTTTCCTGGGTTACGTAATTTCGTCTGACGGAATTAGACCGGACCAAGAGAGAATTCAGAGCATTTCGAGGATCCCGCCGCCGCGGAACCGGAAACAGGTTCGTAGGTATCTAGGTATCCTACAATACCAGAATCGGTTTCTCGTCAATTATGCTAAGCATGTAGCCCCACTCAGAGCATTGTTGAAGAAGGATACACCCTTCAGGTGGGGGTCGGCAGAGCAGGAAGCATTCGATCGAACGAAACTGCTTTTTGCCGACTCAATTCTGTTGGAAAGGCCTAACGACAGCCTACCTTTTCAGATTTATACGGATGCGTCTTCATATGGATATGGAGCAATTCTATGTCAGACAGATGAAGATAATAAGCGACATGTGATTGCCACAGCTTCTAGGGGACTGTCGCGTACCGAAAGCAACGCATCAATCACGGAACTAGAGATTTCTGCTGTGTACTTCGCACTACAGAAGTTCCGTCAGTATATCTTTAATAGGCAGATAATCATATTTACTGACCATGTAAGCCTAGCGTTTCTGAGTAGATGCAAATTGACGAACTCTAGAATATCCAGATATGTGCACGAGATTTTGGCTCATGATGTGACGATTAGACATATTCCGGGGGCAGACAATATCTTTGGTGATTGTCTCTCTCGTTTGAATTCCAAATCGGGGCTACCGGAAACTATCACCGCCCCCGCGTACGAAATTGCCGTGATGAAAATTGATTCCACGAGGAATGGAGCTCTGACGGGAAAATTTCGGAGAATTGCAGATTTGCAGCAGGAGGATTCCACGATAAGGGCCTTAATGGACAAAGCTAGAGAAATCTCACAGGTGAAAGACGAAGTGTATGGATTGCGCTCTGGTATCTTGTATAAATTGCATGGTAGGGATATCCAGAAGTGGAAGATATACATACCTGCGAGTATGGAGAATGAACTTATAAACAACTTTCACCTATCTATGTGTCACTCTGGGAGTGATAGGATCATTTTAACTATGTCAGAATCATTTTATATTAAGCAACTATCAAAGAAGGTTAGAAGGGTAATATCTCGTTGCGAGGTCTGCCAGAGGGCGAAACCTCTAAATGTGAGGTATGACAATGTACCACAGGTCATTATCAGGGGAAAAAGAATGAACTTGTAGCAGTGGACAAACACGGTCCAATGCCCACATCGTCCTTCGGACACAGGTACATATTTGTTACGTACGATGTATTCACAAAATTTGTAAAGATTTACCCTTTAAGAAATATCTCTAGCAAGTTGTGTGCTGATAAGCTGGTTAGAGATTACATACCGACTTACGGCCCGGTAACAGCGGTGCTCAGTGACAATGTGTCGGTACATAAATCGAAAGTGTTTTGCAAAAGGCTGGAAGATGCGGGCGTGAAGCTGTACAATTGCTCCGCATACTTTCCCAGCGGTAATCCCTGCGAAAGAGCGCTTAGGGATATATCATTGTACCTCCGTATTCTGTGTCACCGAAACCATAAGGGTTGGTTTAGGCAATGTGAGGTGATTGAGAGAGTCATGAACCACTCTATCAATCCAACGACCGGAATAGCTCCGATCAAACTTATGTTAGGGATCGATCCCGATCCCATGATAAAGAGTTTGCCGCAGGCAATACAGGAGGGTGAGCCTCCTAGTGATGAACTACTGTGTAAACTAGCTTTCGACCGAGTCAGGAAAAAGGCTGAGTATAGACTCGGTAAAGTTAAAAGATATCGCCACAAATGGGAGCCCACACCCGGCGATTTGGTATTGCTAAGGGACGTGAAGTTATCTTCCGCCCTTAGAGGACGTTACTCACGCATGGAGCTACTGTACAAGGGGCCCTACGAAATTAAGAGTAAATACGGAGACCATACTTTCGAATTAGTAGAAAGGGGAAAAAGTAAACCTGTTGGAAGGTACCACAAGCAACTCTTGCGGCCTTTCAAACAGGAGAGGCAAGGAGGCAGAAATGAGAAAGAGTAAGGATAGTTAGTATCACGCGTACAGCTAGGTGAACATGTACAGGGCTGCTGGTACAACCAAGCACGCAGAGTGTGTAACTGATCAATGAATAAACAATTGTAAATATGTGAATGAATGGGATTGTACATATGTAAATGTGAATATAAATTGTACAGTGTTGTGCTTATTGTGTGAGAGGTGTGTACATAGAAAGGCTTGTGAAGATATATGTATTATTTATTGTAATTGTTTGTAGTGACATTGTAATCTCATTGTATTGTAAATAATGTGTTACCGGCTGATCGCGTGGGGGAACTATGAGGCTAGTTATGGGCAGAAAGCGGGGACATCTCATAACATTGGAAACTCTTTCGGGAATTTCCAATGGTTATGTAGATGGGCATTTGAAGCAGTAATTAGGAGAGGGAGAGACCGATTTATTAGCGAAGTGATATCTCCATATTTTATTACATGTATTCGCGGGGATGTTCTGGCGACTTCGTTAGAATTAGCTTCCTCACACAGGTGTTTCGTCACTTGTCAGCATCGGACAGATTTAGGGCCACCTTGAGCGGGGTTTCGTATAGACTCGATGAAGCATAAAAGCCGGAGTCGGACTAGACCCGTGGGAAAGATACTGCCAAGCTTGGGTTTTCCAAAGAACGGGTATTCCTGTGAGATATACAAACTAATTTGAGGTTATGGGAAATCCAAAGTTTAAATTTAGAGATGACATATTTCGCGCCCAATAAGAAGAGATCTTGGTCCAGCTTATGAGGTCACTTTGGACCAATAGGGAATAGATTTTAGGCCAGTTAGTGACGTAGTTTTTAACCAATAGGATAGTTAGTTTTAGCGTTGGATAGGTTTTTATAAATAAGGGTGACGGGGAGCGGAGATGACGACTACTATTCCGCCGCGGAGCGGAGATCATAAAAACGAGTTCGCATCGTGTCGGCGGCCCTACATACAGGGCACAATAACTACTTCGTTTGGTGTCGACAGGACTACTATTCCGCTTCGGAGCGGAGATCATCAAAACAACTTTACTTCGTGTCGGCGGCCCTACATACAGGGCAGAATAACTACTTCGTTTGGTGTCGACAGGACTACTATTTCGCTTCGTGTCGTAGTGTACGGGACAGAGTATTGAATTTATAGTATCGGATAGAGCTTATTCAGAGCTGCAACTGAGTCGATACAGAATTGCGACCAACGATTGAATTATAAGTCAGCCGGAAATACATACTCTAGGGTTTACCAAGTGGATACGACAATAAACTTATAGTTTTGAAGTTTACGCTGCCTTTTAGTTAAGT
Source organism: Periplaneta americana (assembly GCF_040183065.1). Classification (NCBI taxonomy): domain Eukaryota; kingdom Metazoa; phylum Arthropoda; class Insecta; order Blattodea; family Blattidae; genus Periplaneta; species Periplaneta americana. Next base: position 81,451,652 of record NC_091129.1, on the reverse strand, counting down.
AGCCGGCTTGGTATTATTCCCGACATCAACCTACACCACAACCGTACCTCGGCTACCCTGAGTGAATCTCACGCAACATCGAGACGCACCCACCCTCAAATGGCGCCCAACGTGTGGTCCCAATAACCACTCACCCTCAATCGGCGTCCAACGTGGGAACTCGATAACGACAACCACCCACAAAGGTTATAAATATTATATATGATCAGCTTTGGGATCTGATCACTCAATAATAATAATAATAATAATAATAATAATAATAATAATATATATTTTTTTAATTTACTAATATTTAATATGCTGTACAATAGCCTGGGACCAATAACTGCTCAGCACAAGATAAAGTTAGCACAAGATTTACAATGTACAAGGAATAACAAAAGTGCATACAAATTATTATGAACATTACAGACCAATACAATTAAACAACAATGACAAAATGAATAGATAACAAAAAATATTGCGCACAAATAATTATTAAAATTAGTACAATGAGATAATTAAAATAATGACAATTAAATAAAATGAATTACAAAAGATTTGAAATCATATCAATGAAGATTGGAATCATATAAGTAGTATTACAAAGATATGCAATGAGAATATTATGATACATATCTAAAAAATAGTAGAAGTTAATATAACTAAGATAAAAACTAAAAAAGTATATACTACACATTAAATGGATCCAAGTTCAATCCAAGCAAATTAGGATATTTAATACATCTGCAGACCGGAGAGAGAGATTTAGAATTCGTATTATAATTTTTTTTTAATCTTAAATCCTTAGCAGGAATACGAAGACTAATATTGCTTATGAATGATGAATGATTCTCAATCAATATAACCCTTAATGACTTTACAAAAAATAAATAATCAAGATCCTGACGTCTGGTAAATAAACTACCGCAATTAAAATATTTGCAATTATTCTCATATTTATAATCGGAATTTGGTAAAAATCTTAAGAACACAAATAAATAAATTTTCTTTGAATATTCTCCAATTTAGCCGAGTCAGTGGAAGTAATGGAGTTCCATACAACAGATGCATATTCAAGCTTGGATCTAACCAATGTATAGTATAAAATTAATAAACACATAGGAGTAGAAAGAGAATAAGTTATAGATCTAATTAGGCCAATCATTCTTAATGAATGGGTATAAATATATTGCACTTGATCATGGAAAAATAATTTTGAATCAAGCAAGACACCAAGATCTCTAATACAATCGTTCTTAGTAATTATGACATTATTAAGAAAATAATTAAATTTTAGACAAAGTAGTTTTCCTTGAGAAGGAAATAGCAAAAGTTTAGGATAGATTGATTTTCATTCCATTTTCAACGGACCATTTTGAAATTGAATTAATGTCATTTTGTAGAACTAGACAATCAGCCAAACTATTAATTTTACGAAAGATTTTGAGATCATCCGCAAATAAAAAGCAGCTAGAACGTATTCTTTTACTTATATAATTTATACACAATAAAAATAAGAGAGGTCCCAATGTAGACCCTTGAGGAACTCCACATAAACTATTAAATGGAACCGAGAGAGAATTACCTAGTCGAACACAAGATTGTCTATCTGTTAAATAATTTTCAAACCAATTAACGTAGTTAGTGGAGAGACCAAAATTACTTAATTTATTTAATAAAATTTTGTGAGGAACAACATCAAATGCTTTGCTAAAATCAAAATAAATTGAGTCAATTTGACCTTGAGATTCAACTGCAGGCATTATGAGATTCAGATAGGAAACTAAATTAGTAGTAGTAGTAGATTTCCCTCTAGTAAATCCATGTTGGGCCGAATTGTTCTTATTTTTGACATAAAATGAAATGTGTTTGTGAATTATTTTTCCAAAAATGTTTAAAAAATTGTTTAGGATAGAAATAGGTCTATAATTAGTAACACTGTTTTATTAACATTTTTAAAAACTTGGATAATAGATGCTTCCTTCCAAAGTGAAGGATAAATTCCTATTTTTAAACTAAGATTGAATAAAAAAGTTAAAACAGATATGAGAATATTAGAGCAACCCTTAATTATAAATTTAGGAGTGCTGTCAGTACCTTTAGATTTATTAGGCTTTAGCTTTTTAATGGCTTTGGTTACATCATCGAATGTAATTTTAGGCAGGGACAAACAGTCAGTAATATTAGAATTATAAGTAATGAAATTAGAGTTGCAATTTTGTTGAACAGATTTAAATTGACTAGCAAATGCATTTGCAATTTCTTTTTGATCTGTGATGTGAACGCCATTTATTATTAATTCTGTGGGATTGCTATTAGTTTTTCGAAAAGTTTCTACATATTTCCAAAATTTATTTTGTTCATGCTTTAGATTATCATCAATTGATTGTAACCGTTTGAATTTATCGTATTTAATCATGGCTTTGACTTGTTTTCTAAAATTAGAAAAAAATTGATAATGATGATCAGTTTTATATTTTTTGTAATTTTTATAAGTTTTATTTTTTTCTTAATAAGCTGACGTAATTCGTTTGAAAACCATTTAGGATAGTGCGATTTTTTTTAATAAAGGTGACAGGGACACAAAGAGATATACCAGTAATAATAATAATAATAATAATAATAATAATAATAATGATGATAACAATGATAATAATAATATAATAATAATAATAATAATAATAATAATAATAATAATAATAATAATAAGTAAAAGGCATCTTTTGCTTGCTTTAAATAAGCGTTTATGAGTATAAAGAGCAAATAACGTTACATTAAGTTAGATGGTATTGTGAGCCATGTACACCAGTGTATGCTACATACAGTATCTCGCTAACAATTCCCCCACTACGTTTGAGGTACGAATGCAAATAGGCTACCCATTACTACATTGTCAACGGGGGGTACACCGCTACCACATAGCATGAATGCATAATCCTCTTGTCATTTCAACAAGGAAATTGAACCTGTACTCAATGTAGGTTTGGTATAGGAAGAGGGGTGAAGTGGGGGGACGAATTTGGAAGAGACAGAGAGACGGACAGACCAGAAAGATATGAGTTGAACTGGGTAGAGGTGCTTTTCGTTTGGGTTACAATTTTAAGACCTCACCCTCGGGGTAACTAGTGACCACTAACATTCATTCAATCCCTATTTCTATCCTTGTCACACACGCAGTGAAGAGGGAATGCCTCTTTTTTCGTCCCTTCCCCGCAGTATCGCGTATGAGTCCACAACGAGTTGATCAGATCGTTGTAAATGTGTTGCCGGTGGCTGCCGGTATTTACATATTGTAATCGAAGTCCTATACGTACGGTTTTGACCTCACACAATTTTCAGGATTTCTATACGATCACAACACCACAAAATGAGTAATCCCTATACGCTGGCATATAATATATTATCTTGTTAATATTATATCTGAAGTTACTTCTCTCATTCCATCCCCTATAGCTACAATTTTTTGTTGTTATTTGCTACCAATTTATTACCTTTTAGTTAACTGGAGTGTAAAAATGAAATTATATTGCATTTAAAATTGGTTACGTGTATGGAGTAATCAGTCCTGCTCTATGTAAGGGGTTTGATTTATTCAGTTTAATTTTTACGAAGAGCAGCAAAAATAACACATGCACAGGATTATTGTTCATGGCAGATTAATGGAACATATATTTCTACTTGTTTTTGTATTATGCTCCCAATTTAATTTAGGAAGTAATTATTTTTATATTCTCTCTGCAATTTCAGTTTTAAATTGTCTCCGTCAATAAAAATAGACAGAACATTCCAGATAAACTGTGCCCTGATTTTATATTCTGAAGTTATTTCTCATTCTAGTTCCGGATACAGTGTAGTCTTCAGTTTATTTTACCTGCCAATATACTGTATGTCTCTCTGAAAAACTCTAGTAATTGACGACATATTATTGTGCAGAAACCAGCAATCTTAAGAGGATTTGTGCATGAACTTAAAGAAAACATGCATGTAAAAAATTGCAGGGGATTGCTGGAATAGATATAATGACTTGGAACGTTTAAGTCGTTGATAATTGTGTGATTTAAAATAATCGCATGTCACTGTTTCGTGAGAATCATCTAAGCATGATCATAAAACATACCAGTCAAAACTTTTAATGAAGGCGATGAATGAAATTGATATATATGTATTTTTACGCTAGAGACTTGGATTTTTTTTGTATACATACGCCTATTGTTGTCAGTAAATCCCGAAAAGACAAAGTATATGATTATGTCTCGTGACCAGAATATTGTACGAAACGGAAATATAAAAATTGGAAATTTATCTTTTGAATGTTATTATTCAGTTGAGAAGCTTTTATCATCCGGTCTGCTGTCAAAAAAATCTGAAAGTTAGAATTTATAAAACATTTATATTACCGGTTGTGCTTTATGGTTGTGAAACTTGTACTTTCACTTTAAGAGAGGAACATAGGTTAAGGTTGTTTGAGAATAAGGTACTTAGAAAAATATTTGGGGCTAAGAGGGATGAAGTTACAGGAGAATGGAGAAAGTTACACAACACAGAACTACACGCATTGTATTCTTCACCTGACATAAATAGGAATGGGCAGGGCATGTAGCACATATGGGCGAGTACAGAAATGCATATAGAGTGCTAGTTGGGAGGCTGGAGGGAAAAAGACCTTTGGGGAGGCCGAGACGTAGATGGGAGGATAATATTAAATTGGATTTGAGGGAGGTGGGATGTGATGATAGAGACTGGATTAATCTTGCTCAGGATAGGAACCAATGGCGGGCTTATGTGAGGGCGGCAATGAACCTCCGGTAAGTAAATAAGTAAGTAATGATGTATTTAAGTTTCACGTTTATACTTGTAGGTTCAGTACTATTAGATTTGCTTAAATTGTAAGGTTTTATGGAAATAGAACTATAGTCCAAAAACATAAATTTTCAAAAGAAACAAAAACCTATCTGGCATGGGTATTGTTGACATTTCAAGTACGAAATTCACCATGGCATTACGGTAAAAATCACGGCTCTTTCTACTATTATATTTATCTTTCAACATGCCGTCACACTTGAGCTATAATAATTCCAATTTGATACGCAATGAGAACGTCTTTTGCTTATGAGAGTAATACTTTTCGCACACAGGTTATCCTGGTGTAGAATACAATGAATTGATATGAGCACATTTCTTAGAACAGAAATAGATTTCATCGCAATGCCTCTACACTGAATTCCCCGTACTGTACAGCAACTTGCTACACTTACATTTAGACGATGTCACTATCTATACCAGTTTCATACTCGCTGCATATGCGTAATAATATTAAACTGTAACAAAACTAACACAATCCATATAATGTCAAATAGTTTATTTAATTTTCAGTCTATCACTTATCAAGGTATAGAAACTGGAATGAATTCTGTTACATTAAATACATGATATTAGATTAAATTATGCATCACGAATATTTTCGACTTTTGAGTAAGTCATCTTCAGGTGATGTGGTTTGCTGACAAATACAAAATGAACATAGGTGAAAAGATAATAATAATAATAATAATAATAATAATAATAATAATAATAATAATAATAATAATAAAGCCGTAAATCCCCAGTGGGGCAAGGCCTCCTGCTTGGGTAGGGGTGGCTCAAGTCTTGACCATCAAAAGAGCCGACCTGATGGTCTATTTACATTTCTAGTTCTTTGTCCACAATTTCACTAGCACTGGTTGTTGCTCCCGCTCAAAGTTGGTTGACGCGTCCTTCCATCGTGTTCTTTGGCGTCCTATTCTGGTCCACAGTCCTCCTAGCTGCAACTTGAACTCGTCCTCCCATCTGGTCCTCGATCGTCCACGATTTCTCCAGCCAATTCTTGGATCCCACAGTGTCGCCGTGTGTGCCCATCTGGTAGGTTGCATTCGTATCACGTGTCCTTCCCAGCGCCATTTCATCCTTTTAGCGAGTGTGACCACGTCCTCTACGCCGCTTCGTCGCCGTACTTCTTCGTTTCTGATTCTGTCTTTCAGGCTTATTCCGAGTATTTTCCTTTCCATTCTTCTTTGGCATCTTCCTAATTTTAATGCCTGTTTCTTGGTGAGTGACCAGGATTGCGCCCCATATAGAAGTACAGGTGCAATGCAGCTGTTGAAGATCTGCCTCTTGTTCTGCAATTTCTGGCTCTTGTCCATTAGGATGAAGGACAGACTCCAAAACTTTCTCTATGCCGATGCTATTCGTCTATCAATTTCTTTGTCCATGCTGTTCTGAAAAACACACATATATATCACATGTAAAATATTGTTTATTCATTTTAAATATAATTATAAAACACGGCGTCAAAGATGGTATTGAACTGAAATATTCAGATAAAAACAATCAAATGAATATGGCTGCGATTAGGAGAAGTACATTTAATTGAATGGCAAACAGTGTGCCAGTGTTGAAGAATTAAATTTTTTTAAAAGCAGTTAAACTGAAGGCTTGAGGTTTGTGCATTTGTAATGCTATGTTCAACATGATGGAATTCTGTAAGAAGTAGATGTAAGATTCTGTTCTCAGTCTCTCGCCGCACTTTTTGTCATTCAACTAAATGTACTTCTGCTAATCGCAGCCATATTCATTTGATTGTTTTTATCTGAATGTTTCAGTTCATTACCATGCTTGACGCCATGTATTATAACCATATTTAAAATGAGCAAACAATACTTTACACGTGTTTTATATGTGTGTTTTTAACATTTTATCTTTTCACCTATGTTCATTTTGTATTTGTCTGGAAACCACATCACCTAAAGATGACTTACTCAAACGTCGCAAATATTCGTCATGCATAATTTAATCTAATATCATGTAATTAATGTAACAGAATTCATTCCTGTTTCTATACCTTGATAAGTGATAGACTGAAAATTAAACAAACTATTTGACATTATAATTTACGAACTTATCTGAATTCTTAATATGACTTTTAAATTTAACACAATCCAATTTAAATCCTTCCCAAATTCAATGTTGCAAATTTAAAGTACAATACGTAACTAAAGTCTCCTAATAGAAACAACAACAACCAAATTTATTGGCTTACAAATTGGTAATACATTAAAATTGGAAAAACCACTTTAAAGAAAATACCCCAAATTAAATTCAACATGTTTTGCTATTGAATCTATGCAAGAGATTGTAATTATCAATACTTTAAAAACAATATATTTTGTATACTTCCACTTGATAATGAGTTTTGGAATAATATTCTGAGAAAGTTTTACAGATATTAACAGTAACTTATATTCCGACTACAAAAAGCAGTAAGTAGGTGCCAAATGTAGGGAATCGTGTAGGACAACTTTAAAAACAATACAAATAACGCCCTTGGCTTCTGAGTGTTTTTTCATTAATAAACTTCTTACTATGTAATCGTAGAAACTTTGCAACTAATTCAGTAGTTCATAATATAAATACTCGTCAAAAATGAATTTCGTACTCCATCGGAAAGTATATCGTGCTATCAAAGAGGATTGCGTTACATGGCAGTAAACATTTTTGATAACCTCATTATGGATATAAAAAACAAACACGAAACATAAGATTAGTTAAGGCCAAATTGAATAAGTACCTAATTTCTCATCCCTTCTATTCTGTAGATGAATTTATGGCATTTCAAAACCCTGCATGAATATTTATGTATTGAATTAAATATCAATACTAACCTCTTCTATATTACTGGTATATTGTGAGACCCTTCTCTATATATTTCAAGTAAACTGTGACTATGAATTAAGACTTTGTAGCACTATTGTTTTTTTTAACATGTTAAATACTCTAGCTGTGAAGCGATGTACGAATACCACGGAGTGTAAATAAATACAATACAATACAAGTAGGCTGATTTGTCAAGGACTGATCTAAACCTCGCATTCATCGTAGAAACTATTGGACTAAATTACAATTTCGCCTAATGATTCATTTCCATGGTCCTAGTGCTTGTGGTATTTATAACCAAAAACAGGGCACTGCCACTATTTCTGCAATATTACAGTTTCCAGTTCCATTGACCGCAAAACATAGCAGTTTTCTGTGTCAAGAGTTTAATACAGGCCGTGTACCAGAGAAATGTCTCTTGGAGTGTATTGACTCAGTTTGTAGCATTGTGCCTTCTATTGTGTGCCTGGTCGGTTGGTGAAACATTAATATACGATCGCTGTATTACTTTGTGCTACAAAAGACAAACAAAAGCAAGAAGTAATATTCGGAACGCTATAGAACCGAATGCTGGAAGAATGTTACGTACCAGCTGATAGAGTCGGAAATAAGAGACTATCTTGTTTTTGTTTCGTAAGTCAGATATTTTCCTTTAATTCTCTTCAGTTTTAAATAGATAGGTGGTATTGCGGATTTGAGTGTCACTATGTCTTGAGCAAATTTCCTCTATAAAATTAAGTCAGGTCAAATGAAGGACTTGCTTTTATTTCATTCGATTATTTTACCAAGCCATATCAGCTGAAAAATGATTAAACGAATGACAGGAAAGATGGTATTTTGGCGCTATAAGATCGATTATTCAGAAAAATCCCTAGAATGTAATAAGCGGGTTTCGAGCCCACGCTATAACGCGATATGGGATCAAGAGTCAAGTTCCTTACTCATGAACTACTCTAGTGTCTCGCAAGTGGGATAATTGGGGCACTAGGGTGAAGGAACATCTGATGTGAAATCTTGTTTTTAAGTGCGATATAATATTATATAATAATTCGTGAATCCAACGCAAATGTTTATCTAAAAATTATAATGAAAGTAAAGTCAACCCCACCACCTTACAAATATTTGCAGAACTTACATGGTTTCTAGTATTAAAATGTACAATAGCTTGCCTGAGCATATTAAATATACAAATAACACTCTTAAATTCAGGAGATATATAAAAAGAAATTGATACAATTGTGTCCCTATAGTTTAGAATACGTACGTGTGGGCCTTTCAACTCTTGTCTAATGTATTTTATATTTGATTTTATTGTAATTTTGATGTATTTAAATGTATTTTATTGGCAATGTCTGTGCATATTTATGCCTCTGGCAATAAAGTCCTATCTGTCTGTTTGTCTGTCTGTCTGTCCGTCTGTCCGTCCGTCCGTCCGTCTGTCTGTCCGTCCGTCCGTCTGTCTGGTCCGTCCGTCAGTTGATCAGTCAATCCGTCTGTCTGTCTGACATTTATCTATCTATCTATCTATCTATCTATCTATCTATCTATCTATCTATCTATCTATCTATCTATCTATCTATCTATCTATCTATCTATCTATCTATCTATCTATCTATCTATCTATCTATCTATCTATCTATCTATCTATCTATCTATCTATCTATCTATCTATCTGTCTGTCTGTCTGTCTGTCTGTCTGTCTGTCTGTCTGTCTGTATATTTATTTATTTATTTATTTTGATGAAGATAAAACAATCAGGCTTTCGGACATACCCAAACATTTCCATCCGGCAAAACTAGTTCAGAGTTTTTTTTATATTTTCACTCCTTGTCATAACACGCACATTTATAAACTTACAGCCCTGTACGAACAAACACTGCACTCTTTTATTTGTGACGCTAAGTTTAATTCCATCCTCAACAGCTGAAACAAGGCGGCCGATCACCAACGATCTACTCCATACATGCACCTAGGCCTAGATTAAAAACAACAGCTCCGCCTATCGGATACAAGAACAAAAAGAAGGCAAAACAACTTGACCGAACTCTATCTGCTCCGTACACTGGCTCGCAAAACTTTTGTCCTGTGAAATAACGTGGAAGTGAACAACTAACCTCCTCGTCTAACAGTTTGTGTTATGACTATGACAACAACCAAAGCAAAATAAGTATTCTACCAATGTTTATTACTCTACCAACGCGAGTGGAGCCGTGGGCGTATTGTGAACTATCGCGATGCGGTATTACGAACGCAGGAGCAGTAGCGCCACGGCTCCGGGCTGCAGGACTCCACTGGCCTTGGTCGAGTAATACTTATTCCCTCCCAACTTTAATAACAATAGGAGTCATAACTCTTAACTGCAAATTTTTCAGCCCATCAGCTGAGACCAAACGCGCAAATTTCTGAGAGCTTAATGGTTATTACTATTTTACGTAGTCTGGCGCTTGTGTCCGACACTGATCACACACAATAGACTCGAAAGTTCCTAGCGAAAGTTCCTACAGACAGCTTGTCCCCTTCTTTTCACAGTCGTGTGCATGTAGTCATTACTGTACTTAGGCTACTTAGTTTTTATCCTCTGCCAGGCCCTTCAGGATTTCGCGTTTATGTACTGTTTACTTTAGCATTTGTAATTAGCTGATTTTGCTTCTTTTGGTGTACACCCGTGTACGATATTACAGTCAGTTAACACATCAATTGTGTACAGTTGTGAACAGTTTTTTCAGTAATTTCCTACAAAACAAATAATTATACATATAGCTTATAAAATATGGTAATATTGTAAGGAGAGAGCTCCAAGAGATTGATATAAGAATTACAAAACTTAAAATTATATATTTAAATCAAACAGGAAATTGAAGAAATTTATATTACATGAGAACGAAATTATAAGTTACAATTACCGATCATCCTGAAATCAATTGTAATACTAATTGACTACTTAATCTTAGTGTTACAAATGAAACATTTCTCAACTTTATTTGACAATGCTTGTATCTAGAAATTCCAATAGTCAAGGAGTAGCTGGTACAAACAGAAAATTTGGAATGTTAGAGATATCCGCATCGTCATAATGTTCCCGCGGTAACATGAACTATGAAACTCCCAGTTACATTTACTTAACTTTTTCCTTTGGCCAAACCCATATTTTCTCATCTGTCATAACTCTATTATGTGAGTTAAAACATTTCATAGCAGGGGGGAAATGATGTTTATGCACACAGAAGCTTTTTTCAATTGATATTTCTATAAATATACTAAACTGATGGTTTTACACTTTTTCAAACAAAATTTTAACCAGAATTATCATGTTACAGTATTCGTAATAAAATTGTGACCGAGTAGCACAACCAAATGTGAAGAGGAAGAAGGTCTGTTTGGAGTCGTCGTGAGAAATGCTCCTATGCATTTTAATGTTGGTTCTGGTGTTTCACTGTTCGTTTGTATGTTCTGTTTCAGAATACCATAGCTGATATTTAAATATTTAACGCATTCAAACTGAGGTATTCACTTCAAAGTCTTCTATCAGCAAGTTAAACGGAAACGGTTAAGGTTTTTCCTTTCAGAATAGTAACTAACTATCTTATTCCCTTTCGAAGAGGTGCAAAAATTCAAATATCTTGGAGCAACAGTAACAAATATAAATGACACTCTGGAGAAAATGAAACGCAAAATAAATATGGGAAATGCATGTTGTTTTGCGGTTCAGAAGCTTTCGTCATCTAGTCTGCTGTAAAAAAATCTAAAAGTTAGAATTTATAAAACAATTATATTACCGGTTGTTCTGTATGGTTGTGAAACTTGGACTCTCACATTGAGAGAGGAACAGAGATTAAGGGTGTTTGAGGATAAGGTTCTTAGAAAAATGTTTGGGGCTAAGAGTGATGAAGTTACAGGGGAATGGAGAAAGTCACACAACACACAACTGCACGCATTGTATTCTTCGCCTGATATAATTAGGAACATTAAATCCAGACGTTTGAGATGGGCAGGGCATGTAGCACGTATTGGCGAATCCAAAAATGCTTATAGAGTGTTAGTTGGGAGACCGGAGGGAAAAAGAGCTTTGGGGAGGCTGAGACGTATATGGGAGGATAATATTAAACTGAATTTTAGGGAGGTGGGATATGACGATAGAGACTGGATTAATCTTGCAGAGGATAGGAACTGATGGCGGGCTTATGTGAGGGCGGCAATGAACTTGCGGGTTCCTTAGAAGCCAGTAAGTAAGTAGCGAAATCAGCAGCAGATCTGAAACAGATGTTTGAAGAATTGGACAAGATCAGCAAAGAGGCAGGCTTATCCATGAACCCAGAAAAGACAAAACTAATGACTAACGCGTCTGAAGACCGGATCCACTTAAATGGCCAGCCACTAGAATATGTGGAAGATTATACCTACCTGGGCCAGAACCTGTCCTTCTCCAGGAATTCAGAGAAAGAAATAAAGAGACGAATCAGCATGGCATGGAAGAAGTTCTGGTCTCTGAAGTACAGTACATACTTACAGACAACTTCCAGGAGCTAAGCTTAAAGGTTGAGACCCTGGAAAAATATATATTATAAGTCCTACTGTATGGATGCCAAACCTGGTCCCTAACATCAAAACAGAGGCGTATGCTTCAAACCTGCCAACGCAGTATGGAAAGAAAAATCCTGCAACTTTCTCTGAGGAACAAAATATGGAACGAGGAGTTACGCAACCGTACCGACATGAAAGACGTCCTAAACATCTTCGAAAGTCTAAAGTGGAAATGGGGAGTGCAAGTGGTAAGGATGGACGCATAGACTCACTTTGTGGGATCCCAGAATCGGCAGAAGAAGAGAGGGACGCCAGACGACTAGATGGGCCGATTTTCTTCAAGAAGAAGGCAGGAGCATAATGGACAAACAGAACAAGAGACAGACAGCTATGGAGAGATCTAGAAGCCACCGTCCTCAGTGTGTAGTGTGGTGCGAATAGGGATCTTACAAGTCCATACAGTGTTTAGATTGTTTACATACAAACGAAGTAGTGCAGCGAAGTTCGCTGATATCACTCCTTAGGACCAGCTCACCTAACGAGTGAAGTCTACTGAGCCAAGCCCTGTCAATCAGGAGGCCCTTGCCTTTACGGGATCTAGCAGGCTAAATTTATTATTATTATTATTATTATTATTGTTATTATTATTATTATTATTATTATTATTATTATTATTATTATTATTATTATTATAAGTAACTCTCTTATTCCTTGATATGCAACGCTGAATTGATTGTAAGTGAGGTAGAGTGAGTGGAGAGTTGTTTATGGAGTAGTAGTACCGGTACAATAAAATTTGCCATATGCGTCAATCAGCCTAAGAATTGGTTAGTGTTAGCATAATCGAAACGCACTGAAAGCGCAGCTAGGCTATGGAGATACTCTCATACTTCAATTATTAATCAGAAATTAACCTTGCAGCGTGCTTTTGCGCTATACTCTGTAATGTGTTTCCATTGGAATATATTATTCGGTAGACCATTATAAACCAGTACTTCGACCATTGTTAATCTCTTACTACAGTCTAGTATATACAGTCACGAAGCTTGAGTTGTGAGGGTGCTAGCAACACTAGACTGTGTCGGTACTATTTCCCATTGTCTGTAATGATGCGATATTAGCGATCCTAGTGGTTAGCAACTATCTATGGATGCTTATTTACTACGTATTGAGCTTCGTGACTGTGTATACTAGACTGTGCTATTACGTTAACCCTCTACTAGTCCACACCTGTGGAGTAACGGTCAGCGCGTCTGGCCTCGAAACCAGGTGGCACGGGTTCGATTCCCGGTCGGGGCAAGTTACCTGGTTGAGGTTTTTTCCGGGGTTTTCCCTCAACCCAATATGAGCAAATGCTGGGTAACTTTCGGTGTTGGACCCCGGACTCATTTCATCGGCATTATCATCTTCATTTCATTCAGATGCTAAAATAACCTCAGATGTTGATAAAGCGTCGTAAAATAACCTACACAAACTAACTAGGCTAAGGCTCGCTGCGCATCCCTAGTTCAAGTAGAAAACTTCACTCATTCCTAGCTCCTCGAGTCGTCAACAGCTCGGAAAATTCTATGAAGAAATGAAGTTGACGGAATGATGTCGAGCCTAACGTGGGAAACTGAAAACTCAGATATCTCCGAACAGCTACACTTTCCGTACTGCACTAATTATTACAAACGGATAGCCCAGTTATCATTTAAAGGCTTCTAGCACCTAATCTCTCCGACTCTAGACACGGATTCCTCAAGACAAATCCTTCCTTTGACTCACTGTAACCTCTCTAGAAGTTAGTCAGTCATGCGAACACCCTGTATAAATACGTAATCACTTTCATTCTTAATTGTGTTTTGTAGGTACATATTTCATGAAATGTGTTAAATGAATCATAGTTATTAGAAATGTTTTTGCGGTCCAAATTTTCAGGATTTAATTTCGTGCAAACTCCAATTTGTATAGTTAAAATTGAAACCGCTGAAGCTCATTTGATTATACTAGAGAAAAAACATTTATTGAATTAATTAAACAATTGAACCCAAACTGCTGATCACATATTTAGAATTATAAAAGAGATAAATATATTTTGTGGTATTTTGTAAACATTTGTCCAATATCTACATTATTATACTGCGTATTATAAAGTTTAGCAATACTCTTAACGCCAGACCATCCACATTAATCTATGTAAATATTATTAATTTTTTGGTCCTACAGAATTCTCTGAAATGGTTATTGTAACATCCACATTAAGTTGTCCTTGATCTTTATTTCATAACAGCAATGTCGAAGATGATGGGAATGAATTTTACGTAATATAATTTTTTATTTTATTTATTTCTATTTCATTTATTTATTTAACCGGATAGGGATTAGGCCATCAGGCTTCCTCTTCCCCTCTCCAAGGGGATTACAGATACAACATTAAGAATACAATTTGCAATTATAATTACAATTAATATTAAATTTACAAATACAATAAAAATCAAAGTACTAAAAAATTAACTGATTAATAAAGGCTAAAGAAACAAATATAAAAAATCCTTCAATAACTGTCTATTCAAAAATACAAAATATTACATAGGTTACATGAACATATTCTGACTAGCGCTTTCGCTATCATAATAGCATCTTCAGGTCAGACTTGCGTGATATTAAGCTTTTCATATAAAGACACAGATGGACAAGTAACGTCGAAATGTGTTAAGGTACATGACGTGAAGATATAAAAATACAATGGTAAGAAAAGTAAAATTTGACTTATGAACAGTCTAATATATATATATATATATATATATATATATATATATGACAGTAAAACCTTCATGAGGTCTCAAAAATTAATACATAAAAGTATTTGACATGTGTGCAGCTTATAGATCAAAATTTGTTTAAAAAATTGAGGTCTGCAAGATATATATGCAGCTTAAAATAGAGACACAGACAGTTAAAAGAATAACAAATTAAAATATTGTTTTGCATCAGTCATCACGACGTGGCAGCACATTGTAAAATCTGCAAAAATCAATAATAAATTTTAGTCTTGGTCTTTGGTCTTGGCGTAATAAAAGAAAGTGATGTTGCCTGGTCTGTGGCGTAGTAGTGACTGGTGCAATAACACAGTATGAAAAAACACGCAGTGAGAAGAGTTTCCATTGGCTAATTTAAATAAGGGGTTACCGGAACTAGGTAATTGTTCATTAATTAATGAAACAGTATTATTAAGCGATTTAGCTATGTAAAATTCTTCAGCAACTAAATTAAAGGTTCCATTACTGATGGGTTTTAAAATCTGTAAAGCGTCGGACATTGTTTGAAGTTCGTGGTTGTTCTCAATCAAATGGGTTGCGAATTTGGATTTATTACGATTGTGACGAAAATCTGCTTTATGTTCAGAATATCTAGTCCTAAAATTCCTTTTGGTTTGGCCAATATACTTTTTTGGGCAATTCTTACAATGCAGCATGTACACTCCACCACTGGCATATTTATCAAAGTTACAAATATTGTTTGAAATAATATTGTTAAGTTTATTACCTGTTCTAAAAGAGACCTTTACATTTTCTTTTTTGAAAAAATTATGCAACTTGTATGATACATTATTATAAAAAGACATTGTGTTCCAATATTTAGATTTTTAGTATCAGTCAAGGGCGTGAGCGTAATATCTGAACTCTTGTTTAAAAGAGATTTTCTTTTAGAAAGAAGTTTATCTATCAATTTTTATTGAATCCATTTTCTATTGCAAGTCCTACTATATATTTATATTCTTTTAAATAGTTTTTCTTGGAAAGGGGGACATTCAGCAATCTATCAATTAAGAAAACGAAAGTACTATGCTTATGAGACTGGGGATGGCTGGATTGACAGTGAATAGTATGGGTAGTGTTTGTGGGTTTTCTAAAGATATCATATTCGAAACTTTTATGTTTTCTGATAATTTTGAAGTCTAAGAAATTTATAGATTTGTTACATTCAAGTTCTATGGTAAATTTTAAGTTAGGATGTAAACTATCGAAAGATTGCAAGATACCTTCATGGGTGTCAGCATGACTCTCAAAAACTAACAAGGTGTCGTCAACATATCTGTTGTAAGAAATGATGTTATGTTTAGCAGCAAATTTTTCGATATGTTTGTCTTCCAAGCTCTGTAGAAATACGTCGGCTAAAAAACCGGAAAGAGAGTCACCCATTGCTACACCTCGAGTTTGTAAGAAATATTTATTGTCGAAACGGAAGTAATTTTGTTTAGTGCAAACAGAAAGCAACTGAATTAGTTGATTGATGATTTTTTCATCGGTGTTAAGTTTGCACTAAACAAAATTACTTCCGTTTCGACAATAAATATTTCTTACAAACTCGAGGTGTAGCAATGGGTGACTCTCTTTCCGGTTTTTTAGCCGACGTATTTCTACAGAGCTTGGAAGACAAACATATGGAAAAACTTGCTGCTAAACATAACATCATTTCTTACAACAGATATGTTGACGACACCTTGTTAGTTTTGAGAGTCATGCTGACACCCATGAAGGTATCTTGCAATCTTTCGATAGTTTACATTCTAACTTAAAATTTACCATAGAACTTGAATGTAACAAATCTATAAATTTCTTAGACTTGAAAATTATCAGAAAACATAAAAGTTTCGAATATGATATCTTTAGAAAACCCACAAACACTACCCATACTATTCACTGTCAATCCAGCCATCCCCAGTCTCATAAGCATAGTACTTTCGTTTTCTTAATTGATAGATTGCTGAATGTCCCCCTTTCCAAGAAAAACTATTTAAAAGAATATAAATATATAGTAGGACTTGCAATAGAAAATGGATTCAATAAAAATTGATAGATAAACTTCTTTCTAAAAGAAAATCTCTTTTAAACAAGAGTTCAGATATTACGCTCACGCCCTTGACTGATACTAAAAATCTAAATATTGGAACACAATGTCTTTTTATAATAATGTATCATACAAGTTGCATAATTTTTTCAAAAAAGAAAATGTAAAGGTCTCTTTTAGAACAGGTAATAAACTTAACAATGTTATTTCAAACAATATTTGTAACTTTGATAAATATGCCAGTGGTGGAGTGTACATGCTGCATTGTAAGAATTGCCCAAAAAAGTATATTGGCCAAACCAAAAGGAATTTTAGGACTAGATATTCTGAACATAAAGCAGATTTTCGTCACAATCGTAATAAATCCAAATTCGCAACCCATTTGATTGAGAACAACCACGAACTTCAAACAATGTCCGACGCTTTACAGATTTTAAAACCCATCAGTAATGGAACCTTTAATTTAGTTGCTGAAGAATTTTACATAGCTAAATCGCTTAATAATACTGTTTCATTAATTAATGAACAATTACCTAGTTCCGGTAACCCCTTATTTAAATTAGCCAATGGAAACTCTTCTCACTGCGTGTTTTTTCATACTGTGTTATTGCACCAGTCACTACTACGCCACAGACCAGGCAACATCACTTTCTTTTATTACGCCAAGACCAAAGACCAAGACTAAAATTTATTATTGATTTTTGCAGATTTTACAATGTGCTGCCACGTCGTGATGACTGATGCAAAACAATATTTTAATTTGTTATTCTTTTAACTGTCTGTGTCTCTATTTTAAGCTGCATATATATCTTGCAGACCTCAATTTTTTAAACAAATTTTGATCTATAAGCTGCACACATGTCAAATACTTTTATGTATTAATTTTTGAGACCTCATGAAGGTTTTACTGTCATATATATATATATATATATATATATATATATATATATATATTAGACTGTTCATAAGTCAAATTTTACTTTTCTTACCATTGTATTTTTATATCTTCACGTCATGTACCTTAACACATTTCGACGTTACTTGTCCATCTGTGTCTTTATATGAAAAGCTTAATATCACGCAAGTCTGACCTGAAGATGCTATTATGATAGCGAAAGCGCTAGTCAGAATATGTTCATGTAACCTATGTAATATTTTGTATTTTTGAATAGACAGTTATTGAAGGACTTTTGATATTTGTTTCTTTAAATTTGTTAACTTGTCGGACCAACATGCCTTTCAAATTTAATAAAGGCTAGACAATTTGTTATTTTCTCATGGAATTTCGGCCACTTTATGGGACCGGTGCCCACCCAGCATCGTGATGCACTTGGGGAGCTAAGATAGGTAGCGAAGATCCGGTTTCGCAAACCAGTTATAACGGCTGGGGGATCATCGTGCTAACCACACGATACCTCCACTCTGGTTGGATGATCGTCCACCTCTGCTTCGGCATGTGGACGCGAGGCCAGCGGCCGACTGGTCTGTCTTGGCCCTTCAAAGGACTGTAGCGCCATTTATTTTAGACATTTTAGACATCTTAGAAATTAAGAACAAAGAAAGATGTTTTTACTTTCGTAAACATTAAACCTACTCTACGCAGTAAGAAAATGCTTAATGAGTTTATTTTTTAACACTGTTAAATTTTTACAGTCTTTGATGTCACTGAGTGTACACATTCTTAAAAAATTAAGAAATAAATTTAAAAATTAACAGTAATTTGAAACTATCCACTAGCATTATCTTTAAAGGTAATGAAAAGCAGCAGATTGTAAGTAAATGCAAGAATAATTTTTGGGTACACATTCACCATAGAATATTTGTTAATAAATGACACGTGAATTGTCCCTATTGATTTCAAAAACGTCTTCAAAGTGTCATAAATTATGTTAAATTATGGCGGTATCATTCTGAATCAAAGGCATGAATTGATATTAAAATGAGTAATTATATTATGAAATATTGAACATGAAAGAAAATATGTAGAATTATATGGCATAATACTAATAAGAAACTTAAGAAATAATATGTGATTAGTTTTTAGACAAAGCTCAATGCGGAAACATGGCACGAGAGTTACGAGACGAGACTAGAATGACAAGTGCAACGAACACAACGAGCGAGAGCGGCAATTAGATTTGTTCATTTCTGGTGTATGTAGTTGCGTGAGGAAATTAAACGCAGAATAAATATGGGAAATGCGTGTTATTATTCGGTTGAGAAGTTTTTGTCATTTACTTTGCTGTCAAAAAATCTGAAACTTAGAATTTATAAAAGATTTATATTACCGGTTGTTCTGTGTGGTTGTGAAACTTGGACTCTCACATTGAGAGAGGAACAGAGATTAATGGTGTTTGAGAATAAGAATCTTAGGAAAATATTTGGGGCTAAGAGGAATGAAGTTACAGGAGAATGGAGAAAGTTGCAAAACGCAGAACTGCAAGCATTGTATTCTTCACCTGACATAATTAGGAACATTAAAGCCAGACGTTTGAGATGGGCAGGGCTTGTAGCACGTATGGGCGAATCCAGAAATTCATATAGAGTGTTAGTTGGGAGACTGGAGGGAAAAAAGACCTTTGGGGAGGTCGAGACGTAGATGGGAGGAGAATATTAAAACGAATTTGAGGGAGTTGGGATATGATGATAGAGAGTGGATTAATCTTGTACATGATAGGGACCTGTAGGTTCCTTGAAAGCCATTTGTAAGTAAGTAAGTAAGTAAGTAAGTGTATGGAGTTGCTTTACCAACTTTGAAGAGATTTTTATTTTCACCACTGAAATTTGAAACCATGTCTCTGGTTTGGTATTTGAAATCAGTTGTATTTATTATGATATTTGTACAAATTTATTTATATAATACAGTATAAAGCTACAAGCACAATGTGTCAGACCTCGTAAATCTGATCTCCTGTTCTAAATAGAGTTAAGTTCCCTCAGACAAGAAGGCAGCTAGCATTGGTAGCCTGCAGTCACGACTCTTTGGAATTTGTATAATCTACTCCTTAGAACTCAATGAATTATCGACTCCAAGTTTAGTGTACAATTTATTAGCCAAAGCAATAACCACCAACATATTGAATCTCCAGATAGTCGAGGATATGTCAAAATGAGCCAGAGAGAAAGTTTTAGTCCGCGGGCCACAGAAGTTTTCAAGTTACATAACAATTTTCATAAGAAACTTAACCGAACACTACAAGTCTGTCGTAATGAAGAAACTGTATAATGCAACAAATGTACGGTCAATGATGGAAATGCCGCAACTATTACAGTGTAAAATAGAGAAAATACCATTCTCTGAATCAAATTAAAACGTAATGTAGGCTAATATGATGATTTGAAATAAGAATCATAGTAAATAAATTAATTGTACACATAATACTTGAGTTCCTATTTCCTTGGTGATTAGTTACTATGTTTCGAACATATTCTCAAAATCCCCGTTTAGTCTTAATGCTCGCCAAATTTATAAATCATTTAGCTTTCTGAGACCGTGTCTGTGGTCCTTTATAGGTAGTGATGTAAGATTTAAAAAATATGATTATTATTAATGAATAAATTGTAAATTTGTGTAAGAGGAAACTGAAATAATCTTTCGAAAATTGGGCGTCACATATTTGTGCACCATGAATTTGGTACCGAGTCGTAGTTTTGGAAATCTGTCACTGAAGCATTTTTGCTAACTATTATTCGCAGAAATTCCTATTGCCGTTTAAAACATTAAGTTTCGCAGGCAGACAGAAAGGTAGGTGGTAGGTAGACGCGTATAAAATTAGATAACTGGAAACGTAAGTAGACATATATAAATATAGCAGGTAAGTATTTGGGTAGGTGGACCCGAAATAATTTTGGATATGATTTTAAAAGCTCTTCAAATATCAGATAACTTTGTCTAGTAACGATAACACAGGTCTGCAAAATTAATGGTCATGAAACCTTTTCTAGAAATGTATGCTACATTTCTGGTTTTTTGGGTTGCTGAATCCAAAACTGAGCTCGATTTTCTCTATCATGTCACATTTTTCCGCAACATTCATTAGTACTCTAGCAATGTGAATGTAGCGTATTGAATTTAATATGGAAAAGTGATGAAGTGAAACAAGTCCTGTGGCGAATATAAAAGTAGGCTATATTTTACAAAAACTATTAGTTTGTCATAATTAACAACTGATATTAAAGTAAATTGCTTTATATCGTCTTTTTTCTCTTCTTGGAGTAGTTGTGTTTGTTGCTATTCCTCTTGTGTGAGGTTCAAGAGACGTACTTTGCGGCCAGTGTTTTTGTTCGAAATGACAACTTCTTACTCTGCTGTCCATTTCAGAGAGGAAATATGGAAACTTAGTATACCCAACCTGCTGACCAAGAAGGATGCACACCTCTCTCAGATCTCCACAGGTCAACAAGTTATGATAGCCCATTTTATCTTTGTCAGAACCAGTTCAAGATTCCCATAAGTATCTTTAAGGTGTTCCGAATGACCAACAGGTAACAAAGCATACTTGTTGCCATTGTGCAAAAGCACTGATCATTGCCTTCAGACTTCTTTTGGAGGATTCACTGAAAGTCTCCATTCATACACTTCGTACTGAACATGAAACTTTTGTATCCAACCAAAAATATCACTGCAGAATATTAAGGCACCGTCTTGTGAAGATTAGGGCATAACTTGCTTTTGTCTACACCTGTACCAATGAAGACATATTCCTGCTATAAGCAAATTTATTTACTTTAATCTTGAGCGTTAGAGCTCAGATTTTTCTTTGGGTAATCCTAAATCTCTTATCAAATCATTGAGTTCAAACTGGTAAACTCTTCAGGACTTTCACTCTCTTCATCATACATCCTTCTAAATTATATTTATTATCCCCACTAACAGGTTAGAACAAAATTTTACATTAGAACGCTGTGTTATGGATGCAGCAAAATTACTACTCTATTAATAATATTAACCATCATCATCATCCGTCACGAATTAGGCATGTGTAGACCTGTTTTGGCCCCATCTAGTAGTCTTCTAAAGGGTCTTCGTAACCCTATCCTTATACTGCTTTTCTGAGGCTTGAGAGTAATTTAGGTTCCCCTAAGATAGGTTACTAGCCTTATCGTTAGGTAGTCCAGTAGTGGGGCTGCCACTTTTAGCCCCTGGATAGGCTTGTACTGCAGCATTTCCTCTGCATTTGATGAAACAGTTATACCGCTGTGACTCGGTCGCCATATCCTCGTTGGTAGAAACAGGTTGGACCACGAGAAGGTTAGGAAGGCATTTATATAAGAGAGGCTGTTCGTTATATATTAATATAAAACATAAAATATAGATTTGTGCAAAAATGGTGTGTTTTGTGCCATTTTTATTTCATTTCTGGCTTCAGCACACAAAAATACATAAAGGAGAACTACATTTCTTTTTTAAGTTTTCTCATCGAAGGCCTGTGTAATTGAAAAGTCAAAATACCGAAGAAAATGTTTTAGAAAATAAATACAACCTAAAGTAAAAGGTAAAAAAAATACTTCGTGATAAAACCATGGACTAGAATCTATGAAATGCTTACTTTAAAAATAAGGTATGTATCTTCTGACAAAATATATTAGCACATGTTAACTATGTTGATTATACCATTCATAAATGATTGCTGAAGAGGAGAGGGGTGGAATTGATAATGCATTTATAAGAGAATAGTTGAAAGGATGGTTAAAATAATATGATAAAAGCGTAGATAACTAAACGTTTAAATGAATGGTCAAATGACCAAGTACTAAAGCATTTGGAACCAGAATGTACCGTTAGATCAAATTTATTTCTATTGCATAATTACATTTCCCATTTCCGAATGTACATGCATAATAGGAATACACGTTAATTATGATATTTCCCGCTATTTTGTGAAATCTGGCGAGGAGGAAGCGATTTGATAGCAGAGGTTTGCAGGAGAGTCTGTTGGCAATGGAAATGTAATTGAATTATTCATTAATGAATTAGTGGCTTTACTTGGCTAGTAGTACCGGTCTTGTGTGATTTAGAGGTAGTGTCTACACTGTGCTTCGAACAGACTTACCGTCGAATTACAATTCCTTACACCTGTGTGCGTGCTGGTTTGTATACAGGACAGTACAAAAATAAATACTACAATGATTTGTAGGTACAGAGAGTTAGTTTCGCCAAAAAAAGACATTCGAAATTTCATTCGCGCTCATTGCATAACGCATATTTAATAAAATTTAATACTGTATTATTTCCAGCAATGTGACATTTAATTATGTCAACGATTGTTAAACTCCATATTATTCACTTTCTCTTCACTCATACAGTTACTCAATACAGTGACTCAGTTATTAACTTACTTACTTACTTACTTACAAATGGCTTTTAAGGAACCCGGAGGTTCATTGCCGCTCTCACATAAGCCCGCCATTGGTCCCTATCCTGAGCAAGATTAATCCATTCTCTATCATCATATCCCACCTCCCTCAAATCCATTTTAATAGTATTTTCCCATCTACGTCTCGGCCTCCCTAAAGGTCTTTTTTCCCTCCGGTCTCTCATCTAACACTCTATATGCATTTCTGGATTCGCCCATACGTGCTACATGCCCTGCCCATCTCAAACTTCTGGATTTAATGTTCCCAATTATGTCAAGTGAAGAATAAAATGCGTGCAGTTCCGTGTTCTGTAACTTTCTCCATTCTCCTGTAACTTCATCCATTTTAGCACAAAATATTTTCCTAAGCACCTTATTCTCAAACACCCTTAACCTATGTTCCTCTCTCAGAAGGAGAGTCCAAGTTTCACAACCATAAAGCACAACCGGTAATATAACTGTTTTATAAATTCTGACTTTCAGATTTTTTGACAGCAGACTGGATGATAAAAGCTTTTCAACCGAATAATAAGAGGCATTTCCCATATTTATTCTGTGTTTAATTTCCTCCCGAGTATCGTTTATGTTTATTACTGTTGCTCCAAGGTATTTGAACTTCTCCACCTCTTCAAAAGATAAATTTCCAATTTTTATATTTCCATTTCGTACAATATTCTCGTCACGAGACATGTCTTTTCGGGATTTACTTCCAAACCTATCTCTTTACTGGCTTCCAGTAAAATTCCCGTGTTTTCCCTAATCGTTTGTGGATTTTCTCCTAACATATTCACGTTATCCGCATAGACAAGCAGCTGATGTAACCCGTTCAATTCCAAACCCTCTCTGTTATCCTGGACTTTCCTAATGGCATAGGCCTACTCCAGAGCAAAGTTAAAAAGTAAAGGTGGTAGTTCATCTCCTTGCTTTAGCCCACAGTGAATTGGAAACGCATCTGGCAGAAACTGACCTATACGAACTCTGCTGTACGTTTCACTGAGACACATTTTATTTAATCGAACTAGTTTCTTGGTAATAACAAATTCAATAAGAATATCATATAAAACTTCTCTCTTAACCGAGTCATATGCCTTTTTGAAATCTATGAATAACTGATGCACTGAACCTTTATACTCCCATTGTTTCTCTCAATCATTAAGTTATTCATTAATTCACTTAATCTATACTAATAATAAATCTGTAATCAACATTTTCCTGGTAATTTTAGCTTTTTCAAAAATAGGTAATTGGTGTTAATATGTATAGTTAACCATCGTGAGACCGAAAATCGAATTTTTGAAATTTTTTCTTTTGTGTCTGGATGTTTGTTACTTTTTCACGCGATAAAAATGACTGAACCGATTGGAATATAAATTAAGTTCGCTTTAACTTAGATTTTAGGCTATATGAATTCAAAATACTTCATTTTAAAGGGGGTTATAAGGGAGCCTGAATTAATTAAAGCAATATATCTCGCTTATTATCGAGTTTCATGAACGATATTACATAACAACCGTTTCTTTAAAAGTGATTTCCGATAAGTTTTATTCTATGCAACATTTCGATAGGACTGATGTTTAATGAGATATACGAGTTTTAAAATAACAATACGTTTTATCAGCGCAGCCTCAGACTAATAGGCTATAATGAAATGAAAACAAATGACTCCGTCTATTTAAGTCGACCTTGTACACAACAAGCAGAGAATATTATTCATTTAACACTATTTTTATACTGATATGTTTGTTTTCTATGATGGGAATATATACATATATCAATGTTTATCAATATTAATGTACAGAGAATGTCTGTGTCTTTGTATGAAGTAATCTCAGAAACTATATAACCGATTTAGATAATTCCTTCACTATTTGAAAGTGTAGTTTGTCTAGATGGACGTAATACTGTATGAGGAGTGAGGTAGTATTAAATAGATCCTTTGGCACAGAAAACTTGATATTCTGTCGAAATATAGTATAACTTGATTATTTAAACTTTATTTTGTCTACCAAGTAAAAGAAAAAAACTAATTTTATACACTTCAGTTTCTTTTTGTCCACAGAACATAATAGTATTTTTAACAGGTTTGTCGTGTAGATAAGTATTTTACTGTACGAAAAATACGGCACATATAGAGTAAAAATTAGTATTTTACCGCTGAGGTCACTGGAGCTGAGTTATTTTATAAAGTGTCACGCAATTTTTTATTTACATAAACATTGATGCACAACCGAGCGAATTGGCTCCGACGGTAGAGTTTGAGACTCACTGTGGGAGGTCACGGGTTCAAACTCTGTGGCCGACCAATATGGCT
Organism: Periplaneta americana; assembly: GCF_040183065.1. Classification (NCBI taxonomy): domain Eukaryota; kingdom Metazoa; phylum Arthropoda; class Insecta; order Blattodea; family Blattidae; genus Periplaneta; species Periplaneta americana. The sequence continues at coordinate 81,425,959 of NC_091129.1, read as the reverse complement.
GGGTATTTTCTTGGTTTCCCTTAGTCATAAAGGAAAATGTCAAATTGGAAATTTACATGCCATGATTCATCACCGCCCCAATTAAAAATACGAGAAACATTAATCAAAATCTGTATTCAGTTACATGAACACAAGCCATCTACAACACACTATATAAACAGGAACTCAGCGAGAGTAAAACCGGTCTACTGGTGTACCCACACATTCTAAACATGCGACATGACCACAGGTGTTAAAAAAGGAGTTTCACAGTGAGGCCAACATAAAAAATTATCTTCGTACACAATCCATTGTATATTGACAATTTAGAGTGAATTAATACATGATGCATTCAAGATTAATTTAGAAAAATGTTAAACGAATTATCCTTGTACAAAAACGGATGTTCTCTGAACCAAATGATCGTAATTCAATTATTTGCATATAATAACAATATTAATAAACATGTTAAAGGAATTATCTTTGAACCAAATGAGTGGTCTCCGTACCAAAATGATTGTATTTTAATTATTTAAATAAAATTTGAATTAAGTAACATATTAAACGATTTATCCTTCTATCAAACAAGGAGGGAAAGGAGCTGGTCACCCTACCCCATTATCTCCTGGCCTAGTTGTCTCATGAGTGATGTTTTATTGGTCTTACTTATGAGGTTCAAACCTGTCTTCAGACAGTTGAGTAAACAACAACAACAACAAACAAGGATGTTCCCTGGACCAAACGTCCTATTTGAATTAAGTAATTAATTTATATTTATTTTTAACAAGTGCAGCGAAATACACGGGTAGGCCTATGCCTAGTGTCTTTATATTTCTGTTCTTCATTCAGCTGTTTGTGTAAGAAATTATTTAAATTTACTCGTTAGAGTAGGAATAGTATTCACACTATTGGATGTTTCATTAATGATATTCAAGATAACTGCACCTGCGCCAGTTCTTGAGTTTCTTATTTAATGTGGTTACTTTTAGACAATGGAGAATTATAATGACAATAATAAACAGGCTTAATAATAATAATAATAATAATAATAATAATAATAATAATACGCGGATAATAAGACGAAGTGAAAAATAAGAAAGACTGGAGAATGCTGAGTTTACAGTGTAATACCTGCCCTTGGTAAGAACACACTATGAATAATAGTAATAATAATAATAATAATAATAATAATAATAATAATAATAATAAAATGTAATGGTCAATTCTGTTTTCGGCACTTCAAGCTAATCGGTTGTGAAGCCGACCAGCCCGTTCAGATTATCACCATTGTTCCATAGAAGGGGCTTTACATATAGAAAAAAAAAGCCATCCGACTTCAAAAAGTAGGGTTTGTTCAAAACGTACTGTAACTTACAATAAATGTTGGAAGTGTGCACCATTGGCTTCATGCGTAATTGAAGTGGCAGACGATGTACCATTGAGCACTGGAAAGTACTTCCGGTGCTGGATCTCGGACTTTCCTTGTAGCTGCGGCAAATAGTGATACTAATCTTACCTCTTTATTTTCGCAGTTTTGATACACAAGAACGTTCATACATGTCCATAAAAATCAAATCGAGTCAGGTCGTGTGAACTTCATGGCCAATGAATTGTCCCACCACGGTCAATCCAACGTTCAAGAATGAGCGCACTCGGTGTTCTATCATATTTGTGTCCTGATATGAAGGGGAACTACCCTCTAGAGGAAGATGAGGTGAGAAACCCCAATTATGGGTGGAGAAAATACTTAAGACTACATCAGTAGGTACCGCAATGATTAATATTTTTAAAATGTCTTTAGAAGCCAGAGTTATCCTTACTGATTACATGATTGATCAACAAAATTTAAAAAGTTAACCTGTAAAATTTACTTGTCTAGGAGTAAAATTAGCAGTTAAAACATTAAAGAAACATAGGCTAGTAATGGAAGTAGGACTAATAAAAGCATAAAAAATAATTAATATTGAATAACAAGGAACACTTGAATGTTATCAGATACTCCTTTCAAATGCGAATATTTCTATATGTACTCATTAAATAATGAAACACATGTCAAAATTCTCCAAATTTTGTATTTCCCTTGCTTATTGTTATTTTCAGTTTCAAACATACACTTATGTGAAAAATTCAAGCTTAATATCCGTAGAACAGCCCTGTCAGAGCACGATTTTATAAAAGTTTCGTATTTCCCTCCAAGAGAACAATATACGAATATTAGTAGGTATTGGATGAGAAATATGGACGTACTTGTGCCGCTGTTGCGCGCGCAGCCGGCTGAGTGATTGCGGCAGCTCCTGCACCGCGACGCCCGGGGCCGGCGCTGTGGCGTGCGGCTCCTGAGACAGATGCTGAATATAAATTAGAAGCGCTCCACCAGAAATTCTTTCTAATCTTTTGTTCTCCAAACTTTGTTTTCCTCTCTCACTCGGTGTGTTTCGCTTTCTGGTCTTAGAGAAGACACGATTCTTAAAGAAAGGAGATAACAGAAATTGCGAGAGGCTCGTATTTCAACAAGCCCTCGTCAGCGTCAAGCTTGTTGACAGGCGTCACTTCGACTCCTATCTTAATCCCCTTCAAAATGAGACAAGGTTCTTACCTGACACCGGGATATGAATCAAGTGGTTGAGTCATTAATGATTGAAGTTCGATCGCTATTTGCCTATTACTATCCAACAAGTGATATGGAATGTAGAAAAGAGAACCAAGCATCAAGTAAGTTGCAGAGTAATAGAATTAGAAACTTGGGAAGTTGATGAAGAAGGCACGTCAACAGAAAAGCAATTAAATAATGAAACAAAGTAATACTGCATATCTAATAGTAAAAATAAGGATAAAGGAGTGTACCTAAATAAAAACAAAGGTCAAGGAGGTTGAGGAGATGGTTATATAGATGAATGAAGAATGAATAGATGCAAAGTAAGATGATTGAAAGTTTGCACGGATGAAACGGTGCAGGTATTAACATGTAAGTAAGTAGATGGGCGGATAAATATATACGCAATTAGATATACAATTACGTACATATTTGAATGAAGGGATAGTTTGAAAGACTAACAGATAAAAGACAGAAGAGAGGAATGGAAAGTTGAAATGGTGTTCTCACGGATTGAAGATCGAACGAAGGGTTCGTTGTTGGATGAAGAGGCGGTCGAATTTATCAATGAACGAAATGACGGATGTGAGAATGGACGAAAGGTTTGATTGTTGGATAAATAGACGGACGGAAAGATTGATGAACGGATTGGACGTAAGAACAGACGAAAGGCTTGATTGTTGGATGAATAGACGGACGGATAGATTGATGTACAGAATTACATTTGGATGTAAGAACAGAACAAAGGCCTGACTATTGGATGAATAAACGGACGGAAAGATTGATGAACGGAATGGCGATTGAATGTAAGAACAAACGAAGGGCTTGATTGTTGGATGAATTGATGAATGGAAAGATTGATAAACGGAATGACGGTTGGATGTAAGAATAGACGAAAGGCCTGATTGTTGGATGAATAGACGGACGGATATATTGATGAAAAGAATGACGATTGGATGTAAGAACAGACGAAAGGCTTGATTGTTTGATAAATAGAAGGACGGAAAGATTGATAAACGGAATGACAGTTGGATGTAAGAACAGACGAAAGACTTGGTTGTTGGATAAATAGGCGGACGGAAAGATTGATGAATGGAATGACGGTTGGATGTAAGAACAGGCGAAAGGCTTGATTATTGGATGAACAGACGTACGGAAAGATTGATAAACGGAATGACGGTTGAATGTAAGAACAGACGAAAGGCTTGATTGTTTGATAAATAGACGGACGGAAAAATTGATGAACGGAATGACAGTTGGATGTAAGAACAGACGAAAGGCTTGGTTGTTGAATAAATATACGGACGGAAAGATTGATGAATGGAATGACGGCTGGATGTAAGAACAGACGAAAGGCTTGATTGTTCGATAAATAGACGGACGGAAAGATTGATGAACTTAATGACGGTTGGATGTAAGAACAGACGAAAGGCGTGATTGTTGGATAAATAGACGGACGGAAAGAGTGATAAACGGATTGACAGCTGGATGTAAGAACAGACGAAAGGCTTGATTGTTGGATGAATAGACGGACGGAAAGATTGATGAACGGAATGACGGTTGGATCTAAGAACGAAAAAGTGTTTGATTGTTGGATAAATTGACTAACGACTAAACTGATGAACGAAATGAAATTTACAAGATAGAAGTTTCGTTTATTGAATGGATAGAGGGAAGGATAGATTTATGAACGAATGAAGGAATTTGACAGTTGAGTGAATAGATATATGGCTGAACGCACTAACTGAACTAACAGTAGATTTGATAGTTGGGTGGTTGGATAGACGATTGTTCGGAATATATGGATGTACGGACGGACAGATGGATGGTTTATAACTGACTGAGAGATATGTTGACAAATGGGTGACTGTTAGAACGGATCTTTGGATGAATGGATGAACTGATTAATGTTTTGATGAACAGACAGGCTAATAAATTGCTTAATGGAATTAGGTGTGGTGATTGGGCTGTATAGAAAGATGTCGGGGTGGATGAAAGAAACACGCTAAAGTTTAATGAATTGATGGTTAGATAGATTGTTGAAAGTAAATAGGTTTTGATTGTTTGGTAGATGGTTACATCAATGAATGAATGAACGGGCGAAACATAGGTTTTACTTGTTGCATAGAGAGATGATAAATGAATGATGGAAGAATTGAGAGTGATGTTTGGGTGAATAGAGTGCAGGTAAATAATTAAGCTTCAGATTTGGTCCGTAGGTAGAAACATAAGGAGGTAGACTAACAAATTAATTATTCGTAAATGGCTAATTAATGGACAGACAAACGGAAGACCGAAGAAGGGATGGTTGGATGGATGGGGTGGAGTAGAGAATGGATTGAATTTGAATATAATTGGACAGAATGGGGAATGGTTGGACAGACAGATGAATATACGAACAAAAAAAACGAATAACCAGAGTGAATCGTAAGTAGTGTCATTAATTCTGGTGGGTGATTCCTTTAGTAAAGAGCAACAAAAAGTCAAATACTATTTTGTTGTATTTTGAATAGTTTTCCAGAAAAATGTGCTTTTTAAAATATATGAATTACGAGATCGTGCAACGCTGTGTAATCAGCAGGGAGTACACATAAGGCTTTGTTGCTTTGAACAACTCCTTTCACCTGGCTTGTTATGAACAGGGAAGTAGAAGGTCATTGTCACGTAGATTGTTTTTAAAGTCGTAAGAAAAAATTCAGATAGTATACTATTCAATTTTTGTGTTTAATCTGTGTTAAAGAGCGGAGAATGAACACGGCTCATTTCACTTAAATAAAATCTTGGAAAATTTAAAATAAACTCTACAACCTAATTTTAATTAAATGTTCAGAAAACTCAGATATACTTATTTCAAAATAAATTTCAAAGATTAGGCCGTAGGCTATTTATACTCTCCCATTTCAATTGAATAGTATCCTAGAGAACGTAAGCAATAATGATGCTTATGTCACGTTGTAAAAACAAAATTTTAAACATTCAGTACTCTAAAGGGGAAGAAAATACGATTTGCTTATTTTAGGTTAAACGCACTTAATTAAAAATATTATTTTTAAACTCTACTATCTAATTTCAATTAAATATTCGACGAACACAGACGAAATGAAATGCTTATTTTGCGTTACAGAAATCTAATAAATGATTGAAGAAATCTCCTTTGTCGTAGTACAAGTATTTTCTTCAGCCAATTAGAAACAGTTCCCTCCCATTTCAATTTTTAAAGTAGTAACCGGTAAACTTACATACAAGAAATCTGTGTCTTAAGTATAATTTCTCGTTGTTTTATCCATCTCTCGCATTACGCGAGCTGCATCTTTCCAGCAGGCAATAACCTTTACAACGTTGTCAGAGTGCATTAAGTTTTATTTATTTATTTTTTTTACATTGTTGTGATCAAACTTCAGAACATTTAAAGAATAAAAATAAAATTATTTCAATCATTTATCAACAGTAATCTCACTAGTCGTTTTGATTTATCTAGAGTAAATCAAAACTCGAGTGGGATTTAATTGACTATTACACGATTAGAAGAAAGTATATAAAGATTAGAAGTAACGAAGTACTCCAATACAATTAAATATTAATTGGCTTACGAAAATACAACTGTCTTCAAATGTATTATTGTACCATCTCAACATTACAAATATTACGCTAGATGCATGCTAGATGGCAGTAGTGAGCAATGCCTTCTCGTCGAGAAGTTCTCGATCTATTATTCACGATGGCAATGTTACTAGTCAAGAAGACTTTGTTGATTCAGTTTCATTTTTATTAAAATGCAACATTCCACTTCAATTATCCGAATCCCAGTAATCAACGTCACTTGACAGATGATATTCAATAAATCTTAATATTAAACAATCTCTGATACGTGACTATCCATAATATAATATAGCAGAAGCTATAACATAACCTAACTAATATACACAAGTGTTAGAAAAGTTTAAATAACGACGACGACATAAAAAATAAACATGAATAATTTTAAAAGGAATAATTATTGAATGTACAATTTTCAAATTTCAATGTGGTTGGTAGTTCAATTGATGTTATATTGGACGTGTGCGTAATAGAAGTGGAATTCGTTGATTTAGGCCTATATGGTGTATTCAACTTATTCAGGATTTCCGAATGGTGCTCTTCATTTATTTGTAAATCGGATTTCAGAAGATGCATAGGTATGATCAGTGATTTTTATTAATTCTTGTTCTTGAATGCCAATGCGAGTCATATTTGAAACTGCTGTGCATCGACTGGAGTGGTTTGTACTTTTATTATATATATATATATTTTTTTTTTTTTGACGTCCAGACCAGCGCAGTTTCAAATGTTGGCAAACAAAGAAAGAAATGCTAGGGACGCGATAAAATTAAACAAATGCTAGGGACGCGATAAAATTAAACAAATGCTAGGGACGCGATAAAATTGTGCGATAAGCAGCCATGATTGGTTGAAATACGTCCTTTCGTACCGTTTTATTGGTCAAAAGTAGTATGACGTAGTAAGAGTGTAATAGTCATCATAATACACTGCTCTTTTAAATTGACTGAGCATATTCGTAATTAATTTGATAACTTTCCCAAAATATACGGTATGAAATATTTCATATAAAATATTTTTTTCTCTAAAAGGTAGTGAAAACAAGCAAAATTGCATTACACTTTTTTGTTTAAATATCTAAAATAATAACTCATTAAATTAATAAAATTACTTACGGTTCACTGTGTATGTGAGAATGGGACATTTTATGTAAGAATTTATGAATAGATACATGGAATATTGATGTATGGACAAAAAAGGTAACTGGATAAGTACATGTACGCAAGATATACAGATGGACTAAATCACAAATTCACCGATAGATAGATGTAGATAGGTTGATAGATACGTAGGTAGGTAAATAAATAGACGGATGTGTACAGCACTTCATTCATGGCAATATCAAATTCGGACTTCCTGGAATGTTATTGAAGATCGACAGTTTGAACAATTTCAGTCTCGGAGAAGATAGAATGACTCTGTGCTAAAATTAGCTTAGCAGAAATGGAATTCTTGGCTTTCAGTTAGTGTAGCGACTGAGGTAACGCGGTTTTGTGACGTGGTAAATTATTCGCATGACTGAATTGTGCAGGATGTCACCGCATATTCCATTACTCAGTGCGATCGGCCGCAAAGTATGACACTTTCTCATATTTTATTTTAATCCATCATTTACAAATTAGGGGCCAAGTGCCATTCATTTATCAAAAGCTCTTTTGAAAGCATGTCGATCCACATCAGTTCTAGAGAGACGGGGCGGATAAATGTTTCAGTGATCCCTTTTCAATACCACCTGGTGACGTCATTTATGTCTCGGTCAGATTGGTTTTGGATATCAATTAATTATATTTCGGCGCGAGAACGTGAGGAACAATCGTGCAAGGAATTTCCATTCACTACCTTTCCTCTCATACTTGTAACTGTGAAAATTTTACATAGATCGATTCTTCATTCAAAGGCATTTGGAAATACAGACGCTATTCCTTCACGGTACATAATTAACTTTACTGGAAGAAAAATAAAGAGAAGATTATTTTATGAAACGAGACTCCAAATTTAATTGGCACATTTATGATAATAATAATAATAATAATAATAATAATAATAATAATAATGATAATAATAATAATAATAATAACAATAATAATACTTACATACTTACTTTATTTACTGGCTTTTAAAGAATCCGGAGGTTCATTGCCGCCCTTACATAAGCCCGCTATTGGTCCCTATACTGAGCAAGATTAATCCAGTCTCTATCATTTCCCACCTCCCTCAAATCCATTTTAATATTATCTTCCCATATACGTCTCGGCCTCCCCAAAAGTCTTTTTCCCTCCGGCTTCCCAACTATTCTGGATTCGCACGTACGTGCTATATGCTCTGCCCATCTCAAACGTCTGGATTTAATGTTCCTAATTATGTCAGGTGAAGAATTCAATGCGTGCAGTTCTGTCTTGTGTAACTTTCTCCATTCTCCTGTACCTTCATCCCTCTTAGCCCTAAACATTTTCCTAAGCACCTTATTCTCAAACACCCTTAACCTAAGTTCGGCTCTCAAAGTGAGAGTCAAAGTTTCACAATCATAAACAACAACTGGTTTTATAAATTTTAACTTTCAGATTTTTGACTGCAGACTGGATGGTGATAAAAACTTCTCAACCGAATAATAACAGGCATTTCCCATATTTATTCTGTGTTTAATTTTCTCCCGAGTATCATTTATATTTGTTACTGTTGCTCCCAGATATTTGAATTTTTCCATCTCTTCAAAAGATAAATTTCCAATTTTTAATAATAATAATAATAATAATAATAATAATAATAATAATAATAATAATAATAATAATAATAATGCGTGTGTCTAATGCCTACCCACTTCACTTTGCGTGATTCGGGTTTCGCATACTGCGGATAGATGGCAGGACTGTGACCCATTTTCAAATTGCACACTACTTCGACGGGCCACGTTATGCATGATGTGTATCTGTGAAGAGTTATGTCGTGTATGTTAAGGTACGGAATGGGTGAGGACGATGATGATGATGATGATGAGGAATGGAGAAGGGGAAACCCGGTGCTGGCAAGTAACCTACTCCTGTCGAAAACCACCAAGGGGGCCGCCAGGCTTAACGTCCCCATCCGACGGACGAATCACTATCAACAGTTACGTATGCCTTTCCTTCATATGCACTGCGGAGAGATTTGGGATTTAACCCAGGCATATTGATGCATTAGTGATTAAAATTTGTGCACCGCTATCTCTCCTAGTTCCGAGGTAGAAATTTTACAAGAAATTTCTGATCCCGCTGGGAATCGAACCCGGGACGGCTAGTCTGGAGACAGACACATTACCATAGAGCTAACTCGGCGGATCAATAATAATAATAATAATAATAATAATAATAATAATAAAATCATTGGCCACAAGGATTGAAAATTTATGGTCCGTTTTGCTCACACAGGGAATCATCTTCCACCTTCTTCGAGGGCGTTCGAAGTCTCTCTTTTCGGTGTATCTGTATGTCATTGCTTGTTGATTTGGTCTAAATTAAACATTCATGAAACGAGTCCTTTCCATTTAGCTTTCTTTCCTTCTATTTTGTCATTTATTTTAAATATCTGTAATTTATTGTGAATGGTGAGGTTACTGATTTCAGTCGACCTGGTTGGCAAGTTGGTATAGCGCTGGCCTTCTATGCCCAAGGTTGCTGGTTCGATCCCGGGCCAGGTCGATGGCAATTAAGTGTGCTTAAATGTGACAGGCTCATGTCAGTAGATTTACTGGCATGTAAAAGAACTCCTGCGGGACAAAATTCCGGTACATCCGGCGACGCTGATATAACCTCTGCAGTTGCGAGCGTCGTTAAATTAACCATAACATTTTACTGATTTCAACTCTGCGGGTGTATCGAGTTATGTATCTTTTAAAAATTCCTTCTCAGCATTTTTAAATTTCCCTTCTTGTTGTCTATTGAATATTATGTTTGAAACCCATATAGAAGTGTTGGTATGACCAGTACTTTATACAATTTCATTTGAGCTTCTTTCGTAGTGTTTATTTATATGTTGTATCGAGTATTGTTTATTTATTTCAATTAAATATTGAAATGATGCATAAAATACAGCTTTTGAAGATATTTTCTTTGACTTGTACATGATTGTCACACTTTGAGCTACTTACTATCATATGCATGTCCAAATAATTTCATTATATTAGTGACATTGTCTACAAAACTATAGCCTATCATTATTTAAAGAACATAAAAATTAGGAAAACAAAACTGCAATCATATAAGATATATTTTGTATGTTGTGTTCATAGCCAAACGATATATCGCATCTCAAGTAGTTAAAATGTATATTTATGTGTATCTTTGTGTTGCAAAACAGAATTTGTTATTTTTCATTTTTTCATCATATATCCTTTTTCGTTTAGGGCAATTCCTCTGTTATTGACTAGGACATGTTTAATTGAATATTATGCAATGTAGCAACGAAATATGTCCAAGTTATAAGAATTTCATCTTGAGTAATGATATTCAAATATTTGTAATAAATCTTAATTTACTCAACACTGTAAAGGGCTACATACGTTTAAATTGAAATGTCGGAATCAAATCGGTGAGGGATTCGCAAATATATTTCTCCATGAGTACCATTAATTCAATGTATAGAGGACTTAATTACCACCTGCGAGAACAAATGTAAGGATTTGCTGTAAATTGAAGTCTTTCATTGGTCTTGTTGAAATAACATTTTGTTTTTAATATCAGGAACAATTTTGAAACCTTTAATCTCAAATCTTGTTCAATTTTATACATGTTCTTAAAAATATACTGGAGCAGAAAAAACTACTTTCAAATAAATATGTTGTGAAAGGTAAATAATGTGCTGCATTTTTGGCCAACACTGGGTAATCCTTTTGTCTTCGAATATGAATATCCTGCAGAGTTCTTCTAGATAAGAACTGAAGGATAATATCTCAAGTAAGCTCAATGAACAATTTTTCACTACAGGTCTATGAAGGCAAACTTCTTTCCACGAGCACAAATAAATTTTTTAAACCAAAATTAATAATTAAGACAGAACCAAACGTATTTCATTCTAATTGTTACTTAAAGTCTTTTAATTGACACTTAAGTGACAATGCATTTCACTAACACAAATTGGTCTTTAAGCTCTCATTAACCTGCATTTAATTTTATTGGTCAATAACTAATTCTGTATAAACGACAATGATTTTCATCATGGCTATTACAAACATGGACTTGATGTTTGAAAATGATTATTTCTTACCAAGATAGGCGATGGTGATTTCCGAAAGAGAAGATTATTTTAATACAATTGGCGAAAAAGATTTGCAAATGCGGTTTAGGCTAATCAAAACATAAGCATTGAATATTTTGAATTGTATACAACGTCATTTATAATCTCCAACTCATAGGTACTTATTATTTAAATTATTAATTTATTAAAGAAAAGTTAATTTAATCTTCAGTTGTCTAATATACTCCAACTAAAGTAATATGACTAACATATTTATCATATAGGCCTAATATTACATTTGAAGGCATTGGAATAGCGCAAATGCATGGTTGTTGCATGATATTTCCTTTCATCTACTTTCATATTTTATCTCGTTTTGTCTTCAATATTGCTGAAGACATTGGCATGAGATTTTTTTGCATTGAAATCTCTTTCTACTTATTTCCAACAATTCCTCTTTTCTTCTAAAGTCTACCCATCCGTCTTTTTATTTTCGGTTATTTTAATATGTTTTGAGGTTACCTCTATTATGACAAAATTGTATTGGTGTAATAGGCTATACTAAATGAATTCACTATATGTCACTGCTTACATTAACAAGCAAATTGCCTTCGAAATTACGATTTTCCTGTGATTCTTAAGTCCGTGATGACTTAATTGGGAATTAAATTAATTGACTTTATTTTAAATGAGTGTTAGTTTGGTGAAATGCAAACGAATTAAATACGATTTAACTTCAGTATTTAAGTTAAATTACAATTAGTTAATGTTGTGGATTAGTAACATTTTGGGGAAATCGGCCCTTAGACTTTATGTAAAGAATCTAGTTCATTATCCTGTTATCAAATAATGCCATATTGCGCTTGAATTTCAGCCACAACTACAGGATTGAGAAAACAAATATTCATTTTTTACAACAACGCTTTGAATATAAACATACATCGACATTTGTTTTATGTGAATATTGTAAACGCCGAAGCTTACAAGGGAAAAAAGCATTCTCTACTATCGCCAACGCTAGAACTGAGAAATTGACAGTTGGTTTAATTGCATACTCGCATTGGTTATTTTTACAAATTCAAAGTCTTGCTATCTATGAAAATTCCGCTTATCACTGATGGTACGTACATCACACATTGGTAATCACTGAAATATATAATTTCTTTCAATATTTCAACAGTTATGCCAACATTATTATTAGTGTTCAATAAATTACAAAATAGGACAGTTTAATTTATCGTACTTCTTTGTCTATTTATTGTTCTTTTCCACAGACAAGATAGGCCTATATCTATTGAGCTAGTTCCACTTTAGTCCCTTGTTTGAAATATAAAAGTAAACAAAATTGCATTATATCCGTAAATACAAACATTAAACTTCATCATCATCATTGGCACTACAGCCCCTTATGAGCCCTGGCCTCCCTCAGTAGGCGTTGCCATCTGTCTCCAATTTCTGTATCCCAGTCTTACAATTTTCTCCTCCACTCTATCAATCAATCGCAGATATGGTCGTCCTCGTCCTTTGACCTCCAGGGTTTGTGAGAATAATTCTTTTACAAGGTTCTGATGCATCCATTCTTATTACATGTCCCACCCACCTCAATCTATTGATTTTAATTATATTTATTATATTGGCCTCTTTAAACATGATATATAATTCCCCATTATATTTTTTCTCCATAATCTATTTTCAAAAACTGGACCATATATTCTTCGAAGAATCTTCCTTTCCAAAACTTCAAGTCTTCTCTGATCATTCTTATAAATGGTCCATGTTTCTGAAGCATATATCAGGGTTGATCTCACAAGTGTTTTGTATAAGTTGGTTTTTGTTTTCTGTGTAAGGGCATGTGATTTGAAATATTTCTTTAGTCCAAAATAATCTCTATTCCCACATACCAACCTGTTCGAGATTTCTTCAGACATGTTATTGTCATTTGTAACCAAGGATCCCAGGTATTTAATTTGTCGACCCTTTCAAATTTATAAGTCTCTATCTGTATACTGTCTGCTTTACCACCTGAATTTCCAACAGTTGCCACCATGTACTTGGTCTTTCCCTCGTTGATAACCATTCACATTTCTTTACCTGATTTTTCAAGAGCAAGAAATGCTTCTTCCACATATTTTAAGGATCTGCCGATGATGACTATGTCGTCCGCAAATACCATTACTCATGCTAAAAGCAATTTAAATATTATTTCATCATCATCATCATCATCGTCAACATCATCATCATAGAAGTCAAAGATAAACATGTTCTTTTTCTTTGCAATAGATTAACAAAAATTATTCACTACTTTGTTGCCCTACGAAATTACTTGATTATCCATACTTTAAGACATTTACCTCGCATTAGTACAAGCTATATTACAATATAAAAAATCATAGGATGTTGTTTTGCTTTTAGTACCTCCTTCATGCCAATATCACTGTTACAGAAAATAATAATAAAAATATGTCTTAATAACCCTCGTGATTATTCTTCAGAACGTTGTATTCAGAATTCAAAGTATTTAATATCTAGGCCTAGGATGTTGATGAAATATCATCTTTTTTCTGAGACATCAGAGACAATGAAGAATGCAATACGAACGCATTTCACTTCAACACGCACCAATATAGAATACTTTTATTTTGCATTATTTTGCATATTTGGATCTTTCATTGTCTATTGATCATTTTTAGGAAATGTTCCACTTTATTTTGCATTCTTGCCCTTTTCTCCTTTGTTGCCCTTTACGGTGCAGTTGTAGTCTATATTCGAGAACCTACTGCAGACTGCTTACGCAATTCGATTGCGTCTTACAGGAATTTTCTTTATGGTTCCATCGGCCTTGATTTCTGATCACGTGTGTTACGTGCTTCCTCCATTCAACACAACAGAACAAAACTGCAGCCGCAGTGCCCGCAGTCAGCACATTGTATCTCACAAGTGAAGACGTAAAAATGCCGAAAGGAAAACAAAGCAGAGAAAGATTTTTGCGACAGTTAGTGACTGACATTGGTGACAATGTATTTTACATAGATGAAAGTAAACTATTTTTTTATTTTACTGTTATAATCATGGTCATTTTTTATTTTCATGTCATATTTTCAGAAATGTAAGGTCATTTATGTGATTTATAGGTCATCAAATTCCGAGCCCTATTGATATCCACCTAATTTATAACAATATCTTATTGAATTTCATACATGAAAACCGTAATGTTTTTAATTTGTATTCACATAAATATAAAAGAAAAAGTTGGAACAATATATTCTTGACAGAAATTAAATGTACCACAACTGTGGCTTATAATCACAGATATAGATTCTCCGGTCCAAGACTCTGTAACAAGATAGTAGCTAAATTGCCGAACATTCAATTTTCTAATGCTCCTAATTTACGAAAAAATAATTTAAAAATTATTGTTTAGAGAGACAATATAATGTTTCAACTACCGTGTATTTCTTTTTCTCCTCTTGCCTTTTATCTGTTATTAATTAATTAAATAGTTCTTTTGAAATTTTGCGGAATGTTCCCTGAGCACGAGTAGGTCTATGTACTTTTTCTGGGGGTGCTAGAGTGACTTTTATAAATAAAAAAAAGCAATATGTGTCTTTATTCTAGCAATAAAAATTCTTTTATTATTATTATTATTATTATTATTATTATTATTATTATTATTATTATGGCCCAGTGACCTATTCCGTCCTCATATACGAGTATATATATATAATAAGAGAACATCTATAAGTCCACATCTGTGGAGTAACGGTTAGCAAGTCTGGCCGTGAAACCAGGTGGCCCGGGTTCGATTCCCGATCGGGGCAAGTTACCTGGTTGAGGTTTTTTCTGGGGTTTTCCCTCAACCCAAAATGAGCAAATGCTGGGTAACTTTCGGTGTTGGACCCCGGACTCATTTCACCGGCATTATCACCTTCATCTCATTCAAACGCTAAATAACCTAAGCTGTTGATAAAGCGTCGTAAAATAACTTACTAAAAAAACATCTATAATATTGTTATAAATTTAGATGGAATTGGCGGATAATTGCAGACATTACAGACTACACAAAAACCGACAGAATATTCTTCACTTAGGGGCCTGGAAAATATGTACCAAATAAAAAGACCTATGTTGAATTTCAGTTAGAATTCGAAAAAATTCTTCAATTTTCCAAGAAACAGTATGAGAAACTATACGAAATAAGGAGCACCATTCGTAAAATGATGGCTATTTTATGAAACAGGAGAAACTCACAAGATTCATTATTGTATCTCATCTAGTCTTAGCAAGGAAATTAATTTGTTGGTAAACATGAAAACATTGTGACGGAATAACTATTCCTGATGAAACCTAGCCTCATAGTACCCGAGGTTTAATTTTTCCTTAGACTCTTCCTCGTTATTTCACATATTAAGCTTCCATATAGAAGAGTTAGAAATCTGAGATTTGAGTGAACACTACGGAATTATTTCAGTTACAAAACTATTATAGCATGCAAGTTTTCAATGAGCCATTGGTGCATCGTGGCTCATAGGCTGTGAACCCTACTAGTGGGCATAATAACAGCGGTGAGGAATGAGAGAGATGGGGGAGGATTTGATGTGGGGGTGTACTTTTTCACTAATTATGTGATTTAACCGGATAGCAACTAGAATTACATTGCAACGACCCATTGATTGTGTGTTGCGTTGGTATATACGCAGCTCCGCTCAGGGTATCAGTTGTATCTATTCCCATCGGCGAGCAAAAACCACCCGAATAAAGGAGCATTAGAGCGTATGTTAACAGCGTCCAAACTGTCTAATACCTGTGCTTTATATGCGAATATGGCAATTATAGCGCTTGGAAAAAGAGTCGCTCTACCTTTTTGTATACTTGGACTCAGTAGACCGTGAAACTTACCCGTCAATGGAATGACTATGAATCGATTCAGTACAATTACGTCTCTTGCACAAACAGATATTACTAAGCCTTTTACTCTTTTTGCGCTAATTAGGGTTTTTACTAGGGTATATTAGAGTGCATTATACACAAAGTGGACATTATAACATTCTAATTATCATGATATTAGTATTAATATACAGAGTGTCAAAATACTGCTGCATTAGAACGATAGTTTGTGATACAATACCGTAGTTCAAATCGAAAGCTTTCGTTTTAACTAGAGCCCTGATGTTTGACAAAATGCTTTTTTTTTTACTGGGTGTAATAAATCATTATTTTCATAGATATAAATGTGATTTGGGGTAAATGAAAGTAAAAGAATAGATTTTAATTTTGTCTAATTTGCCTTTTTAAGGTGTTTCTTTCTAATTTAATAATAAATGCATTTTTTGTCATTTTAAAGAAATATTTCTTGTTTATTTGCAATTTTCTAATTAATTGTATTGTAATGTCTATGAAATTTAAATATATGAAACAATAACTCACTTTACTAACAGTAGTAAATAAAAGTAATTTATTTTGTTGCTTCGTCTCGTTTCTCTTATCTATACTCCACCCGGATCACTTATCTGTGGCACGCTAAGTATACCTCTTCATAGAACATCTTGTTATTCATCATCTTGTACAGTATCCACCTCGCAATGGAATTTCTTGTCACAAAGTATTAGGGGCTGCAAGACAATAAACATTTTTAAAAATAGCTTAAAGGCTAACATCCTTAGCAATTAACTCTAATTATACCGACTTAAACTACGACTGACTACATGGTAACTTCTTCCTTTAGACATCATCGTGATAAGCGCTGTATTTTCAAAATTGTATCATAATAATCTCTTCCTATTGTCTAACATTATTTGAACTATATTAAAATTCTATGTATTTTAGTTTAATTCTATTACACAGTTTGTATATCACTGTTTAATTAATAAGTAACTCATGTATATATGTACATAACTCTTATCCAAATCAAATTGTTGTATTCTTTGTAGCTTGTAAGTTCATATATATATATATATAAATTTATTGGGTTAGCATCAACATCTCAGGTTATTTAGCGTCCGAATGATATGAAGGTGATAATGCCAGTGAAATGAGTCCGGGGGCCAGCACCGAAAGTTACCCAGCATTTGCTCGTATTGGGTTGAGGGAAAACCCCGGAAAAAACCTCAACTAGGTAACTTGCCCCGACCGGTATTCGAACCCGGGCCACCTAGTTTCGCGGTCAGACGCGCTGACCGTTACTCCACAGGTGTGTATACTTTTGCTGGTTGAGTAGACTCTGCCACCTAAAATAAATCATTATTATTATTATTATTATTATTATTATTATTATTATTATTAATCTGCTAATAATCGTGCTTTAATACTATTGCTGCAATATGAATAATGATCAACAATCCACAATTACAAATGTAATATTATGTCTTCACGATAGCAACACTCAGCTTTATAATTGTAAATATTAAACCCGTTCTTACAGAAGTTGTCACGTAGTATTTTCAATTATTTACTTTCACATTTTGAAATCTTACTGTAAGAATTTTGTGCTATATCTTTTCTCTAATCCAAGAAAAATTTATTGTATAAAATATACATTACAGTTTAACTGATAATGTAATAAAGCAAAACATATGTGGAACACGTATTCGGAGAGCCATCCTGTGATGGTCCCGATATTAAAACAATTTTACAAGAGTTTTACAATATTATATCTGTGCGTATTTTCCTTTTTAATCTTCGAAATGTTGGAGCAGGTGGGTGATTTGCTGGAATTTGTCGGATTGGAGGATTTTCATGGCCATCGAAAGAACTGTGTGATCTTCTGTAGCTATTGCAGAGGATTGTGTTCACCTCCGGTGTTTATTATTATAGGAAAAAGAAATTTGAGTGAGGAACAATCAGTTATTGTGGGATGACAGAAGATATAAGATCGGTTAACTAGAATGCCTAAATTCAGTATTTGTATTTATTGTTAATAGTTCACAAAAGTACATAAACTTAATAATTTAAAATTTATCTAACTTATATAGAAATTGTAATTAAACATAATAAATATACAATTTAATAACACTATCATATATCTATGTAATTTGTGTTGGTTCAAACTTGCACTTACGTCTGGTTTTATTGAATATTTAAACCAATCGTGTTTAATATATAAAAACCTTACAACTTGTATATCTGCTACTTTTGACAATTCTCTACAATAAACTATTGTAAATCAATTTTCCTTGTTACTTTAATCTTATAATTCTGTTCTATGACTTTCATATATATGTTTAATTTTAGGCTCACTTATACATGATAACTAATTATTCTATATCATCATACTACATTCAGGTTAGCAGTTGTTGACATTTATACAGCAGACTGCAATAGCTGAATCTGTATTTTTCAATATGTAGGTCAGAGTCAACTCTTGCCACTTGCTTGTCAGCAAAATTGTTTGCGTATCATCTATACATCTTTCAGCATACATGTAAACATACTTGACACGTTAATTACCTAATCAATATCAATTCCAGCTTCATCTGTCTATCACATGCTCTCATTTTCGTTTAATTCTATTATATTTTCTATTAAATTTATTTTACGTGTGCTCGTGTTGAATTAAAGTATTGTACCTAAATTCAGTAAACCATTGAAAAGTAAACTTCATGCTTACGTTAGTGAATTTGGTGCCGATGTGTTTTCAATTGATGGAGCAGTTTTGTCATGTAAGGTTTGCGACAGTTAATCACGAAAAAAGGGCTTTTTAAAATTTATAATGTCTTTTTCAAAATTTATTGTGACTTTTTTTGCGTTTTACTGCCTTTTTTGTCTGCCCATTTTAACTGTTATAAGTGCCTAAACCAGGGGTACAGAACAGGCGAGAGAGGGGTGGAAAGCATGGAAAAAGCATTGGTTCCCCGTCCACAGACCACCGGCGTTGAATGACACATTTTTGTGGCCCGTACGCAATCACATAACACAGACACTGAATACAAATCCCCTCCCCTATCAAGTCAATGACGCGGGGATGGAACGAAGGGGTGAGTGACGTGTCCAATGTGTGACGTAACGCCACAATTGTCGCCCAGTTCTCCAAGCCTGGTCTAAACATCCAGGGCCATATTCATAGACATTCTTAGCGCTGGCTTCCGGTGGATGATCAGCGAACTAACGTTTTTCGTATTCATGAACCAGTGTTAGTGATATAATATGTTATGAATCCTGTACAAGTAATCACTCGATAGCCGGGGCTAGTTTAGCAAAATGTCTATGCATAGCACCCCCGGGCTCTAATTGTAACTATATTCCGTTTACTCTTAGAAAGGATGGCATTTCAAACAGAAGAACTGTATCCAATCGTCGAAATAATGAAATAGTGTTAAACACATTATTACGAATCTACTTCTCTCTGAGTAGAATGTCTTGCGGTCAATTGTCATAAAAATTCGTTATCTATATTCTCTCTACCTTTGGTGTGTGTCGCATTTCAAACATTAACCACGACTGTGATTCAATGTAAGCATCTAAATATCGAACGACGCTATGTTTTGTTTTACAACGTCTCGCGACAACTTAAAACTGTCTGCTCGCGACAACTGATATGGTGGCTTTGTGGATTTGGAAAACTGGCCTAGGCTAGAGAACGGCGTCAATGAAAGAGGACTGTCTATATGAAAATTTCTATTGTATTTGGTTATTATATCCTAAGGACGCCTAATACGCCTAAAAATATATAGGATTGAATAAATCTTAAAATTAAATATTACTAATGTAGTGCACAAACGTCATTTTGTATGTTTATGACTACTTCACGACTCATAATAAAGAAAAATAATATATTAAATCAATAATGAGTGATAGTGAGCTTATAGAGTAGAGCAGTAGGCCTACTACAAAATTATTATTATCAATATTATTATTAACCTGGTGCTTTCATCTCATTTGAAATTTCTCACATATTTTTAGAAACCACATTATTGTCGTGATATTGTTTCGAAGATTGTACAGAACGTTTATTTCCTGTACTAAAACAACTAATTTATCCGCATCGAGTTCCATTATGAATAATGTGCATACACAACAATATAGTATTTGTAGATAGTAAAGCGTTCAATCATAGCCACTACTAACGCATGCGCAGTACATTGCAGCTATCAGTCATTCGATGTTGTCTCTTCGAGTCTCCTCGTGTCTGCTCGCGATCGTCGTGCCGCGTCTGATTCCATGTGCACCATATAATAAGAAATCAATAGGAGACAAGTACTATGAGACAAAATGTCGCGTCGCGTCGCTCCGCGTCTGATTCTGTGTGCACCCGGCCTAAAGCGATTACTTCACTATTAGGGAGAATTGAAATACTTTGTCATATTAGGGTAATGTTATTATACTTTAGGCTCATACATTTTATCTTATGCACGATGACTGCTAAAATTATAAAACAGGCAGCAATTCATAAATGTTCAATAATAATTATGCTTATAAATGTGTGATATAATGTATGCACAGAGCAAGCAAAAATATAATATAAACAGACAAAACTTTAGCTCATCCCTCAAATGTGGCGCAACGATGAAGTGATAAGAGGAAAATAAGAGAGCCCCGAGTAACACTGAAGAACATTGCTTACACATACGACTTCATTGTGGCCGGGATTTGAATCCGGGGCCGTAGTAGACATCGTAAGTCAGTTCTCTGAGCTACCAAGACAATTTCAGTTCAACTTTGAATTAATCTTTTTTCTTTCAAGTTTAGGCTACTGTATTATGCCTATTTTTTCTTGCTATTAACTAAACTGCTGTGTAAACACCACAGATATTTTGTAGGCCTGCATTGTTTCGTACACAATGGCTGTCGAGTGTAGTATTACATTAGTGCCTGTTGCTCTACGTTTTTCCCTCGAATTTATTTTTTATTCTAAGCTACAATTTTTTGTTTGCAGATGCGATGAAGCAGGAGTATACGTAATATTTTAACGTGTTACAGTAAACATGGTGTATACACGGCTTTGTTTTGTTTGTTCGTATTAAACTACGGTGTTAACTCAACTGTAGGTCCATTATGAAAATGTTTTCTCACGGAAAGTAACCTAATTTTTATTCGAACATTTTCTGTTTCATTTTTGGTGGTCAAAGTGACTTGAGAATAGATTATGTTATAATTTTACCCTTCTCATCAGTGTTTCTATTATTATTACTTCATTACCGCCATAAAATAATCTCATTGCCTAAGAATGACAATGAAATAAATAAATTGTTAATAATTATTGAGAGCAATGAATTTGTGAATTTTTCTCAGCTAGCTATAGTGAGTAGGTACAGCCGAGAAGGAACTAAGATAGAGTGTGATTAGGAATAATTTATGTACAAGATTTTACTGTGAGATTCTTTTTAAATGTCTTATATGTACATTTTTATTTCCTGTTTTAACTATATTTATATAAAATTGTTATACACTTGGTGTTGAAGTGACACAATCACCTTTCATCCCTTCTAATTATGTCCTGTTTTATTACGAATTTTCATTGGATGTGGAAGAGACAGTAACAGTTAGGCAAATACATACTTTTTAACGTGGAACGTGTAAAGGCTGGTTTACACTAAACTGGGAACTGAAACGACAACGAGAATGAGAACAAAAATTTTGATAAAATAAATGTATTTTAATGTGAGCATTCACACTTAATTATTGTGAACTCTCATATTTAAATTCATTTATTTTAACATTATTTCAGTTCTCGTTCTCGTTGTAGTTTCCGTTTCCTGTTTATTGTGAACCGGCCTTAAGTGAGCACTTCTTAGGGAAAATGTCCATTACCATTTATGTAATAATCTACTCTCTTATTGCTCCTTACGATCCACAACATATCTTTATTTGAAAATTACGAATGAAGATAGAATATCCTCGTATATTTCATTCAAAATATACTAGAGTCTCTATTATTCGACCTTCATCCAGCATTCCGTATTATCCGCTGCTCTTCGTGATAATATGTCGCAGCGAGGATACGTCAATCAGCAGGAACACAAGCATTAATGATTAGGACTCGGAAGTCGATGAAATATCACCTTTTTTTCTGAGACATCACAGACAATGCAGAATGCAATACAAACGCGTTTCACTTCAACACGAACCAATATAGCCTACTTTTATTTTACATTATTTTGCATTTTTCGTTCTTTTATTGTCTATTGGTAATTTTTTAGGAAATGTTCCACTTTTTGTTGATTTTTGTCCTTCTCTCCTTAACGGATTGTTTTTACGTTGGAGTCGTAGTCTATATTCGAGAACCTACTGCAGATTTGCTTACGCAATTCGATTGCGTCTTACAGGAATTTCTTTATGGTTGCATCAACCTTGATTCCTGATCACGTGAGTTACGTGCTTCTCACATACAACACAACAGAACAAATACTGCAGCCTCAGTGCCCGCAGTCACCATATTCTATCTTAAAGTTGAAGTAATAAAATGCTGAAAGTAAAACAAAGCCGACTAAGTTTTTGCTACAGTTAGCGACTGACTTTGATGACAATGTCTTTTCCATAGATGAAAGTAAATTACTTTTTTAATATTTTACCGTTATAATCATAGTCTTTTTTTTTTCTAAATTTTAATGTCATGTTTTTAGAAATGTAAGATCATTTTATAGGCCATATTATGTTCTTTTTATGTCATCAACTTCCGAACCCTATTATGACACATTTTTTCTTAAATACTGTTTGTAAACGTTTATAGTTACTCTGGGTCTACTGGGGTCTCATTATTTATTAACGTTGTGTTCTGTTTTTTATTCAGTAAGTGAAATATTTTACTACTAGACGTGTTTTATTATATATTTATTTGCTATTATTTTGCATTACCCTACATTCTCCCTTATCCGACCCCTTCTAGGTACAATTTAATTCTGATAATCGAGATTCTATTGTATTACGTAATAATGACATGAGTAGCGAATGCCACATTTATTTGCTTGAACTGGTTACGATATTCATTAAAAGTTTAAGTTATCCTTTTATGATTATGCTAAGATGATTCTCGTCATGCGGTGACCTACAATCACTTGAAATAAATCAACCATCAACTACTAATATTTTCCACCCATTTCTACGAGTCATCTGCTGTATTTTTACTGGTCAGTATTATATCAATGTACACAAAAAACAATTACAACATGGAATAAACAGCCACAAATATTAATTTTAATACAGAGCCTTCTCCAAGAAGCAAGATTCTCTAAGCTAAATGACTTCGGTCTTACAAGCAAATATCACCGTGTTAATAATGTCAATAGAGGAGCTTATACAAATTTTGACCACTCGACCGCAATTATGAGGACGTAAAAAATAACTTCGCCAGGGGCCGTTAACAGAAAGAAAACATAATGTCATTGGAAAAATTTATTGGAACAGAAACAGTAGTTGTTGAGCTATTTTTTAACATATCCCCGAACGAAATTGAGACATTTCTCAAATTATGGGATCGACAGAGAGGTGCAGACGGCTGTTAAACATTGATCCCTAGCGGTTGACTTCTACGACACAAGGATACAAAAATTGATCCCATGGTATGACAAATGCCTCATATCCAATGGGAAATATGTTGAAAAATATCGCAACAATTGCTATATCTATCAATAAATCTTTCTATGCAATTGTGTTTTTTTTCTGTAAACAGCCACAAGGAAAATCATTTTCTGGAGGACCTCGTAATTGCAGTCGAGTGGCCAATATTTGTATAAGCATTTTTTTTGACAATAATAATATGGTGAAAGAAAAAATTTAACTTTTTTATCTGCCCCCATCAGAATGTTTGCTTGTTGGCTTTAAAAAACTAGTACAGCTACAGAGGAAAATATAGTGTGTACATTTCCCCTGGACTAACTTGGCAAAGTTTCGTGTTACTAGTATAGACAGATAAAATAAGCTGATAGGACATCAAATTCAAAAGATTAGTATACACCTGACTACCACTGGCATTGTATTAAGAATTAGAATAACAGTTCATTATCTATAATAAATATGTTAGTTAAGATCGTACAAGATGTGTCCTTGTATATTTCTACGGTAATATCTTTCCGTTAAACAACCATTTGAAGTCCACACCTGTGAAGTAACGGTTAGGGCGTCTAGCCGTGAAACCAGGTGGCCTGGGTTCGATTCCCGGTCTGGGTAAGTTACCTGGTTGAGGTTTTTTCCGGCGTTTTCCCTCAACCCAATACGAGCAAATGCTGGGTAACTTTCGGTGCTGGACCCCGGACTCATTTCGCCGACATTATCTTCTTCATCTCATTGAGACGCTAATTAACCTACTACATTTTTTTTATTATTTTAGTTGGTTATTTAACGACGCTACTAGGTTATTTAGCGTCGATGAGATTGGTGATAGCGAGATGATATTTGGCGAGATGAGGCCGAGGATTCGCCATAGATTATCTTGCATTCAAATTACGGCTGGGGAAAACCTCGGAAAAAACAACCATTAGACAGAAGTGTTAAATATTATTCTTCATGTACAAAATGGTGATGACTTCCTTTACATCCAAATAAAGAGTAAAGAAATTGTGTGATTATAGAAGAGGAAAAGGGAGTACACCGAATAGCTCTTAATAAAATCAAACCAAAACAAATTCCCGGGTTTCGAAGCCTGCAACTTCGGTTCTAATACGTGGCAACAATTCGACCACAAACCACGACTTGAGTTCTAGAAAGTGAAAGTTTATAACCGGAGAAGGGTTGTTAGCCGTAGTTGGTGCAACCTAATTTGAAGGGACCCAATAACATCTGTAACTGGATTTGCGAGGTGTAGAAACACTGGGCACAATCATAGTTCCTTTTATCCAATAACGTGACAACTAACTTGGTTGTCCGTGGCAACGCGGACGCTCTCACGTCAAAGTTGTCAATTTATTTATCTTGCTCAACTTCGGAATTTTCAGTCGTCTTATTTCTGAAATGTCTATTGGAGATGGTATTGCGAGAAAATACACTCGTTCAGATTTCATTAGAGAAACTTTCTACATTTACGATCTTGTCATAAAACTTCATTATTTCATGTATCACCGATGTTTATAAACTCTGGAAGAATGCTCTAAACTGTATGCGATACTATTACAGTATGTTGATGAAGATAATAATACTAATAATAATAATAATAATAATAATAATAATAATAATAACGATAACAATGATAATAATAACAATACTACTACTACTACTACTACTACTACTAATTATAATAATAATAATAATAATAATAATAATAATAATAATAATAATAACAATAATGCATGTATCCAATGCCTACCCACTTCACTTTACGTGATTCGGGTTTCGCATATTGCGTGTTTGTGTAAGTGTAATGTCCGGAATGAGTGATGATGATGATGATGAAGACGACGACGATGAGGGGGGAGAAGGAGATACCCGGTGCCGGTACGTAGCCTACTCCTGTCGAATAGCATCAAGGGTGCCGCCAGGCTTAACGTCCGGGAATCGAACCCGGACCACATGGTTTCGCGGCCAGACGCGCTAACCGTTACTCCACGGATGTGGACCCAGGAAGTAGATGAGATAATAATATAAAAATTGATTTGAGGGAGGTGGGATATGATGGTAGGAACTGGATTATCTTGCTCAGGACAGGGACCGATGGCGGACTTATTTGATGGCAGCAATGAAGTATGATAATTGTGAAAGTGAAAATATAAATAAAAAATTGAATCGATATTATTTTATTAGTAGGCTTAATCTATACATAGCCACCGACGTGGCTCAGGTGGTAACGCGTTTACCTCCTGTTGGTCCGGAGTTGCACTCTGGCGTGGGTTCGATTTCCGCTTGGAATGATTACCTGGTTGGGGTTTTTCTGTTTCCCCAACCATAAAGCAATGTCAGGTAATCTATGGCTCTCATTTCGCTATCGTCAATTCCATCGACGCAAAGAACCTAGTAGTTGATACAGCGTCGTTAAGTAACAAATAAAATAGTCTACATGTAACCCATTAATGCCATTGACATCTAATCTAAAATAAATTCCTTGCTACGTTCTTCCCATCACATTCACTTCTTCTGTAGTGTAGACATAACAAAGGCAGACTCATAAAGTTAGGAATTTTATGCATTTAGGCACATGTCCACGGTTTTAACGTAGTCCCACAAAAGTAAATCTCATGGAATACATTCGGATGAACGTGGTAGCCACGAAATGGGTTCGTTGTGTGAAAATATTATGGTTGTGTATTATACATCTATTCTTTGAAAATGAAAAACAGAGTATAGGCTAATAAAGGTCGAAGTTTTCTTTTAAATCAATTCTGTATCGTTTTGATACTGTGGCAGTGTTATATAGAGGAGTTCCGAAATAGGCTTTATTGCTATCAAGTTAGAAATGGAACACATTATTAATATTTAAATTAGTATCTACTTTTAAATAGTTACATTTAGGAAGTCACCCAAAATAAACTGTGTTTCCATCCTACAACCAAATGACAATAACAGTTCAGGTTGCCAGACAACGATAGAAAACGGAAGATGTGAGAAGAAATTAACGAGATTTACAAACAATTGGACACTCTTTTAGATTTAAGTATAATAATAATAATAATAATAATAATAATAATAATAATAATAATAATAAATCCAGACGTTTGAGATGGGCAGGGCATGTAGCACGTATGGGCGAATCCAGAAATGCGTATAGAGTGTTAGTTGGGAGGCCAGAGTGAAAAAGACCTTTAGGGAGGCCGAGACGTAGATGAAAAGATATTATTAAAATGGATTTGATGGAGGTGGGATATGATGATAGAGAATGGATTAATCTTGCTCAGGATAGGGACCAATGGCGGGCTTATGTGAGGGCGGCAATGAACCTCCGGATTCCTTAAAAGCAAGTAAGTAAGTAAATAAGTAAGTAAGTAATAATAATAATAATAATAATAATAATAATAATAATAATAATAATAATAATAATAATAATAATAATAATGGATTTTGGGTGTCATTTAAAATAATTTCAAAGAGAGTAGGAAGATGATAGACAAACGTAAAATACAGTTAACACTGGCTGCAAACCTCCCCCTCAATATCTAAGTTGATGTAGCCTATTTTATTTTTAAATTAAATTCAAATGAAATAAACAGTTATTTACAATGGGAAATTTTGAAATGAAAGGCGGTATTAGCAGGACTATTTTACATCTACATCTACACATATATTGCGTCACAACTGCAGTGTTCAGCAGCTCGACAGTTCACTGGTGACCTAAATTATTTAATATACTACGTAGGCCAATATAGGAGTATTTTGTGTACATTGAAAATAGATATTTACTGTAACGCTATCAACAAACGTTTGTGTAAAGCTACGGACCGTTCAGCTCTCCCTGTCCTACATGCCAAATAGTACCTCGCAGATGCACTCATAATGTGGGCTACTTTCCCAGCGTGTTCTGTCTACCTGCCACGTGTCCCTCCCGAGCCCTAGGGACCCGCCACTGTCGCTTGAATATTTTAGGTTTTTTGAGATGTTTATCAGCGCTGAAAGGAGGCGCCCCTTGTTTACACCGGCAGGTGTTGACAGAGTGCCGTGGGGATGCCACGCATCCCTCACAATGAAGTATTTGCTCTGACAGTACTAGCTTCTGAGTGGTACTAGGATCGAATCGCAGTCGAGGTGGCGTGAAATCTATCAAAAGAAGCCTCCTCTTCGGTCTGCTTTTATTTCCTCTCTTTTACATTTCTGTGTTTGTTCCTTTATTTCATTTCTTTATTTCATGCTCAGTTGCTTGATATGTGCTTTATCTCTTTTATTATTTAACGTATCCGTCTATCCGTTTCTCAGTCAGTCTATCTCTCTACCTGTCTGTATGTTTTTGTTTTCCTTCTGTCTGTCGGTCTGTCTGGCATTCATTCTCCTCTTTCTTGATATCTTTCTTTCTCACGTTATTTTCCTATTTGAAATGAAACGTCAAAGTTCGTTTTAGAAGAGAGAAAAATTGTAACTCTTTTTCATGAAAGGTTCACTCTGACGTCACTTTTGATACCATGGAAACAGAAATTCGTGCCACGCGGTCCGTCTGACTGCATTTTTTCTTAATATATCTCGAGATTTTTCAATTATCTAGAGTTTCTTCAGTGAAACAGCGAAATTCGGAGCGAGACAAGTGGACAGCAGACTTGGAGCTCACATATTCAATTTTTCTCAACCCTAAACATCCTTTCAAAGACCGTTTTGCCGTATCTTTTAATGTTTCTCCTCTCATTTTCCCCTCTAATTCATTCATTCATTCATTCATTCATTCATTCATTCATTCATTCATTCATTCATTCATTCGCGCTTTCCCTTATCCCATTTGTGCTGACGCAGCACAAACTCAGTCTCTGGCGACCCGGGATATAAGAATTTTGAGAGACATGTGAAGTGGAAAGCATCTATTGCAGTGGTCGTCAGCACTAGCTGAAATGTGCAAAGAGTAAGCGGAGCCGTCCCGTGTCCCCGTCGTGCAGCAGGAAGAGGTAGAGAGCAGCTACGAGTACAACATAGTGCACTGTGTTCTCCGCGGGTAAGTAACGCTGACGACCGCTGATCTATTGTCCGACCAAGGCTCAGCATCGAGACCCATCCCTAGGCTCGTCTTATACCAAAACCTCCAACATTCTTGTCCCGTGGTGAAATTCAACCCGTGCTATTACAATAACAATAACACTCACCCTCCCCAGATAATGCCTTCAGAGTCGATTGGGTAATATGTCAATAGACTCACCAAAGAACGAATTGGCTACTCTTCCAAATTGACACGATTCATCTTTCCTGTGGTTTTTCCGTGGTTTTCCTAAGGAGCTAGTACGAATGTCGGGACGAAATCTAAAAGAAATGGGCCATGGACATACATCCCTTTTCCCATACAAGTTTCGGTATTTTTCCAAGTTGAAAGCATTCGAAATCGAACTCTTGATTTTCGCATATTGCACTTGGTACTTAGGATGAATTTACTCTAGTATCACTCGCACATTGCAAGAGCTCGGAACTTTATCTTATGATGTTGCGGCCGTCAATGTTTAGGCTTTTAGCATCTTTCAGTGTTTCTGTCCTGATGTTGTTCTGTCATTCGTTTCACCCCCGTCATTTGGCGGCAAGCTACTCTATTAGTTTACGTACATAAAAATTTGACTTTCCTTTCTCAATTCTCTCAAATTCTTTCAGTGGAACGACGAAAGTCGAAGTGAGACGAGTGGTCAAAAGGTTTGGAGCTTACATACTAAGTTTATCCCAGTTCCAAACTCCCTTGAGAGGACGCGTTTTCGCGTACTTTTGAAATGTTTCTCCTCCTATTACCCTAATTGAATTGACATTGATATTCTGTCTCTAGTTGTCTGATCCTCTCTTTGGTTTCTCGGTCATTTCCCGTGGGTGCTCAGATAAATATCTGGATGAATGATAAAATAAATAGTTCACGGGACAAAACTATTCTATCTACATATTTCCCCTATTTATCTTAGCGTATTTTCCTAAATTATTGACGTACACTTTCCTCGTCGGGTGCTGTTTTTCTGCCATTGACGAAGTTATCGATCCTGATTTCTGCTTAGCGGCATCTACTCTTTCCAGGTCTTATGTCTACTCATATTGTAAAATTCAACTTTATTGAAAATTATAAAGACTATAACGATCCACTAATAATAAATGTTATACATTCAGAATGCGGACTGCTCTGCATATTATGTTTAAAATAATTTAGCCACAGCCCTTTAAGAACTTGTTTCTCTTAGTAAAATAAGGTAAATTTAAGCACCGTGGGAATAAGTAAACTGCAATTTCACAGGGATAAAAGTTTCAACAGCTAGGTATCCGATTCTAATGAATGCATTATTTCTAAAATTAAAGTGGAGACAAGAACTTATTTCTTATTGTGATTGCTGCAAATCCTACCATTCCTATATTGGCTACTACATTAAGTTCATTTTCATCTTTTTCGCTTCAATATTTTCAAAGTATCCTGAAGGAAAGGGCAAAAACGCAATGAGCCAAGCGTCAAAAAGACTTGGAACTCAAGTAGATTCTTCCTCACAGCTCCAAATCCTCCTTAAGAACACGCAATCGTCTATCTTTAAATGTTTATCCTTCCATTCCCTCCTATTGTATTATTAGGGCTTGGAAGTTGATGACCTAAAAATGACATAAAAATGTCCTATAAAATGACCTTAAATTTCTGAAAATATGACATTAAAATTAAAAAAATGGACATGATTATAATGGTAACATATTAAATAGGAATGGTATACTACCAATAGAGGATATCCTCTCTTCTCTAATGACCAACAATTCAAAAAAAATCCTCTTGCAAATTAAGCTTTCAGGAATAACTCCCTGTAAAGTTAATTTGAATAATTTCGAGGGAAAAATTGTTCCGGGGCCGGGTATCGAACCCGGGACCTTTGGTTAAACGTACCAACGCTCTCCCACTGAGCTACCCGGGAACTCTACCCGACACCGATCCAATTTTTCCCTCTATATCCACAGACCTCAAGTGGGCTGACAACCGTCAAGCAACCAACATTTGAGTGCACATTAACTCTGTGTGACTTTAAATTGTGATTTTCTGTTACGTACAGTGGCATGTATTATGCAAATTAAGCTTTCAGGAATAACTCCCTGTAAGGTTAATTTGAATAATTTCGAGGGAAATACACGTCACTGTACGTAACAGAAAACCACACAGAGTTAGTGTACACTCAAATGTTAGTTGCTTGACTATTGTCAGCCCACTTTGAGGTCTGTGGATATAGAGGGAAAAATTGGATCGGTGTCGGGTAGAGTTCCCGGGTAGCTCAGTGGGAGAGCGTTGGTACGTTTAACCAAAGGTCCCGGGTTCGATACCCGGCCCCGGAACAATTTTTCCCTCGAAATTATTCAAAAATCCTCTTATTAACAACTCTAATAAGAGGTATATTAATTTAAATTTCATCCAATTCATGATAAGGGGCATGAATAGGGTTAGGAATTAATTTATTATCATTATGATAAGTTGATGTATTTGGCTTGGAAAGGATTTTTACCCTTGTCATTAAATTATTTATTGTTTTTCTGCTATGGAAAATACATTGTCACCAAAAAACTTTGTGTGTTTTTTTTTCCTTCCGGCATTTTTAAGTCTTTACTTGTGAGATAAAATATGCTGACTGCGGACACTGCCGCTGCAATATTTGTTCTGTTGCGTTGAATGGGGGGAAGCACGTAACACACGTGATCAGGAGTCAAGGCTGATGCAACCATCAAGAAAACTCCTGTAAGATGCAATCTGCAGTAGGAACTCGGATATAGACTACGACTATACCGTAAAAATGTCCGTTCATAAGGAGAAAAGAACAAAAATGCAACCAAAAGTGGAACATTTCCTAAAAAATGACCAATAGACAATAAAAGGCCGAAAAATGAAAAATAATGCAAAATAAAACTAGGCTGTATTAGTTCGTGTTGAAGTGAAACGAGTTTGTATTGCATCTTGAATTGTCTGTGATGTCTCAGAAAAAATTATATTTCATCAACTTCCAAGCCCTAATTTTTATCATCATGGAAGGTTTTCTTCTGAATAGTCATGGAAATATTGGGTATATTCATTCATTCATTCATTCATTCATTCATTCATTCATTCATTCATTCATTCATTCATTCATTCATTCATTCAGTTTTTTTTATCACGGGAAGGTCTTTCAATGCAAACCCAGCTTTCTTCAATCTCCCTATTTTCTGCCTTCCTCTTTGTCTCCTAATATGATCGATATATGTTAATGTCGTCTATCATCTGATATCTTCTTCTGGTCTGAACTTTACCCCCATTCATCATTCTTCATACTTCAACATATATATATATATATATATATATATATATATATATATATATATATATATATATATATAAACAAGATACCTTACAGTGATAAAAGAATTACGGTAAATATTGTATTTTTTTTATTGCAACATGTAATTGTTACGATTTCTTTATATCCCATATCGCTTTATATTATTTCTGCCTTCTTTTTTATTTCTATCTCTCTTTTTTCTTTTTCCTTTCCAATTCTCTACTTTAATCACTTATTTTCCTTTGATGCTGTGCTCTTTTATTGCAACTCTTTTTTGTACCGAAATTTCTTTTCCCTTTCAAATAGCTATGTTTCACGACGCTTTATCAAGTGATGGTAATCTCTCATCTGAGTAAGATAACGGTGATAATACTAGTGAAATGAGTCCAGCGAACAGCGCCGAAAGTTACCCTGCATATGCTCTTAATGGATTTAGGGAAAGCTCTTAAAAAAAAAAAAAACCTCAAGCACATAGGCTATCTTGTCCCTACCAGGATATGAACCCGGGTTCGCTTCATTCATTGTTAGTCAAAGGTTCCAATTTCTTTACGTACCACTGGTTCTTTCTTTACCTGCTTGTTCCTATTTGTGTTATTTTCTTTCCTTCATTCTTTTCATTTAAGTTTCTTGTTATTATAGCCTTCTTTCTTAATCGCGATCACTATATTTTCTTCCTTTATTCTTATGTCACTTCTAAAGTCTCTGTTCTTCATTTCTTGATAATTTTTTTATGTATCTTTCTTTATTCCCTCCCCTCTTCGTTTCTTATTTTTCTGTTGTTATTTTCATTACTCCTTTCTTTGTTACATTGTTTTGTTTATCTATCGCTTTTTATTTATTCTCGTATTATTCTGTCTTTTTTACTTGAATATTTATTTCCTCTTCTATTGTTTACCTTTTCTGTATTTCATAGTTTATAGCTTCTACTCTTCGTATGGTTTTTCTTTTCTATTTTTCTTTTCATTTATGATTACCTAATCGATACTTCAATCATCTACCGCCAGCTACGACAAAAAATTTAATGCCTAAAGAATTCTATGGAAATCATGATGAAAATTAGCGCTGAAATGCAGATTATGCCCACACACTTCAGTCTATCGCATCATTCGCACAAATCCTTTGCTTTAAGCCATCGTGTCAAAAGTAACGTTTTGAGGGGAAAAATAAAAATAATATGACTGCATTATTTTTAGTAATAGGACGTAGATCATTATAAATATTCTCCAGTTATTTCTGCACTCGGCGAGTAGTATATTTTTTATTGCCTCGTTGAAATTTTATCACTAGTGGCAGCTGACAATATAATTTTATTACTGAATCGATATACAATGTATATATTGCGTAGGTTTGTTACTATATTGTTAGTATGTGTAACATTCGTACTTAAATAATATTAATCTTTATAAATAGTAGTCTATTATTTCTGGACTAGATGAGTACATGGTTGATTTATAGGTTAAACACTATTTTATTGCTGCAGTCCCTTCATATATCCTGTTATTTATATTTCCTATTTACTTCTCCATCAACTAATATGTTTGTGCATTGCTTCTCTGCTGCTTTGACGCTGTGGATAAAGTATCGATTTCCCATGCAAGGGATCCATAATTCGATTCCCGGTGTGAGCAAAAGAAGAGATTTATCTTCTATGGACGACAATGAGTGTTTGACTCTTTTCATGTGTTTACCCTCATGCTAAGAAATGGCCGGAAAATGTGAACAAATCATTTGGGCTTCTAGTCTGCTGTTTGAGATAGAACACGCCCATTTTTATGCTGATAAGTAAACGCGGCAGTTCCGGAGGCGGACAATATAAAGGAACTAGTCTTTGCGTATTACCTCATCTGTAAGACATTATATGTAATTAAAGCCATACAAAAAACAAATTAATCAAATTGACAGACGTGCAGTAATCGGTCAAGTGGCGGATACATATTTAGAGTCAACTCTTCAACAAAGTGAAGTATATTAATTGTAAAAATGGCTCTGAATCTCTCATTGATTAATAGAGAACACGTTATAAGTATGTGGGAGGCTTGAATGCCTCCAGAAGAGATAGATTAGCGAATACCCTGCAAGATTGAAGCAGTATTTCAATTGATTATCGCATGGCAATAATGAGGCGAAGATGGGCTGAAAGACCACAGGAAATAATTATTGTATACCAAAAATTACAACGTCTTAACAAGATTCCACGATTTTGAAGAGCTTCAGTGTCATCCTGACTTTTTCGAATGTTTAATTAATTCAGTTCCACGTCACTTGAGAGCTGTGATTGATTGCAATGGTGACAGGATTAATTATGCAGTATTATTAAATAACATATATGTGTGGGGGAGGATTGAGAAGTGAAATTATTGTTTAGTATCAAATTAAATTGAAGTGTCAGGAGTAAAATCTCTTTGTTGTATTCATTCATTTCTTATCTGATTTTAAAGAGGTTCAGTTTTCTTAGTTTACTTAACATATAACAACTTGTTTATCAGTAATAGTAGTCGTATAAATACAGTATGTCTACATTGGAAACTGAAGTTTGTTATTTGTACGGTTTAAATTTTATGGTCATACAAAAAAAGGTAATACGCAAAGACTAGCTCCTTTCTTACAGACCGCCACTGGGTCTCCCATGTATACTTATGAGCATAACCGCGGGCGTGTTCTGTCTCAAATAGTAGGTTTGGAACGCAAGTGATCTGTTTACATTTTCCGGCCATCTCTGAGCATGAGGTATTTTGTTGCCATATTGGTGGCTCTGTATAATGCTGACTACATGACCAGAGAGACCCGTAATGTATTCTTGTCTAATTTTGTTCAAAAGATATACTTTCCTCTACACCGTATAGAATTTTAAATCAGTACAAAAGGATATATAGCGTGATCACGAAGAAAGAAAGAAAGAAAGAAAGAAAGAAAGAAAGAAAGAAAAATGATATTCAGTACTCCTTGTATAACAATATTGTTTATATTTCAAATAACCCTTAAACATATGCCTTCAATCTTTGCTACATTTTGCCATCACCGTCTTCTTTTACAAGTCATAAAATTCGCTACTGACAATTCTTTTGCTTCGGGACTTGGTGACAAAAGAGAATCACATTTAACGAAGCCATGTTGGCACCATTTTGTTTTGTATTTAGAGGGAACGAATGCCCGAGCGTCAATAAAGTTTGTCGTGGCTCATGCTCTGGAGGGAAAGGCCCATGTTCAGCATAATTCTGACGCACCATCTTGGATCTTGTAGAAATTTCGCTGTTCCTTCCGGCATCTCTGTTACAGACTTCGCCAGGTTTTATTCCAGTAAGCAACACAACCACTGCTTTTGTGCCACTAGCCTCGGGCACTCGCTATTCTCTTCACCACGTACAGGGTGCCTCACAACTCGCTTACAGCACACTTCGATTTCTGAAAATATCAGTGCATAAAAGCTATTTATTGAAGATTTACTGTGTAATACCTTGGCCTATTTTCTACTTTAGGCCAAGAGTCATAATAGCACTACACTTTTTATTTATTTGACAAATAGAATAAATTATTCTGGGAAAAGAAACTAGAAATATATCATTGACAATATATATGGCGCTTGAAAACAAGTTCTGAAAATATAACACTTATATGAAAGCTTGAATATACACTGAGGCATTTTAAAAAAGAATGTTGGCATCACTTCCAAATAAGCCCTGAAAATCTGACACTTAAAACGAAAGAATTAAGGTATTGTGATATTTATAATAAAATCTAAAGATATGACATTTAAAAGGCCTTATTTATGATATATACAAATAATAAAGATATGGAAACAACAAATTCAGAAGATATGACATTTAAAATAAAAACAGAAAAGATTTCTGTGAAGTTTTAGGATAAGTAATATCAACCGTTTTATTATTACAGTAGATCGAAACGCATAAGGGCTCATACAAAGATGTGATGCTCTAGGTCTGAGTATTGAATAATATTATTTGTTAATGTGAAAAAAATGTTGGTTTATAATAGAAAGATTTTGAATGTTTATAAAAAAAATATGAAGTGATGTTAAGCAGCACACGTCGGGATTCGTATTAGCTTTTGTCATGAAAGGGGACGTGAAGTGAAGTCGAGTATATACATAGACTACTCGAATTATTAGGATCCTCAATGTCGTGAAAGTAAAAATGGCGGCACCTTTGCAAAATAGTACAAATAATAGACCTACTGAAGAATATGCAGCTTTACTGAATTTTAGGTACCTTAGAAATGGAAACCTTAAATCAGCTAATGACAAAACATAGTTATATCAAGATGTTAATAACTACTTATAATAATAATAATAATAATAATAATAATAATAATAATAATAATAATAATAATGATGATTTAGTTTAGCTGGCAGAGTTAAGGCCGTAAGGCCTTCTCTTCCACTCAACCAGCAAAAAGTGTATATACATATGCATGAACTTACAAAGAATTCAACAATTTGATTTAGATGAGAGTTACATGTATACAAGTGTTGTTTACAAATTAAACAACAAAATACTATGAACTATTAATTAAACACTGAAATAAACTGTGTAGCAGAATTAAACTAAAATACATAGAATGTTAATATATTTCAAATAATATTAGATAATAGAAAGAGATTATTATGAGACAATTAAAATACAGCACAATCAGGATGATGTCTAAAGAAAAAAGTAACAATGTAGTCAGTGATATTTTAAATCAGTATGATTGGAGTGAAATGCTAATAAGGTTATCTTTTAAGCTGTTCTTAAAGGTGTTTGTTGTCTTGCAGCCCCTAATACTTTGTGACAAGGAATTCCATTGACGAGAGGTGGATACGGATAGGTACATACGTAAATGAAACCAGCATTTATTAATAATAAAACAGAAAATATATTTCTTAGAGCAAAGATTGATGACAAGGCATTATAAACAGGGCTACAAAATATGATACTTAAGACGAAACCAGAAAATATAATACTTTAGAAACTGTATAAAATATAATTGATGCAATGAAACGTTAGAGATGGGAGGGCAGGGCATGTAGTACGTATAAGCGAATCCAGAAATGGATATAGAGTGTTAGTTTGGAAGCCGGAGGAAAAAGATCTTTGGAGAGGCCGAGACGTAGATGGGAGGATATTATTAAAATGGATTTGAGGAAGGTGGGATATGATGATAGAGACGAGATTAATCTTGCATAGGATAGGGACCGATGGCAGGCTTATATGAGGGCGGCAATAAATAAGTAGGTACTAAGTAAGTAAAGCAATGAATCTATATATCACACATAAAAAACAAAACTTGAGGTTAGGAAACTTAAAAGAAAGCCTCAATATGTCTTATAGTTTACGTAAAGAGTGAAGATATGACTCATAACAATATATATATATATATATTAGGTTATTTTACGACGCTTTATCAACATCTAATGTCACAAAATTGTTTTGTTTACTTATTATTCTTTATGAATTGATTAGTAGGCCGATCTATCGAACCCTTATTTAGGGCGGCTTTTGTTTAAACAAATTTCATTCATAGCTTCTGAATGTGATGAAGGTGATAATGCTGGTAAAATGAGTCCGGGTTCCAGCACGAAAGTTACCCAGCATTTGCTCATATTGGGTTGAGGGAAAACCCCGGAAAAAACCTCAACCAGGTAACTTGCCCCGGCCGGGATCATAGCAATAAAGCCTAAAGTTGTGGGAGTTATAAAAAGCCAAAAAATATGTTAATTAAATGAAAGCCTGAATCATCATCATTTAACCCATAATTTCGGAGACGGAACATAGGTACCTTCCTAGTGGGGATTTCAATATCTTCAAGGAATTCAGTTATATTTATTTGCCGAAAGGGGACATAAGGACAAGTGGTAGGCTCATCTCCACGACCGCCATCTAGAATGTAACTAAGGTACCGGTATTACTACGACGCGAGAGAGGAAACGTTTAGTCCAGAGATCCTAATTTAGGCTCGGAAGAATTTAACTGAATATTTTACACTTAGAGCAAAGCCTGAATATATGACACTTAAAAGAAAGAATGAAGACATGATACTTAAAATAAAGAAATAATATATGATACTTGAAACCAAATCTGAAAATACGATACTTAAAGGAAAGCCTGGATATTCGACACTTAGAGAAAGCTAGATATTCGACACCTAGGGAAAACCTGAGTTTATGATACTTAGAGGAGAGCCTGAAGATATGATGTCCAAAGGAAAGCCTGAATATACGACACTTAAAAGAAAACTTGAAGATATAACATATAAAGGAAAGTGTGATACAAATACAAGCTCTAACAATATTGCTGATAATGATGATGATGGCGACGACACTGACATGTCATC
This sequence comes from Periplaneta americana, assembly GCF_040183065.1. Classification (NCBI taxonomy): domain Eukaryota; kingdom Metazoa; phylum Arthropoda; class Insecta; order Blattodea; family Blattidae; genus Periplaneta; species Periplaneta americana. The sequence goes on along the minus strand of NC_091129.1, from coordinate 81,387,469 downwards.
CTGTGGTTTTTCTGTTGTATCTGATTTTCACGGTTTCAACCCCGAACTAGGGCGAGAGGTTATGAAGGAGATAAAATACTTAGAAATAGACTCTTCTTAGAGAGAAGAGAAACTTCGACCCACATAACTTACATTGAAGACACATAAAAGAACCTTGACCCTGAAGACGCTCCCGACATAATTTGTCATTCATTTTCATTTCTTGCTCACGTTGAACTTCGACGTTAAATTACTAATACTGCTATTGCTGCTACTACTACTACTACTACTACTACTACTACTACTACTACTACTACTACTACTACTATACTACTGCTACTATTAATACTACTACTAGTACTACTTTTGGTACTACTAATATTACTACTACTACTAGGTCCCTACTAGTATTACTACCACAACTACTATTGTTACTACTACAACTACTGCTTACTTACAGACCGATTTAGTCCTGACAGCTCCACGACGCGAAAGAGGGGAAGTAATGGGAGTAGTGGGGAGAGCTACGGAGTAGAGATAGGAGCGAGCGGTCAGTAAAAAAAAAATGCAATGCAGCTTAACTTTACTGGAAACACACCGCTTACCGAACGCGTGACATCCGATCGCTCTGAAGGCAAACGACTGACTAATCCGAACACCCCTTGGCGTAACTTAATGGACTCGCCTGACCCAGGCGCACATTGTCTGCGACTGTCAGGACTAAATAATCGTATGTACTGTACTTACGGTTCATTTCGGCCCTCACATAAGTCCGCCATTGTTCCCTACTAGAAGTACTACTGCTATTGCTACTAATACTACTAGGCCTACTATTGCTACTATTACCATTATTGCTGCTGCTACTATTATTGATACCGCCATTACAACTTATACTACTGCTACTACTACTGTTACTACTAATTCTGCCACTACTGCTACCAATACTGCTACTACTACTACTTATACATCTGCTACTACTTCTACGATGGACGTTGGACCTACATTATACTAACAAAGCGATGATTACGATTAAAGAATAAATGATGCAAGAATAAATTAGTTTTCCAAATAAAACGCGTTCCAAATATCATCTCTGTACACCAAACATCACCGAAGTAGAATTCACCAAATAGAAGTATTAATTGAACTTTCTGACAGTCAAAGAACGCATTTTGTGTGCCAATAATGCGCCAATTTTCTTCAACTATTAATAATGAAATATTTGTGTGGCTTTCACTTGAAATATATAATACGAGTATGAACAAATTTTTATTCGGCGATTTCATATAATTTCTTTTTCTTCGTGAGAGGAATGCTTAAGATAGCATTTGTGTAATTCGTTATTTCTCTGCTGCCAGAACACGTCATTACAAAGTTTTTTTTTTTCTTCTGAGATATGTAATCTCTCTCAATTTGCCTCTGGCTATTATTATCTGACATAGAATCATTTACAAGTTTGTGAAACAAATGACGCGAGCCTCTAAGGTTTCGCAATTATAAACAGAAACAGTTTCGTGTTGCACACAAATATAATTATTGATCTTTAGAAATATGACCTCATTCTCTTGCGGAATGTAGATGTAGGTAATGGTAAACATGTAACGTGAACATATAACAAGAAAGTAAACTTTCAGCAGCAGATTGTCTACGACTAATTTTCATAGCGATAAAATGACCTTACCAAAATTATATTTACGTTGATACTACGCTGAAACAAAAGTATCAGGAAATGATACTCGTAAAAGAACTATTAGTTTTCTATAAAAATGCCACTTTTAAGCTATAAATATTTTCTACAAGCCTAGTTATCAAAAACGACCACCACTTCTGCGAAATGTGACTCCATAACTTTTGATAAATAAGAGAATAGTTTGGATATGTTTCACAAAAGTGCTAGTGCATTTAATAGAAATTGCTGGAATTTTGATTTGTCTATCTGAAAATAATAAGCAAACCCTTAGAAAAATCAAATTTGCACAAAGGAATTTTTGGGCTTGTAAGAAAAATGTATCTCCTTCATTTAAGATTACTTGCTTTATACAGAGTGATTTATATAGAACTGACACATTTCTATCTTTAATTATTCCGTTGGAAATTCATTCAATGACCCAATTTTAGCACCAAATTAAGCAGATTGTTCAGGAGTTTCGATTCCTTGTCACTAGATGCGCAGATGTTTATATTTTATTCCTATTGTTGGCAGCACTGACCCAATTTTAGCACCAAATTAAGCAGAATCTTCTGGAGTTTCGATTCCTTGTCACTAGATGCGCAGATGTTCATGTTTTATTCCTATTGCTGGCAGAACTAGATGCGCAGATGTTTATGTTTCATTCCTATTGTTGGCAGCTGTTTTCGACATTTTGTGTCAACGTGAAAATGCAGTACACATTAAATCAACGATTCTTCCTTGTGAAGCAATACTGGATTACGAATTCAATTACAGCTACTCAAAGGGCATACCAGAGAGAATTTGGTGTTCGCAATCCTCCCAAAAGAAACACAATACTGGGACGGTAAACAAATTGGAAACAACTGGATCTCTGGTGAGTGAAAAGGGCAAGCATCGTTCATCTAGGCTTCCCACGGTTGTTGTTGACGTAAAAGCACGACTGGAGCAGTCACCCAAAAAAATCATTAAGACGTTTGTCTTTGAGTTTGTTGAGCAACTGGACGATGTAGAGCTGAGTCAAGGATATTTTCAGCAAGATGGCGCTACATGCAATACATCAAATGAATCCATGGAACTACAGTAATTGCAAGTTTCTTTGACGACCGAATAATTTCCAGGAACCTGTGGCCATCGAGATCTCCGGATTTGACAACGCCGGACTTCTTTCTTTGGGGCTACTTAAAAGACAGGATTTACGCCACACGTCCCCAGACATTGGACGATCTGAAGCACAACATCACACAGGAGATTCAAGCTATTGACAACAGAGTCCTCCAACGAGTGGCCAGTAACATGGAACGACGTGTTGAGTTGTGCCTTATGCAGGAAGGAGGACATTTTCAACATTTGCTATAGAGGTAAATAATCTCCCAAAATTCCTCTACATTTTAGGTATAATAAGTTGTCGCTAGCACAATTCGTTTTGAAACAATTAATGAAAGAAATATGTCAGTTCTATATAAATCACTCTGTATATGTGGATAGGGCATGCGTTTCACATCCCAGCAATCCTTGATTCGAGCCCCAGCGTGGGCAATAGAAGCGATTTATACATGTACATCGTATTCGGTTTAGAATCGCTTTAATTTTCATTCCGTCACTACTTTTACAAAATCCTGATTTATAACTAAATTATTATAATTAAAATGGAAAAAAATAATTCAGTCCAACAATGCTGTTGAAGGCTGGCACAATAAGTTCCTGAGAGCAGTTTCTACACTTCAACCTTCACTCTGAAAATTTATAGATAAGCTCAAAGCAGAACAACATGACAATGAACAAGGTATTACAAGGCTACTACTAACTGTAGTGCAAAGATATGAAGAGTATAAAGATGGCGGACAGATGGGTATTTACCTAAGAGACGTAGTGTATACACTGAAATTCAATCCAAGCGAGAACTGTGAAAAACCTGATAGCGAAGACGACCACGAATAACGTGCTTATGCCACATACTGTAAGTGCTACGTATTCAAACAACGAAAATAAAATGCAGTAAAGAAATTTTGTCTTCTTTCATTATGACCGAAGAAATGAGTTACCGATTTCAGTGACCGAAAAGTCGTGACCAAAATGTGCTGAGTGACCTCAAAATTCTGATCAATATCCAGTGACCGAAATATAACTTTGAGCGAAAAATAGTGACCTAAATGTCAGAGACCAACGTATCTGTGATCCATACATACAATAAAGCATCGATTATCCGAAACAACTTGGGACGGAGGATTTTCTGGTAACTGATTTTTCGGACAACTGATCAGTGATCATTTACGAAAACAATTTGTACCGGTATCACAGGAGCAGTGTGAAACAAAGAAACACTGATATTAAACACGAAAATGTACACACAGTATATAGTTTGTATCACACGTCTTATAATTGTTTAATAATTGTTTATTTATACTGGCAGAGTTAAGGCCATAGGGCCTTCTCTTACACTCTACCAGGTCACAAAGTATACAAGCAGTTAAAATTTAACAAAAAGTTAAAGAACAGAATACTAACATATTACAAATAATAATAATAATAATAATAATAATAATAATAATAATAATAGCATAATAAAATCGACACTAAACAACATGAAAATAATACAATAATAGAAAAAAGAAAGTAAAATACATTGGATTACAGTAAAAGCAAATAATTTAGTACAAATGGTTAATATGGAAAATGTAAGGTAGAATATAACAAAAAGGAATGTAATAAAATAATAATAAAAAAGAAAAGAAATAGGAATAAATAAAATTCACAATAAAAGGCTATGATAAGAAATTCATCGGCTGATATAGAGAAAAGTCGACCTGGTTGGCGAGTTAGTATAGCGCTGGCCTTCTATGCCCAAGGTTGTGGGTTCAATCCCGGGCCAGGTCGATGACATTTAAGCGTGCTTAAATGCGACAGGCTCATGTCAGTAGATTTACTGGCATGTAAAAGAACTCCTGCGGGACAAAATTCCGGCACATCCGGCGACGCTGATATAACCTCTGCAGTTGCGAGCGTCGTTAAATAAAACATAACATTAATTATAGAGAAAAGAGGGGGAAAAGGAAGGAAAGAAATATATAGCCTATAATTTTACAAAACTATCGCAGAGTAAAGGGCTTATAACTGAAAGGAATGTGAATTGAAAAAGTGCAAATTTAATTTATTTTTGAAACTAGACAATGTCCGACAGTCTCTGACATGTTGTGGTAGAGAGTTCCAGAGATGAGCTGCAGAGACCGTGAAAGATGAAAAGTAGAAGGTTGTTCTGTGTTTAGGAATGGAGAGTGTGATGTAGTGTTGTGAGCGAGTATCTATTTCGTGATATGAAGACAAATGTTGAAAACGAGAAGCTAAATAGCTAGGGTTAGAGGTTTGAAGAATATTGAAGAGTAAAGTGAGAGAGTGAATATTTCTTCGCTCTTTGAGACGGGCCAAGGACAATATATTTAGTGAAGGTGTGATACGGTCAGATCTACGGACGTTGCAAATAAATCGTGCACATGCATTATGAACACACTGCAGTCTGTCTGTCAGTCTCATGTTAAGGTCAGTGTAGAGAGTGTCACAGTAATCAAAATGAGGCATCAAGAGCGACTGCACTAAATTCTTCTTGAGAAGCAAAGGAAGGAAATTTCGAATTCTTTTTAGTGCGTGAATTTTCATAAAAATTATTTTACATGTGTGTGTGATTTGAGTATTTCAACTTAAGTTCTTGTCCATATAAATTCCTAGATTTTTTACTCTATCACTGTAAGGGATAATAGTTTCATTCATTTTAACAGGAGATAAGTCACCTGTGTTTAATTTACTTAAAAGTCGTTGCTGTCCCATTATAATTGCCTGTGATTTCTCTGAGTTCAATTTCAGTCCAAACTTTTTCGTCCATGAAATAATTGATTTTATGTTATTGTTTGCTTTAGATAATGGGAACAAATAACCATAGATACTGACGCGTTCTGAAACTCTACTACTACTATTACTGCCAGAATAATTGAGGTGGACAGTGTTGGTTAAATGATAGAGGGAAACGAGAGTGTCCTCAGAAAAAACCCTCCACAACGTATGTTTTATCGATCACAAATAAAATGAAGGATTCGCCGGGGATTGAACCCGAGCCGCCTGAATGAAAGACCAGCGCTCTAGCACTCTTGAGCCACAGACGCGGCAAAAGAGAGTTAACAGTGGAGGCAAGCATCCCTTTCAAGTTCACACCTTGGAAGCGGCATTCGACATCCCTCGCCTAAGAGAACACAGAATGGAATGGAATGGAATTTACGGAGTGGAGCACTAAGGCCCAGCACCGCGACCTGTTAAGGCCTATTGCTCTAACCCTACAGTGGCACCACAGCCTAGTATATACAGTCACGAAGCTTCAGTTTATGAGGGTGCTAGGAACAATAGACTGTGCAGGTACTATTTCGCATTGTCTGTAATAAGGCGATAGTAGCGATCCTAGTGGTTAGCAACTATCTATGGATGCATATTTACTACGTATTGAGCTTCGTGACTGAATATACTAGACCATACCTGCACAAACAGCGCTCAACGAGCGTTCGCGCTCCTTCGGAGCGGGAGAGCCGTGTTTACCGCTCGCCGAAACGGAGAGGAAGATACGTCAGAATGACATAGACTTGCTATAGGTAGAAGAGAGGGAAACGACCATTCAGTTATCTAGTGGAGTGCAGTGTGTAGGCCTATTCTCAGTAACAGTTTCACGTTGCTTACCTACTGCGACAGTACAGTATGAAGGAATTTAAAAGACGGAACATAACATTTAACGATTTACAGCTCGAACTTATTGATCTTCAATGTGATTTAAGGGCTAAAGATCTTTTGAATAATACTACTAGCATGGTTGAGTTTTACAAGACTAAACATTAGCAATAATATCCACGATTACACAGGCTGGTTGTGAAAATGATTGCTATGTTTAGCTCAACATTTATATTTGTGAGCAACTGTTTTCTATAATCAACTTTAATAAAGGCAGACATCGAACATCTGTAACTGATGTTTCATTACAATCAGTAGGCTACTGTTCCCTTCAGCTGCCAACAGCATAAAACCTCGTTTTGATGTACTGATAAATAAATATATAACAAAATGATACTTTACATTTAAGTAGCTATAGAATTTCTATTATTTCTGTAAAATTAATATTTCTTTATTAATTAATAATAGTCCAAGATAGTTTTGCAAACAATGAACGGGAACTCATTTCATAAAAACTCGTAATAGTACTTACTTTTGTGTACATTTGTACGAGATCACTCCTTCTTCCAGTCCACCTTTATACAGAGCGCAGCTACAGTCGCTCTCAAACCTCCTGACGTTTCGCGAAAGCCAGTAACATGCGAGAGCGATGTTGTCACAACTACTCTCTCCGTCTCTGTCACTCAGCGGCAGTAGTTTTAAAACTGTGGAGCGCGACCCTTTACCTGAGTTGGGTTTGATAGGGAGATGCAGAAGACTTAATAATAATAATAATAATAATAATAGTAATAATAATAATAATAATAATATTTATTATTATCTTCAGATTGCATCGAATGAAATTAAAAGTCACAAAATATAGAAAAATTAGTTGAGTCAGACGTAACTCGCTGAATTTATATCAGTTTTGTAAGTTTTACTTTTATTAGGGTTAATAAAGTTGTCGAATAACACAAAGGCGCAGCTTGATCAAATAAATTGAACGATAGGATTAATTTGAAATAGTAGGCCCTAATTTTCTGTAGCCTACAAATGAATTGATTGAATTGACATGGCCCTAAATAGCATTATGTCCATGCTGTCAGAGCACATTCTTACAATAATAGCGGTTATTATATGCCTGTGTTCCGTTTAAGGAAAATAATGAAGTAATAAAACATGCCTTTTGTGCTGGAAATTTCTACTCCAGTGGCAGAGCTGATGGTGAGCCAACATCGTCGTCGTCAGCCCCCTCACCATCAGTTTCACTGTCATCTGTGACACTGTCTTCTTGTAAATTAATGACCACTGGTTCTAAAATGCTTTCCCGGCCTAACTCTTTAGCGAAATCTTCCTCTAGTAATTTCACTGCACGTTTCACGCATTTTCAAGTTCTTTATTTACAAGTTCTTCCACATCCGACATTTTGAAAGTTTTGTTGTTTCTAGCGACCTCCCTTTTCACCTGGGCCCAAATTAGTTCTATTGCACTATACTGGCAATGATAACGTGGGAGTCTTATCACTTCATGCCCCATTTCATAGGCCAGCTGATCAAGTTCATACATTTTTTCACTGCTTTTGAAAGGCAACACTTTTCCCAAAAGTTCTGACTTAGTGTCTGAGGGAGAAAAACTAACACCTTTACTTTTCAGCCATTCACTGATTTCATCTTTTCTAGAGGAGGTATTTGGTGGTCTATTAATGCTAACGGAATGGTATGGAGCATTGTCCATTATAATTATACTCCCTTCCTTTAGATGATTTAGAAATATATTTAAGAACCAATCGCGAAATGATTGTGCCGTCATTTCTTCGTGATAATCACTGGTTTTCTTTGATCTGAATATCCATTTACTACCTGGAACGAAAGCTGTTTCAGCTGATCCTACATGGCAAACAATAAGTCTACCTCCCTTTCCTAAAGGCACTTTAAGACCTCCATTTCTATTTGAGTCTTGCCAAACATATTTCAGAGAATGATTTTTGTTGACCCATGTTTCATCAAGGTAAAATGTGGATCGAGTGTCACCTGATGATCTAATCATGTGCATTTTGCGCAGAAACGTCAGTCTTGCGGCAACAATATCATTCCATTCCATTACATATATTTGCCCATCATTGGTTTTCCTGTAGTGGAATCCCAACCGATTCAATAATCTTTTAGTGGAAGAAACTGAACCTGAGTAATTAATTTTTTTTCTAAGCAGTACGGTTAGTTTGTCAGCTGTCGGAAATTTTCCGTTATCGTAAAAGTAAAAAATTGTACGTCGTACAACGTCGTTTTGGAAGTCGTCTAGATTTGTAACTCTTTTAGGAACATTCATATGCTTTCTAGGAGAATGGAACAATTTATCGGCACCCTGTGTTTGCGCTCTTTTAACGTCTCTGCATACACGGGACACTGTAGACACACTTAAAGAACACGCCTCAGCAGTCAGTGCTTGACATTTTGAAAAGTTAATATTTTTACGCATTTCTTCAGAAGAGCATTTCCTAAAGAAATTATAAACACTAAACACCATTTTCCGAATTTTACTGCCATATCCACTCGATCCACCATTCCCACTTGCACTGGGCTCATTAAGAGACATAATTGTTTTGAGAATGCCAAATTGCCAACACACGAAAAAGATATTACATTACACTTTCATATACCGTACTTTAAACAGAGCCAACTGCACACAACACCATCAGAAATCGAACTGACATTTCAATTCAGTAGTCTCTCTTCTCTCCTCTCACAAACAGATAACTCTGTTTGTATTCTGAAGGGACCCTTAGTTTGAAGCTGTAAGTTTATGGTTCTCAAAATTCTTACATATGATAAACATTCCTCGTCGCATCGCAGATGTATAAACATCGTCCACTACTTCATTGCTGGAAGTCAGCACAAAGCAATGAGATAGAGACAACTGTGAAGAAAAAATCTTACGATGATCAGAAACAACTCTCTGAATCATTATAAATCCCATCATCCACATTAAGGACAATAATAAAAAATCTCTAAAGCTGCGACGTCGGAAGGATGTAAGCGCAAGAGAGTGAAGTGAGATAAACATGAGAACTTGGAAACACGCACACGAGAAATAACTATAAATTACTTTTTTCGATAGAATTGAGTACAGTACATATTGTAAATGTTTTTGACGTACAATACAGTAATTACATAATGGAGTAATACTGTATTACTTTTCAAGAATCATGTATTTCCATAAAGAAAAATGCTAATAGATACTGTATATAATGAAAATTACAAAGTATACCCGTCTAATACGCCGTCCCGATTAATACGAGGTTTACACGCGGTCCCTTGAACAGCGTCTTATCGGGGTTTTATCGTATTAACCCATAAAATTGGAACTACTGGGAGTAGAAACGTGATTTTTGTTTCTATGTGTTCAGAAAACATTACGCATTCATCATATATACATGCAGGGTCCCAACAACATTCCAATTTTCCCAGCGCACTTGTTATTTGATTTTGAGATTTCTAAGCGGCGACTATGCGGCGGGTCTGCGTAGCCCGTATGTTGCAACGCAGCACTGCAGCGATTGGCTATCGCCGATAAGCAGATACACCTGCAAACGTCAGGAGGTTTGAGCGCGACTGTAATATCTGCATTCCGCTCATGAGCTGTGAGCCGGCTCGGAGAGCGCAAACCTTGTGCAGGCATGTCCTAGTCTGTGGTGGCGAATTCCCAAACCCACACCGACTGATCACACTAAGGTTTTCTGTGTATCCAGGTTTCGAGCAGGCAACCCCACTCGTCCCTAGACCAGCACCCTCCGTGCTTCACCGGCTGGCGTTCGGGGAATGCTACGGAATGATAACGAAATGGAGAAATGGTGGAGGAATGTTGTAAATGTCTAATATGGGGAAAAATGGGAGAGCCCCGAGAAGAACCCCAACTGCGACCTTGTCCACCACAAGTGTCACTATGAATATTTCACTGAAAAATCCAGACCTGACTGGGACTCGAACCCGGGCCGTCTGCGTCACAGGCTGAAGGTCTGCCCACTCAGCCACCGCAGAGGGAAGAAAACACAGAACATGACATTAACAATTGACAAACATCCATGTCCTAGCCTAGACGGGAATGAATACGAAACCGAATCTCTATCCTTTCGACTGTCGATGTGCCCTAATTTTAGTAGAATTAAGCTGCATTTTGTAACAACGTACAGTGACTGTGCTCACAGCTGCATTTCATAGAGTGAACACAAGTTGGGGAGAGCTAAGAAAAGAACGACCCCATTCTAAAGTCCGACTGTACAGTTTCCGGGCACGCTAAACGAAGCGTGATCATAACCAGGGAGAGAGATTTGCTTCCTCGAAGTAAACTAGAGTTAACATCGAAACGCAGTGTTGTAAATATAAGTCAAGATATACCGATAAAAGTGAAACAGCACCGTATACATATCTAAGGTAGTGCGGCGTATGACTTAATCCAAATATATGTACCTTACTTTAATTTCGCTGCACGCGTCTTTAATTAATTTAGCTACGCGTAATAGCAACTAACTTTTATAGAAAAAAATATACGGTATCATACAGGACACACAAATTCCTAATTATCCGCTTTTAGTTGACACTAAAATAGTGGCTTCCTACTACAGTAACTAAAATATCACAATTAAATTAATTAGCAGATTTTTCGTTATTCTAGCAACTATAGTGTACTCAATATCTGTATTTGTACACGAATATTCAGATAAAAATGAAATGTCATTTATTAACATTATTTATTTCAACCAGTGTTGCATTTATATACGCATAGGCCTATATATATATATATATATATATATATATATATATATATATATATATTCAGAAGATGTATTAAGTAGAATAAAGGCTGATTCACAATAAACCGGGAACAGAAACGACAACGAGAACGAGAACGGAAATAATGTTAAAATAAATGTATTTAAATGTGAGCGTTCACAATAGTTAATTGTGAATGCTCACATTTAAATACATTCAATTTAACAATATTTCCGTTCTCGTTCTCGTTGCCGTTTCAGTTTCCGGTTTATTGTGAACCAGCCTTAAGAGTGTTCGAGAATAAGGTTCTTAGGAAAATATTTGGGTCTAAGAGGGATGAAGTTACAAGAGAATGGAGAAAGTTACACAACGCAGAACTGCACGCGTTGTACGAGTATTCTTCACCTGACATTATTAGGAACATTAAATCCAGGCGTTTGAGATGGGCAGAGCATGTAGCACGTATGGGCGAATCCAGAAATGCATATAGAGTTTTAGTTGGGAGGCCGGAGGGAATACGACCTTTGGGGAGGCCGAGACGTAGATGGGAGGATGATATTAAAATGGATTTGAGGGAGGTGGGGTATGATGGTAGGGACTGGATTAATCTTGCTCAGGATAGGGACCGATGGCGGGCTTATGTGAGGGTGGCAATGAACCTACGGGTTCCTTAAAAGCCATTTATAAGTACCAGGATGTGTTCGAGTTAAAGGTCACCACTTTCGACATCTGTTGTGAGGCAGGTAAGCCTAATGTTAGTAGAGTAGTTAGTGTTCCATACCCATGACTTGCTGGTCGTTTACGTGTAAGGGTAGGTACACGTTGGAGCAACGATAAACCATAAGAGAAATTACATAGCGACGCTTTGGTATTATCAAAGAATCAAGTGTTCATATCGGAGCAACGAGGACGCGGAAAGCGAACATTTTGATTTATCAGTAGAAGATATTCTATGCATCCACTTAATGAAAGAAGATAAATAGGAAATATCAACTGCTAAGTTCAAGGTGAATATAACTTAAATACATATAATATTAAACCCGTTTCTCATCCCAAAGATAGTATAAATTCGTTGTGTTGTGATTGGTTCTCGTGATCACGTAACACATGACGAATAAATACACAACTGATCAATTTGTCAATATCTACAATAATTAATTTCATATGCCAAAATAGTAATAAATGCATTAATATTCGGATATATTGATAACCACCGGCAATTATAGAGATTACTATTATTTAATTTTGGAAAATTAATTGGAATTTAATTGGAAAAATAAGCTGCATAGCTATACTTTCATAAACGATAGAATCTTAATGACGAGGTTTAATATAGAAAGAGGACATCTAACCATAATTGGAGTATATGCTCCGGAAGAAGGCAAAAAAGAAGACACAGAAGAATTTTACGAAAATCTTCAAAAACAATACATAAATGGAATAAGAAAGACTATCTTATTATTGTAGGGGATTTAAATGCTAGGGTTGGGAATATAAATATCCCTAATGTAATCGGAAAATTTGGAGAAGAGGCTATAAACAAAAATGGAGAAGAACTAAAAGAGTTTGTAACATATAATGATCTTAAAATAACACACACATGTTTCAGGAAGAAAGATATTCACAAATATACCTGGAGCGCTAGAGGAAGCAGATCAATTTTAGATTATGTAATTGCCAATAGAAAGATAGCATCACAAATAAATGATACAACGGTTTATAGACGAAATGATGTGAACTCAGATCATTTCCTAGTAATGTCAAAAATCCGAATAATGGCTAGATGGAAAAGATATAAAATAAAAAATGTTCCACCAACAGAGACACAGATGTACAAGATCTACCTTCTCAATCAAGAAAGTATCAGGAATCTATATCAGACACGAATAAATTCGATCACAGCTAATACCCCAATAGATTTGGATATAAATAAAGAATGGAACAATATACAGGGAATCATATAAATAGCAGCAAATGAAGCTTTAGGATCAAAACCCAAAAATAGAAGAAGGAAGGGTTTAAGAATTTGGACACCCGAGATAGCTGCAGCCATAGAAGAAAAGAAAGAAGCGTAGAAAAAGATGCTACAACTAAATACAGAAGAGACGAAAGAGATAAATAAACAAAAACGAAAATATTCAAAGATATTAGTAACAAAAGCACATCAAGAATCCTGGGACCGGTTTGTAAGTAATATTGAAAATGATATTCATGGAAGACAAGAAATAGCTTATAAAATCATGAGACATTTAAACACAGAAGAAAAAGATAATGCAGAATTAAATATCATTAAAGAGAAGGGATGGTTGGAGCATTACAGAAAATTATGGTATGATCCAGAAATTGAAGAGGAGGATTCAACCTCATATGAAGTATATAACATCGATCCACTCACTATGGATGAATTTGAAGAGGCATTACAAAAATAAAAAATAGGAAGGCTCCGGGACTTGATGGAATTAATTTAGAGTTGATCAAATACTCAGGAACAACATTAAAACAAAGATTATTACATCTTCTGAATTTATGCTGGAAGAACTGCAAAATACCAGATGAATGGACAAAAGCGAAAGTTATATCTCTTTTTAAAAAGGGAAACAGAAGCTCACCAGAAAATTATAGAGGAATTACGTTATTAAATGTTGCATATAAAATATATACGAAAGTTATAAATAAAAGATTTACAACTATATCTGATAAAATACTGCTAGAAGAACAAAATGGGTTTAGACATGGAAGATCTTGCATGGATGACATATTTACAATTAACATGATTATACAAAAGCGAAGAGAGCATAATTTAGAGGCACATATTGGCTTTATCCATTATGAAAAAGCCTTTGATACACTACATCGCAAGACATTATGGAAAATAATGGAAAGAAGAGGCATTCCACTGCACTTAATACAAGTTATAAAATCGATTTACGCCAAAACAATGAAAAGAGTATCAATAAAAGGAAAATTATCGGAAGAATTTATGATAAAGAAAGGTGTCAGACAAGGATGTAGTCTATCACCAAGTCTTTTTAATATATACATAGACGACATTCTTAGAGAATGGAAGAAATGTACTAATGACGGGATTTCGTTAAATCGACAAAACATTTTAAATATCCTTTTATTTGCAGACGATCAGATAATTATCCAGGATAGTGAAGATAAGTTGCAAAACGCCATACACAAATTAAATACAATATATGGAGAATATAATCTAAAAATATCAATGCAAAAGACAAAAGTAATGGCTTTCAGAGGAATACATCCAGTTAGAAGTAAAATAATAATAAATAATACTGTTATAGATCAGGTGAGCCATTTTAAATACCTAGGTTGCGATATTACTTATGATTATGATAAGGATGTGAATATTAAAACACAACGCTTCCAGGCTATATGTGGCACAATTGCCAAGAATTTAAAGAAGAAAACAAGGAAAGAAACGCAAATAAAATTTTATAAGACAATGGCTATACCATCTCTCTTATATGGATGTGAAGCATGGACCTTGAAGAAAAATGATATCAATAGAATCCAGTCAGCGTAAATGAAATTTCTCAGAGGAGTAAAAGGATGTACAAGATTGGATAGATATAGAAATGATGACATAAGGAATGAACTAAACCTGCTCCCAATTATAGATAAAATAAAGGAATATAGAATTCGTTGGTCGAATCATTTAAGAGGAATGGATAAGGAACGAATACCGAAACAGGTGTTGGATTATAAACCACAAGGGAGAAGAGATATTGGTGGGCCAAGAACAAGGTGGAAAGTTGAGGACGGAACAGGAGACTCTTCTACTCCATGAAGAGGAGAAGAAGAAGAAGAAGAAGAAGACTATTATTTAATCAGAGATCATATGAACGACAAGAGCGAAGAAAATGGAACTTTGCTTTTTCGTCGCTTTTATCGTGTATCTTCGCTTTTATCGTTACTCCAATATGCACACCTCAATAACAATGCATGCTTCAATTCTCTCTGATATAGCATCGCTGCTTCTTTTATCGTTTATCGTCGCTACAACGTGTACGTACCCTAACTCTGGCGGCAGGGGCGCCAATCTTCACCCAGTCCAAGGCCGCCACGGAACGGTCCGGTCGAGCTACGAACGTACTGTAGATATCACGTGGGAATTTTAATGGAGGATTTCAACGCTAAGGTAGAACGGAGGATATTTTTAAAAGCTACTATTGGAAAAGAGAGCCTATACGTAACTAGCAATGGCAATGGAATTAGGTTAATCAATTATGCCACATCAGAAAATTTAATTGTCAAAAGTACAACATTTCTCCATAAGGATATCTACTGTATATATAGTTGACACATAACAAGATAGATCACATCTTGATAGATAAACCATTGTAATGTGGAAAACGACGGTATCAATCAATCATTCAATCGTAATAATAATGATAATAGCAATGAGGATAATAGTAATAATAATGATAATAACAATGATGATAATAGTGATAATAATAATAATTATTATTATTAATAATAATTATTATTATTATTATTAATAATTATAATAATTATTATTATTAATAATAATAATAATAATATTATTATTATTATTATTATTATTATTATTATTATTATTATTATTATTATTATTATTATTATTATTGCAAAAGTTGTAACCTCCAAAGGATAGTGAGTTCGCATCCATCTGATGGCGATAAATTTTAAAGGACGTAATATTTTTAACATAGCATTCTCCAGGAAAGATCGTAATATGAGAGAAATAAATATAAGTACTCTTTTTTTTCGAGAGGGTTCTAGACAAATTAGTGTACTCTTTGTTATCCACGCTGTATAAACTCTACAGTTAAAAGCTTCATTAAATAACAACCAGCTTTTACAGTCCGTGAGGGAATTTGATCGAATACAAAGTTTTACCTGAAATCTTGCATAAACTTTATAATCTTACATCGTTAAATCGAATGTTATATATCTGTAAGTTGTGAGATCTTTCAAAACATTTTCAGAACTTTCCCTTCAGTAGCAGAATATGGCATTCATTTTTCCATGACCACCAGATATTATATGTTCAATCTAACAGGTCATGAGGGAATTCTATTTCACGATTATATCCTCCATGCAGCGTTAAAACTATTGAGTCCGTTATGAATGGAGAATTTAGAAACATCAATATTTCTAAATGTGACCCGTATTAGTTATAGGTTTCTCAAAATATAGGTTTACAGGTACCATCATATTTTGAGTCAAGAATGAGATGTCACCGGAGATTTTTTAACTAAAGACGGGATATGTATTATAGGCCAGTTGATCCTCTTTTGAAAATGAGCTTATATAGCAAAATGACATATAAAGTGACACATCGCCGCAATACTTGTGCAGTCATTTTCCCCCCTCACTAACATGTTATTTGACGTACAGAGAGTATTGCATTTATTTTTTACAAGGCTGTACACATACTGTACATAATAAAGGAAACAATGAAAAATATTATAATAACATAATACAATACATGTTGTTTCAGCCCAAGCAGCGAGTAAAACATCTATTTATTATTATCCCTTCCCAGTATGCTATAATTCAAAGATTATACAGGACTTTCATCTCAAATCTTGCCAGTCTAAATACCTTATTATTTAAATTGAATTCAATTTAAACAAGACATAACGTCAATTTAGATATTGAGGGGGAAGTCTGAAACCAGGCTTAATTGCATTTTAGATTTCACCCCCACCACAGCCACCCCACTTTGAAATTTCAAACGGCACCCCCATATTTTTATACTTATATATGTAAGAGCATTCAATTGTTTATACACCTCATTCATTTGTTTTCGCATGTTTTGTTTTCTATCGTTTTGTTTTCATATAAAACTATTTTTATTTCGGAAAGGAAGCAAAAATGAGACAAACTGTATTACACTTTTTCGTTTGGAATATCTCAAAGATTAATAGCTTGAAATTAATGTAATTACTGTTGTTCATTCTCTATATTACATTACTTACTTTATGTGTGTATGTGATGAATGAAAGTTGCGCTGTTCTGAAACTGGTTCTAGAGAATTCTCTCTATAGCGATTAATAAAGGCCTTTAAACACTACAGAAGAATGTAGAAAGCTATGTACAGTATTTTCATAGGCGTCCCTTTTCATTACTTTCGTTAGACTATTTAGTCATATTGCGGTAGTTGTAATTTGTGTTTTGAATAAAAAGGAGAAATGTAGGGTAAGGTTGCCTATATCACACCACTTTAGCATTTATAATTTTTGTTGAACAATAGAGTTTTTATTTTCTGCATTCCTTTACAGAGATACATTCCCAAAATATTTACCTTTCATGTAAAAAAGAATTCCTGAATTTTATTTAATACTTTTTAAATTAGAATGACATTTTCGAAACACTTGTCAGTGGTGCCATTTAGGCAACCAGTTTCTTAAATAGCACCTGCGGTTTCTTAAATCGCACCTCTTTATCTACAGGGAACAGGATGAAGGAAATTTTTAAATATTGAACATATTGAATAGTATTTAATATTAATAATGTAATAAATGCAAATTACAAGTTTATTTAAATTAATGAAAGAGAGTAACGCATCTTCAAATGAAATTGAAAAAGTAGAGCATAAATTACCTAACATTTAAACTTCCTGAATGTGTTTTTTATTGTTACATATTTGCCATATGCTTCACCAGGCAGTTCAGACTGTAAACTGAGTCACCTTTTCTCCACGATTATCTCGAAGTCGCCTAAGAACTGCTTCATGATGTCTGGGCCTATGAGTATTATGACGAGGAATCTGAAACAGGAGCACACCATTTCCCCGAGATAATCTAGCTTCTAAATTGTTGGAATGGGTCGTATAGGTGGACATACAGAAGCAGCACTTTTTTCTATGGCAGGTTTCAGTGGCAAATAAAATGTTTGACTATTCGACAAATAGTTCACTGTTGATGTAACCTGACTCAGAGCAAACAAATAACGATCCTGGAGGAGCACCAGCTGATAATGTAGGAAGCACTGTTTGACGTTTAAAAATTATCATAGGTGCCACAATATACCTGGTGCGCTTGTACAACACACACTTGTTGTATTAACGCCCTTTTCACCACTTGATATTTCAACCACCTGATCCATTCCTAGTTCAGTTAAAATTTTTGGGGCCTTCTTTTGTACGGTTAGAATTGCTACAGTTGCTCATATCGCACCGGTGCGATTTAGGCACCTACAAAGTGGTGCGAATTGAGAAACTACGTCATAAGTTATTATTTCCTTCATTCTAGCCTATAATCACCACATGTTCGAAAATCCTACTAAGTTACATGTTCTTTAATATTTCTTTAAACCAATAACATCTTAAGATTAATGGATTCCTTTGCATACAAATCCGTTATTTAGTTATAAAATGTTAGCTAAATATACATTCACCTGAGCGATTACATTAAATACACTATCACCACGCTGCAGACACAAAGAAGTGGCAGAAATCAAGTGACATGGTGGAAGTTCATATGGTAGATTGTAACAATACCACTAGATGCCACACTACTACAGTAACTTGTTTAAACTAGCAGTGGTGCCATTTAGGAAGCGGTGCGATTTATGCTGCTCTACCCTATATATATTTTTCAATCCTAAATGAGTTAATGATATTAGTTTATACGGAAATACACGTTAATTCAAATATTTACTTATCATTAATATATATATATATATATATATATATATATATATATATATATATAAGACAAGTAATCTAGGAGGGAAAGTAAATTGCTGAAGTAACATACATGTCCAGCATTTGGAGTGTAAAATCTGGACATTCTGAAGCATTTCTCGTAGGGTCAGTTTCGATATATCAGGTCCTGTAACCTTATTGATTGATTACGTATTTTCTCCCCTGGACCTCTTCTGGATTCAAGTCTCCAATACATACTCTTTGCTCCCATACGTGAACGTGCAATGCACTGAAAGCACTTTATCTCAAGGTTTTAGTACTGCGTAATGTTTTGAATGTTTTCGGAGTGGGGCGTCGAAGTGTGTATGTGGACAGAAAGCCAAATTTGCCGTGAAACTGTCTCAGGGTGTTGAGATTTAGCGAGATGAATGTTTCATACCCCGACATCCGTGTGTGTGCCAGCTATAGCTTATCTCCCCACTCTCGTGCTTTTAAAGTGGATCATACCGCGAGATTTTCCTTCCTCTACCATCACATTGTCTTGCAGCAATTCAACAAATCTATATTATGGTATCCAAGACACAGAGTGTAAAATATGATAGAATCTAACCCCATCCTCTTCACATCCCCCTCGGAACCATTCCCTCCGCATCATAGAAATGCCGCAGGGTTTAAAAAGGTAAAAGATGTGAATGGAACTTTTTAGAAAACGAAGGGAGAGTTTTCTATGCGTTTGATATCTACGTCCAATTCGAGTAACACTTTGTTATGCAAATCATTATAAGCTTGGTCTAAAACGTTCTGAAAGCAAGGTTGTTTGAATATTATATGTACACAAGAGGTTTGTTTTCACTTCAAATTATAACCCAAAGTCAGGGAAAGGGAATTCAAAACAGAATCACGTGATCTTTACTTACTTTAATTTTCTATCTAACAGATTTAATTCAGGTCGCTCCATATATGAGTACTGAAGCTCAACTATAGTACCGCCACGTCTGTGGCTCAATCGTTGGTATGATGTTCTTCCATCCAGGCGACCCGAGTTCGATCCTGGCCAAGTACTGATCGAATTTATAGTGGACAAAATATGTGCTGCAGTTGGATAATATCATTTCCCTCTGTATTATCAGGTATTTAACTCAGGATGGGATCTGCCTTTGTCGGGACTGAGGCAGGACGGACTATTTGTCAGCGTTGGATTCACAAATTCTATCTGTCTGACTTGGACCGTCATCGCATATAAAGGATTGAAATGAAAGAGCCTTGCAGAATTTCAGAACGAATAGCTCATATTGTATGTAATAAAAACTATAATATCATATTGTTGGAAAGTTCACAGTTAAAAACAAACGTTTTTCCAAAATGTTTAACAATCTTTTATGTGGTAACTATTGCGAGTAGGATCCTAATTTTTGTTCATATCGATAGCAAATCTAATACAAAATAATTTATCGTACTAGCAACACAGCTTTAATAGCAGTTGGTAATTAAATTGTTGTAGTAGTAGGAGTACTATTATTATTATTATTGTCATTATTATTATTATTATTATTATTATTATTATTATTATTATTATTGCCATTATTAGTCTGTTGTCAAAAAATCTGAAAGTTAGAATTTATAAAACAGTTATATTACCGGTTGTTCTATATGTTGCTGAAACCTGGACTCTCACTTTGAGAGAGGAACATAGGTTGAGGGTGTTTGAGAATAAAGTGCTTAGGAAAATATTTGGGGCTAAGAGGGATGAAGTTACAGGAGAATGGAGAAAGTTACACAACACAGAACTGCACGCATTATATTCTTCACCTGACATAATTAGGAACATTAAATCCAGACTATGAGATGGGCAGGGCATGTAGCACGTATGGGCGAATCCAGAAATGCATATAGAGTGTTAGTTGGGAGGCCGGAGGGAAAAAGACCTTTGGGGATCCCGAGACGTAAATGGGAATATAATATTAAAATGGATTTGAGGGAGGTGGGATATGATGATAGAAACTGGATTAAAATTTGCTCAAGAAGGGACCAATGGCGGGCTTATGTGAGGGCGGCAATGAACCTCCGGATTCCTTAAAGGCCAGTAATTATTATTATTATTATTATTATCATTATTATTATTATTAGTAGTAGTAGTAGTAGTAGTAGTAGTAGTAGTAG
The DNA here is from genome assembly GCF_040183065.1 of Periplaneta americana. NCBI lineage: Eukaryota > Metazoa > Arthropoda > Insecta > Blattodea > Blattidae > Periplaneta > Periplaneta americana. The sequence goes on along the minus strand of NC_091129.1, from coordinate 81,366,555 downwards.
TAGCAGTAATAGTAGTAGTAGGCCTAGTAGCAGTAGTAGTATTGGTAATACAGTTTTAATGGTCTTGAGTCAGTAACTTTTAGTAGGAGACATTTTTAACATTTTATTATAGCCATAATAGTTACGTTGTTAGTATTAGGCAATGATGTTTGTTGCCTTTAAGATAATAGTAGTGGTAATGGTAGTTTCGTTAATGATAGTGGTAATTTTGCTAAAATGAACATAGTTTGTAGTGATAGTAGAAGCAGTAATAGTGGTTTTTTATGGTAGTGGAATTAGTGGTGTCATGTAAGTCGAATACAATGTTGCTATTTAATCCCCTGTACTAACTTAAGAGTTTTGTAGCAGTCATGAAAAGATCGCCTATATTTGTCAGTTTATCTCATACTCTGATCAGATGGCTGTTAAGCGATTATTGCGCTCAGGGAGTGAATCTTAATTTGTTACGGAGTTTCGAATCCAGAATTCCCGCAAGAGTTGGAACTTTTCCACTCTTGCCAGTCAGGGTTAGGTTCTTGCCACCAAATCTCTAGTAACTATTTTAATATCGATTTCGTGTAAATTCTCGTTGAATGAGATTCGATAATACACAAGTAAAGAACATTTCTCCTCTATATTGCTCACCTAGAGTTAGAAAGTTTTGGAAATTAGTGGATACATTTTCTGGTCACATTAAGTGAAAGTGAAACTATCACAGAATAAAATACAGGGACATCATTTTATTTTTACTTCAATTTTTATTGTACCAGAGTTTTTGAATGTACTTCACTCCCACCCCTTCTACTAATGAAGTTATACCGTCCTCCACACAGATCCAAGACTGCATATAGTCAGAGTAGCCTTACGGTCATAGTAAACAGTACGTTCCAAAAATATGTTCGCGTTTTCCAGTGACGAAAGAGCTTTCAATATTGCATCATTTTTCATTTGCCTACGTCGCATCCCGGTTTCCCCCACCTGCTTCTATTCGCCTCTCTGTAAATGCTAGTGGCTGGGCTGTCTAAGCTCTTTTCTGAGAACATTAATTTCTGTTAGGAATTTGACGTCTACGTAATATTATTCCCATACAGTTTTTTAAAATAACTTAAAAGGGCCTCGTTAAGTAATTAACTGTCACGTGATTTCCTCCCTTTCTACGACGCTGCGACATAGCCACTTGGACGGACAGTAGATAGCATGTCTGAGTAATTTTAGTTTTCGGATCGGGCAGAATGAAGAAGATTGAATTTACAGTACGGAAGGTCTCTTTTATCCAGTAGGTACAGAATTATTTCAACATGAGTTACTGATGCGAAGTACGAACCTGGTAATTGGAATTACGTACAATAGTCTATAGTGCGATAATATGCACATTAGAACTGAAGCCTGTATCAAAATGAACGGCCATCATTTTCAAAAATGTTTAAATATACATATTATGATTATTTTTCAATTTAACTTCATTCTCTATAGTGTACGCTAATGTGTTGTAGACAGTATAATATAGGCCTACACTGCATAATGAATACGTCCGCATGGAAAGCTCAGTTCGTGGGTAAAAACACTCATTGTTAATACTGTACTGAATTTTTATTATACAAAATCCTAATGAAAATTATCAAACTCAAAATCGCGATATTTCCTAGTTTACGTAAATGTATGAACTACATTTCTTCCCTCCTATACCTAATAAAGTGATATGTTTGTATATTACGCCAGTATCATCGAACTCGAGTCGTGGAAGGGGGTAGCAAACGGTGTTTCCGGTTCTTAATCGTTGATCCAAAGTTATGGACAGGTTAATATTAGAAATATTAGTAAAAATAAAATGATGTCCCTGTATATCAAATTATTGCGCTCAATATTTAAAATAAAATATTCTAAGCTTCGTGGAATGTATTTGTCCATTCTCTCCAATAAACAATTCTTCATGTTTTCACTGATTAACGGTAACTTTTTCACAGTAAAGAAGTTATTGTTAATCAATGATTATACAAGTGTTAAAGGATCAATGAGAAAGATTCAAGTTTTCATTACTCTGTGGCAGGTTTCACTAACAGATGTTAAAGCTTAACAAGTAGTTATACCATTTTAACAATATATTTAACACAAAACGGTTCATGAATATTTGTTAAATTAAACAATTTGTTAAGCTGTCTGTAATGTTAACAGAGGAAGTTCATGTATTAAATCCTTAATAACCTCTGATTGAAGTTCTTGCAGTACATCTCATTTGACTAGGCTATATGTATCAGAAGAAGAACAATATTTGTTTGTATTCAGCTGAAGTCTGATTAGTGTAATATGCAGGTAATCGGCAATGTATTGATTGGAGGAGGAAATGAACTGACCACCCTACCCTATTATCTCCTGGCCTAGTTGCCTCATAAGTGGTTCTTGTTGGTGCCACTTGTGGGTTTCAGACCTGTCTTCGATTATTATTATTATTTACGAGGTTATTTCACTTCCAACCTGTATAGTTGTATATTACAATAAAGATATTCCAGAATAAAATAATTCCGAATCTATTGCAGTCAAATGTATTAATAGAGCAACAATAAAAATAATGAAATCTTTGATATTATTATATATTTTAGACTAATAGAGAATTTATAACGTAGGAACGTGTGGTAGATATCGCCTTCTGAGGACTTTAAGATCATTACAAATTTATAGAGGACTGGAAGCTTCCCTAGGGACATCTGAGCTGGCCTCAATGAATGGGATATTGTCATCTCAAGCCGGAGATTGAAGGACTCTTGCATGCTAGTTTCAACACGGAAGAAATGCTCCGGGCAACCAGGGTAAAAATATCCCCTTGTGTGCTCAGAAGACGTGATATTCCGGGATCAGTTTATATAGACATTCTTACAGTCCAGATATATGCTATAAATGTACATATATGTGGAAAACATCTGTATACAGCTTGAGATAACATTTGAAGAGATTATAGGATGTCTAATATCTTGATTCCCATTTTAGCTCAATACGCAGCTATTAAAGGGCTCATTTTGAAAGCTCTTCTCTAAATGTGCACTTCACTAGCCACGAACATTAACAGTTGCATACCAATAGGGTAGGTCAGCTACTGACGCCAAAGGATATTTTTAATAATATCTGTTTTATTAGAGGAAAATTTGCTTTAGGCTTGTATGAATTTTATTGGTGTTATATTGTACACATTGTAACAAAAAATCAAGTTTCGGTAGCAGTTAACTGTCGAGTAAAATTAATTTTTGTCGGTATATGTGAACATTGGATTTCTTATTTTCATATTTATTATAGCCTATAGAGTAAAAATAATTGTAGTTAGAAGGTTGTATTACATTCTTTCACTATAAATGTGTCTAAGAGGAAGTATTTGACGGACACAGATATTGAAATGAGGTTTCAGAAACAAAGTTTATTTGAGAGTCTGTTATAGTAGTGAAAATGAAGATGATATTCATCAGCCTATAGAGTAAGATGTAATAGAAAGTAGCGAGTCGGAAGAAGAACAATGTAATTTCTACTTTACCCATTTGAATAATTATATCACTTTTAATCTTTTTATAAGTATTTATTCTTTTTATAAATTATAGCCTACTATCTTGATCTGGGTCCGCAGAGTTAGCTCTGTGGTAGCGCGTTTGCCTCCAGACTAGCCGGCCCGGGTTCGATTCTCGGTGGGGTCAGAGATTTTCATGTAAAATTTCTGCCTCGAGACTAGGAGAGATGACGGTGCACAACTTCTAATCACTAAATTGTCCACCAATATGCCTGGGTTAAATTCCAAATCTCTCCGCAGTGTATATGAAGAGAAGGCATATGTCACTGTCAATAGTGATTCTTCCGTGGGATGGGGAAGTTAAGTCTGGCGCCCCCTTGGTGCTATCCGACAGGAGTAAGCTAAGTACCGGCACCGGGTTTCCCCTTTTCTCTTCCTCACTTTCATCATCATCCTCACCCATCCCCTACACTACACTTACACATACACTCACCCTAGTACACGACATAACTCTTCATAGTTACACATCATGCATAACGTGGCCCGCCATCTATACGCAATATGCAGAACCCGAATCACGCAAAGTGAAGTGGGTAGGCATTAGACACACACACACACATTATCTTGAGCTGTAACAGCACATGAGGAAACAACAGGTTTCTGGTTACCTATTACATGTGAATACTTATTGTTTAAGGAGTTCAGCCCGTACGAAGGCGTCCACGTCCAGACAATTTGATTGATTCTGTTTACATGATTATTCATGTATGGTACATATAGCTCTGTATTGCCATTTTACATGACTGTAGTAAATAAAATTGTATATTTCTTAGAAAACTTTCTTTTGTATCTCTTGAAAAAATGTTTTGTAAAATGAAAATAAATGCAATAAAGTTGATATAAAATATTTTTAATTCATAACGATTACAAACATATATAATTTATCTAGTTTTACTGCAGAAACAGTATAAACTCCATGGGGTCGGTCACTGACCTCCACTATTGGTATTAGTTGGCGTAACAATAGACTCTGATATGCGACTGTTAAAAATCAGCTACCTGCAGTAAATGTAAGTTGCGAAATTAAAACTGGAATTAGGTCTCATAAAAAATTGTAGTAGTCTCTGCCCTTGAATAGGTTAGTGCCCACTCAATTGGCGAAGCATGTTCATTGCAGGTAATTATTTTGCAAGTCGCGTAAAGAAGTAGGTACTTAAAGATAACACGGCAATTCATCTACTCTCTCCAAGTAAGCGTCGTTGTTTAACATTGCAACATTTCAAGTAAGTTTTCGTTTCCTGACAGTATGAACAGCTGATTTTTATAATTCTCTGTCTGCCAAGGAGATCTAATAGTATGCTCGGTGATAGGCAACATTTGGATATAAGTTCATTAACAGTTCATTTTCAATATAAAAAATAGAAATAGTTCGCAGATATACACATTGATATTTTCAGTATTTTGAAATAAAAATTGAAATAGATAAATGGCGTGAATAATATTTAATCCCTACATCAAATATTGCAAGACAGGAAATATACTTCAAATATACATACTAGAATAGTGTTATTCGTTAAGCTTGATAAAGTAAATAGGAAGAACTGTGTCGTTAGACTGGTTGTAGAATTTACCATTACATAAGCATAAGATATAGAATGGTCTATTGACGTGGAGTAACGTTTAGCATAGCTGACCGGAAAACGAGTGGGCCCGAGCTCAAATCCAGTTTGGAATAAGTAACCTGGTTAGGGTTTTCTCAGAGGTGTTCCCCCTAAGTCGCTTGAAACAGAATTGCTGCAGAACTTTCGGCATTGGACCTCGGACTCCTTGCGCTTTCATTAAAATTGAACATCTTCTAGCACCCTTAATAATTTCAGGTAGACCAAGAGGTCCGGAAGACGTGATACCGAGATTCGCCTACAGATGTCATCTGTCTGGGGGAGTTGCACAAATCCCAGGGAGACGTAGGGGCTTCCACAGCTGACTACGGCAGACCAAGGAGTGCAGCTCCCTCCAACATATGGTGAACATAGCGAATTAGGCTATCAACAGTGCTGGAATCTTCAGATCAATATAAGATGCAGGAGGATATAGTACGTGAGTTTCGAACAGATTCCACTGATCTGAGGAGGCTTCAGAATAATAACACTGATAATCAAGAAGTAAATCACGCACTCACAGGAATGCGATCATAAGAACTTCAACAAGCATCCTCTAATAAGAAGGTTGCACGATAAGCCTTAAACTGATGTGCTATGTTCCAGATTCTTCTTCTTTAAAAATATATACTGTAAATATTATACATTAGCATTGGAGCTTTTGATCCGAAGAGTTTATCATAATAGATTTCCAATTAAAATTAATTTAATTAAACGTCGAAAATCGGTGTAAGACAAGTTGTCAGTTTTGGCCAGTGGAACAGTTTTGGAGTTCACACACAGATTTCCTCTCAGTCCTAATTTCCCTTCCAACGACAGTTTTTCGTGATCTTCAAACTTTTCTTCTCCCATTAACAAATAAATAAATAAATAAATAAATAAATAAATAAATAATTTATTTATTCAATATTACATTATATGCAAGGTGACTCCTCTATATACACGTATTTATGCAAAATATTTCCAACTATAATTTTTGGTGTTTAACTATCAAATTTTGAACCGTATTTGTCCCTATAAATCTCATTCAATAATTAGATAATGCAGCAAGACGAATCAATATATTGGATAAACGAATGAATCAATGGATGGATGGATGGATGAATGGCTGGATGGATGGATGGTGGTTGGATGGGTGGGTAGGTGCTTGAATGAATGAATGGACGAAGGAATGAACGAATAATGGAATAAACGAATGAAAGAATAAATGAATAAAGGAATGCACGAATGAACGAACGAATGACTCAGTGAGGAACAATTGGACCAGAAAATTTAAAGGTACGTACGCAAGAACGCGTCCTGGCAAGAAGGAGCTAAAATGAAGTGTTTATGTAAGCTCCAATCTTTAACTTTAATTGCTATTTATTACTGTCACATTTTGTATATATGATGTTCTTGCATAGTCATTGTTACTGTCACTTTATATATCATCTGGAATATTCTGCCTATTGATTATTTTCTTCTTATTTGATACAGTCTCAAATATCTTACGCATTGATCGATTCTGTTACATCCGGTATATTCTGAAGTACCTTGCATAACTTACTGATTTTATTGTAAAATTTGTTTTGATATAACATGAAATACTTTGTATACTACGAGTATTATGTAACTGTCACATTTCTTACATTAGTATCAATCAATTTGTATACTCTTAGTAACTGTAAACATTTATTTGTATATAAACTGTGGCAGAATAAATATGGGAAATGCGTGTTATTATTCGGTTGAGAAGCTCTTATCATCCAGTCTGCTGTCCAAAAATCTGAAAGTTGGAATTTATAAAACAGTTATATTACCGGTTCTTCTGTATGGCTGTGAAACTTGGACTCTCACTCTGAGAGAGGAACATAGGTTAAGGGTGTTTGAGAATAAGGTTCTTAGGAAAATATTAGGGGCTAAGCGGGATGAAGTTACAGGAGAATGGAGAAAGTTACACAACACAGAACTGCACGCATTGTATTGTTCACCTGACATAATTAGGAACATTAAATCCAGACGTTTGAGATGGGCAGGGCATGTAGCACGTATGGGCGAATCCAGAAATGCATATAGAGTGTTAGTTGGGAGACCGGAGGGAAAAAGACCTTTAGGGAGGCCGAGACGTAGATGGGAAGATAATATTAAAATGGATTTGAGGGAGGTGGGGTATGATGATAGAGACTGGATTAATCTTGCACAGAATAGGGACCGCTGGCGGGCTTACGTGAGGGCGGCAATGAACCTTCGGGTTCCTTAAAAGCCATTTGTAAGTAGATAGATAGATAGATAAGTGCATTTATTGATGCATAATAAATTATACAAACTCATGTACACAAGATCCTTCGCACGAGCTCATACGGCCATTCGTGCTGTAACTATGCACAGTTTGAATCTTCAAAACGAAAATAATGCCTACTAATAATAAAATAGTGAAACAACAGTTATTATTATTACTACCGTTATCATTGATTACCACTATTATAACTAATCTAACTTTATACCAAACTTCACAAAAATAATACAAATAAAATAAAAGGGAGATATGAAAAACAGACACGCACAGTGTCACACACACACACACACACACACACACACATATATATATATATATACAGTATAAACAATTCAATTTCTTGTTGAAGCTGCACCAAATAATCCAAATAATAATTATAAAGGTAATACAGTATATAAATAAAAACATACACACGCAATAAAATACAAAATACACAGTAAAAAAAAAAAAAAAAAAACATTATCTCCTAATTCTATCATTCGCTCAATGTTAATATTACTCATTGCAACACTAATAAATCTTTCTCTTATCCATCGGCTCCCTCCCCCTCGGCCAATTCCACCCTCAACTGTCGAACTTTTGCCAAAAATTTTCCCACACTGTCATAGGATTTAACGTTATTTAATACAGCGTATGTCGCCAAGTGCCCCCTGCTAGATGTAATGAAGGACTCTGGCAGGAATCGTTTCCTCAGAGCTTCTGTGGCTTCACACTCCGACAAAATGTGGTGTGATGTCTCGCCTCTACCGCAAAGAGGACATATTCTCGCCCCCTCTTCGTTGACGATTTTAAGTGCCCTCCAGGCTCCTAGACGGAACCAGATTAAACCCAGTCTACCATCTTTGCTACCTCCATAGAGATATAGTTCGGCCCCCCAATTTGTTTTGATCATCGATTGGATCTCCAGAGCAACCTTATCCCTACATTCCCCTTCTGTTATTTGTCTGTCTATATCCTTCAGGCGTTTCTTGACTTTCCGCCAGACATTTCGCTTGTTCCTGCAATCTTCCGCGATTATAAATCCCATGCCTATTTCTTCCAACCCTCTGCGTAATCTACCTGCCCAGGTTACTTGGTCTCTCCTCTCGAGTTGCTCCCTATAACAGATCGCTCTAATAAGAGACTGATCTCCATGCACAATCCTCAAGTAGTACTTTAAAACTTTTATCTTGCATTCTATTGAGTCTCTATGGCGTCCGAATTCTCTTAGGATTCCGCTGTTAGCCGTTCCCCTCCCCACTCCCGCTATCCGTTTTAAAAAGTCGCTTTGTACCTGGTTAAGCTTTTCCGTTCTTCCCCAACCCCAAATTTCTGCCCCATACGTAATTGTAGATCTAACTACCGCGTTATATACTTTATCTAATAAATTTAGAGAGACTTCCGGGATTTTGTTACGTATCTTCAGCGTTTCTATCGAAGTAAGTAAGTAAGTATAAACTGTGGTATCTTATAAATAAAAAAAAAATCATAAAGAATACTTATACTTCATTACCTCTGGGTTAACAGAATGCATTTTTAAATAGTTCAAATTGTTCAAAAGTGCTGCTCAGAAGAGAGAAATGTCTTGTGACAAGCATAAAATAGCGCGTACGAGTAAGTTGGAGGCCTAAGTTTGTTTCCGACCGTATATTTGTAAAGCTTAGGCTATTTCGTAAATTTCCATGAGAAACGAACGATACTACTTAATATAAATTACAGCGCTCAAAGTAGTGATATGCAGAGAGAGGCAGAGAGGCTGGTATCTCCGTCGTGTGTAAGATGCGTGCGGAATTAAAGGCGTCAGAAAGACATAGCAGAAGTGCGTCTCATTAGCTCCATCTCCAGGAAGCACGGGGCGCGCTGCTGCTCTTTCGAACGCCCGACTCTGCTCCCCGCCTCATTAAACCAGCACCGACTTCTGCTGCCTTTCTTTCCTGTTCTACATATCCGCTAGTGCCCAAGAAATCCATCTTTAGGTACCGTTATCGGAACGGCTAGTACACCTGCAAAATCATGATAAATGTACCCTGCACTGATGTCGTTTTCTGGAGGTGGGGATGGAAAAACTACCATATTTTCTGAAAACATTAGTCAGCCACACAGTGCGATTTTCATTTGAAAATATCATGACAAAATCTGGAAATGGGGATATGAAGACAAGATTTAATGTGGGACACCTATAACTTAAGCACATCTAGAAACTTTCCTCTCCTTCGTAAAGTTATCACGTATATGTCATTCGAAAATTAGTGCAATACTGTCAGCATTCAGCTCTCCTAGCTGTGACTAATGTAAACTGGCTGTATGAGATGAAGTGATATAATTATATTATCTGTAAGTTATAAGTAGTATGAGGGTTTATATCCAATATAGCTTCCTTTACTTATCTTAATGTATAGTTATTCTTCTTGCTGCTATGTTGTTCTAGTATTCATATTATTGCTACCGCTGTAACAATTAAGTACATGGTTTTTGTATTAGATTTTATTCATACCGCCATCTGGCATATATCAATTCGTAGTTAATAATAAATAATTTATATATATATATAGATATACACAGACATAACACATACGTTCAAACATATTATAGCCGCGCTCTCATGGTTAACATTCGGCAGGTCTTTGAGCGGCCTCGTGCATAACATTCGGCAGGACTTTGAGATGTAATTGCATTATTGTTTTCAATTTCTTATGTCGCCGCTCCAATCACTCGCCTCAATTTCAATATTGCAACCAATAAGCTGCTTCCATTATTAAATGACACATACTTGTCTCATCCACTAAAACCGAGATTGCAATGTCTTGTGCTGAGGACGAACATCAAGGTATGTGATTAAAAATTATTATTAAATAGTTATTATTAAGAGTTAAGAATTTCTACGTACTCGTATATGAAATAATAATAATAATAATAATAATAATAATAATAATAATAATAATAATAATAGCCATTTAACAATATAACAAACTAGTGCTTATTTTTATCGAGGAAGTAGACGGGACAACGTGACGCTTAGAGTGAAACCTACAGAACAACAATCGGTCGGCAAAATTATTTTTTAAAAGCGCACCGCACGTTATTGTATGATGCCGACATGTTAACCATGAGAGCGCTGCGATAATACATACATACATACATACATACATACATACAGTCCACACCTCTGGAATAACGGTTAGCGCGTCTGGCCGCGAAACCAGGTGGCCCGGGTTCGATTCCTGGTTGGGGCACGTTACCTGGTTGAGTTTTTACCGAGGTTTTTCCTCAACTCAATATGAGCAAATGCTGGGTAACTTTCGGTTTTGGACCCCGGACTCATTTCACCGGCATTATCACCTTCATCTCATTCGGACGCTAAATAGCCTAAGATGTTGATAAAGCGTCGTAAAATAACCTAAAATAAAAAATTCATACATACATACATACTTCGTATATTTTGAACCATGCCCCCTTACACGTCTGATATCAGACATTTCTGAACACTTAGCTGTAGTGTGAGAGACAATGCATGTTATGTCTAATCACAGAAGCGTTTAAAGAAGGCAAAACAAATTCAAGCACTGTGTCTCTTGATAACCGCTGTAACGGTAACGTGCAATAGGCGCGCGGTTCAATAGGTGACTAGTTCATCTCTTTAGATACTATTAGATGCAGTCTGCAAGATTTAAAGTTCGTAACGTTGTAAACCACGTTTTTTTTTTCTTTTTTTTTCAAATTTAGTGTATAGCACGCTTACCCAGGTATATTGATGGCATTTCTAGCTTATAGTGCGTATAAATACTCAATCTAGATATAAGGTAATAATCTCATTTACACTCTACTCCGTATAGGCCTATATAGTGATTGCTATAAGAAAATTGTTATCTTCAAAGCCCTATGGCAAAAAAGAAAATGTAGACATGAACAGGACCAATTCAAAGTTACATTATTTACTGTTGTTCATAATTGTGAAGATGTCTTAGTCACTCATTCTGTTCAAATTAGAATGCTCGTGGATGCTGCATATTACAGTCACTTTTGGAACTACCAAGAATGCTCTAAAAGAGCTGATATCTCTCGAATACCGATTTCACTTTGCTTCAAGATAGTATTCGTCATGTGGCTGCCCAAGTGGTTAATTTACTTAAGAGATGGAACAGAATTCTCCGTATTCTCTGCATAGGAGTCACTGCGAATATAATCTTTTATCCTAAGCTGAAAGTGCCACTGACAAAGGGGTACTCTTTAGAAATATACAGGTCATTATAACAACTATAGAGCAATCACTATTAAAACCTTGAAGCAAAATGTCTGGATGTCATCTGTCACTTTCTAGAGGTCTGGCAACGGGTAAGTGATACAGGAGAAGGATACTTTAAGAGCTGTAGGTACCTATGTCAGTTGCAAATAAATATACTCTTAGTAACCACGGTGGAATATTTGTTGTGAGCTGGGGCTAATTTCGGGATATCGCTGCATATGGAGAGAATAATGAAGATTTCGGGGGTAAATAATGATAACCCACATTTAAAAATTGCATAAATTTTAATTTTTACTGCAAACACATGAGGGCTGTCATATTTTTCAAGCAGCATAATCCAATCATTGTTAACATATTTAATAATTATAGGCTTATAGGCTGTTAACAACCAGAAAACTGTCAATCTCAATTTTGAGGGTTATCAGCCAAAGACCAGAAGTTTAGGCATTATGAATCATTAAAATAGGCAGTCAAAAAGACGTCATAAATAGCTAAAATAGACAGGCAAATAGGCATTACAAATGACTAAAATACGCAATAAAAGGCAATTACAAAAACCTTGCATTACACCCACAACCTTGCACTTTTCACAAAGGGATTTCGGCAGCAAGAAAAGCTTTACACAAGTCGAATGCAAATTGAGATATTTATGACTCAATGTTGCAATTAGTGTTGGAAGCAAAGAAATCTTCTTCCCCGTGGCCTCGGAAAGTGTATTTTTGTGTTTGGTTGTACTGATATGTCGCGATATGAATTATTTAGCCAGCTACAACAACGTCGCAATGAAAACTGAAAGAAAAATAACGTTAGACCCGCACTCTTTGTTGCCTTGTCAAATAAACACAAGGAATAATTAAAACCTGTTATACATTTTTGCACGGCAGCACTCATTGTTGCAAAGAGAATATGAACTGACTGAAAGACAATAATATACAATCGTGAAGTCACTTTCATTGTAGCGGTTATAGAAATACATTAAAATACTTTGTGTTCAGTTCAAAGTGTGTCATGGCTCGCTGTATGCCGTCTTGTGGCTAGTCGATGAGCCTAGAGAATTCAATCTTCCTACACTTCCGCAGAGGCGTATTACCTATGTGCCAGAGAAGTTGCCTAGCAAGTACGGCGTTCACTCTGGAGAGTACTTACCGATACGTACGTTAACGCCTGTAGTGGCAGGAATGTGAACTGTTTGGAAACACGTACTGAGGTGAGTTTTTTTCTTACTGACGGGATATGGGGAGAGGGTTAAGACGATTACTTACGTACATTATTTGTTGACATTAACTTCGACGGTCAAGATGGACACGGAGCATTTGAATTGTACTGTGGCATGTTGCCGTACGCAACCGATGATAACAAATACCCTGCGTACTACTTGCCCGCGCAAACACAGTTCGAAAGAGATTATGGTAGCACACAGACTTTACAGACTGCCATCTGTTGCTACGACATTCAAGGTATACCATACACGTTCTCAAGTTCAGATTGAACGCCTTGATTAATAGGCAACTTCTGTGACATAAAAGCTGAAACTCGCTTCAAATCCCTGACTCACAACAGTGACGTTATGACACACTTTGAAATGAACACCCAGTATACCTGTAGGCAATTTTTAATAATAGATTAATAAGTCATATATAATTAATTAAATAAAGGGTAAAAGAACATTTATTTTGTAAACTAGACATTTATATTTTAAAAAGGCAGAAAAGGGCAACATAAAACTGTGAGATTTCAATAACAAAGGTACAATTCGTACAGATTTACTTTCAAAATGAAGATAGATTTAACATTTAAAAAGGCATTCTGCCAAATTTCTGGTCTCTTGTTATCACTATTTACACCCGAGGTGTTCAATTACATTATATTACATGTCATTTAATAATAACGAGTATCATTCACCTTATCGTATGCGGGAATTAAGAGGAAAACGGAAAATAGGAAAGATTGGATGCTAGGTTTGCTGAGAAAGACCTGCGCTTGGACAGAAAACTATGGATGAATTATTCATTCATACTTTTCATTTCTAAAGGAAACCAGAAATAAAGCATTGAAACCAACACCACTGCAGTTTCAGTTCCGAAAGCTGATGACTATTCTATGTGACGATGTATCCCTGATACAGCGCAGTGTATTTTTACTAAAATAAACTGGCTACTTAAGATTGAGAACTTACAGCACATCCTATTCTGAACAGATTATGAAGTCGAAGAACGAATGCTTATATTTAGTCTACAAATCTATCTACTTTGAAGTTAACAATTACGGAAGGCCATTTCAAGCATGTGTGCTCGAATAGTCTGCTCAAAGTACTAACTAAATACTGGTTGCTCTGTCTTTAGGAGCAATTTCTCTGCCTGATATTTCATATTGACAGCTGTTTTCTGTATTTGATTATTTTTCCCGGCTTACTTCTCATATGTATTTTTATATAATTACTGGAGACAGATAAAAGTTGCAAACTTACTGTACCTGAAATATCACGTCAACGGCTTTCATTGCTATCTTGTCCTTTTTTAATTGTCACATTGTGCAGCTACAAATCCAGACCATATTGGAACTCGCTGGCTTTGTACACAGACCTCATACAACAATAGTCACTGTGCAAAAGTTATTTCGTCCCATTGTCCCATTTGAATTATTCTCTTTTCAAAAATCCAATCGGAAATGAAGAGAGATAAGCACTCACGTTGAACAAATAGGTCGAGATTATATCAATCCCCATTATTAACGTACAGATTTTTTGCGAACACCTATGTGTTATCACCTGAAATGACTGTACGTTATCCATAGCTCCAGAATTTATTGTGAGATCTGTTCGATATCATCTAAAACAACGCAAGCATTAAATTATTTAATTTTTTTTTTGCATCTCTGAAAAGTTGGTTTATCACAGAATTAGTACACTATAGTTGAGCATCTAACCAAACTGGAATTAGTCAAAAAGAAGTGAAGTGTGGAGTAAAATCCTCTGATTATGAAAAGGATTTCCATTGCATTAAGCTCTCTATAATAATATGGAATTATTGACGTGGGTTTTTAAAAATTATGTTATGAATTTATCAGGTATTTTTGATTGGGATAAAAATTACAGAGGCACGTACATAAATACGGCTTTGTTTGAAGATTGTTTACTGTTGGCCGTAAAAGGAGAGGGAGTAAAAATATAATTATTGAAATTCAATACTTTTTCTGCTTTCTGGTGTATTGTAGCGCAAATTACCAGAACTCGCTGCATTGTACATGTGTACTTGTAAAGCCTGCTTTATATTATTTCCATCCACTTATGTTTTATAAAATCATGAATGGTAAAAATATATCCATGTTACACACTTTGTGTTATTCCAGTATATTCCAAACAAATTAAAATACACATTTAAGATATTGTGAAGGAAAAAAATCTGGAGGCCGAGACGTAGATGGAAGGATAATATAAAAATGGATTTGAGGGAGGTGGGATATGATTGTAGGGAATGGATTAATCTTGATCAGGATAGGGGCCGATGGCGGGCTTATGTGAGGACGGCAATGAACCTTCGGGTTCTTTAAAAGAAATTTGTAAGTAAGTAAGTCCACCACTGTGGAGTAACGGTTAGCCTTCTTGGCCGTGGAATGAGCGGGACCGGCTTCAAAACCTGGTTGGGACAAGTTACCTGGTTGGAGTATTTTCTGAGGTTTTTCCTTAACCACTCGAAGCAGAATTGCTGGGTAACTTTCGGCGTTGGCCTTCGGACTTATTTCGCCGTCATTAATATAATTTGATTAATCATATTAATAGTTTACAGGTCAACCAGAAGGACATAGCGGACGTGGTTCCATCTGTCTGCGGGAGCTGCACATATTCAGCGGAACCGCAGGGGCTTATAAGTGGACTGCAGGCAACCGGGATAGTGTAGCTCCCTCGGTTAGATGGCGCCTTGGTGAGTCATGGAATAGACTGCTACATGTTCTTCTGATTAAGGATGCTGTAGATTCAGGCAAATGAATTGCGAACAAATGTCATCAATCTGAGGAGGCCGAAGAACAACATCACAGGAAGGCGAAGGATCAGGTCTCCACTCATGACTGAATGCTGTGGCCGAATCTATAGGATGGCACCATGCAGTGAATCATACGCTTGAACAGCGATCCTTAATGGACTTCAACAATCATTCCAACATTAGGAGTTTGCACAATAAGCCTAAGACTACGGTGCTTGCCTGCGAACCAACCTCCAAGAGAGAGAAAGAGAGAGATTATAGTGTGTAGGTTTATTATAAAGCCGTGAAAATGGAGGAAAGGATTATTTCGAAGGGAGTGAAGGTTAAATTTACATTAAATAGGTAAATATTCTTAAATTTCCATAGGCCTTCTCCGTTTTTCCTTTAAGGTACATCATAATTTCCTAAAAGAAAGAATTTTTGCCTAAAACTTCAGAATGTGGGGTGGGGGACAATATAAGGAACAAGAATTAAGTGCATCAGATTTGCTGAAGATATGCCGTTGTTAGCAAAAGAAGAGATAATACGAAAGGATATGCTAAATGGCAGCTGTGAGCAGTATGAGATGAAGATAAATGCAAACAAGACAAAGACCATGGCTATAGGATGAATGATATAGAAAGTGAATGTGCGAATTCAAAATGAGGCAGTGGAACAAGCGTGCAAATAGTAGGGATGTACTATAAGTAGTAATAAGAGCTGCTGCCAGGAAGTTAAAAGGAGGATAGCAATGTTAAGAAAGCGTTTAATAGAAAAAGGAGAATTTTCTGAGTACCTTCGGAAAAGGAACTAAGGAAGAGCCCAGTGAAATGCTTTATGTGGAGTGTGGAATTATTTGGGACAGAAACATGGATAGATACGGAATTAAAATTTAGATCGAGTCTTCGTGGGAGTCCAGCTGTATGTAAGCAACAATTTCGCACGACTCTCCACAATTAGCATATATACAGGTGCTCTTGTTTACTGCACATGCGCAGTGTGTTGTAAGCGAAACTTGTACATTAAGGGAGCTCCAAATTTTATTTCCATATCTGAACATTATGTCGAAGTGAAGAGACACGAGTGTAAGTATTTTAAATGTGGATATAGAGAAAGACAGAGCATGTAAATTGGGCAGAAAAAAAAAAAGAAATGATGTACTTTAAAGAGTGAGAAAGGAAAGAAAATGCTGAAACGGATCAGGAAGAGAAAAAGAAATTGGCTGAGACATTGGCTAAGAAGATTGAAGTATGCATTGGAAGGAGTGATGAAAAGAAAGGTTCGAGGCAGAAGATGATATTAGATGATAGACAACTTTAAGATACCGTGTATAGATCATATGCGGAGGCTAAAAGGAAGGCGAAAAAGAGGGAAGATGCAGACTGTTGGCTTTGCAGTGAAGGATCTCCTTTGAGCAGAAAACTGTGACAATAAAAGCCTAAGATTTCCGTATAAGTTTTCAGAACCTTTTGTGCAGAAATGGAAAGGGCTGCAATAGTTCCAGTTTTTTACCCGTTTAACGGTTACTAGTTCTAAATCCCACTTCTTATCTGTGTGTAAATTTTTGCGATTTGTTTCTAACAACGTCTTGTAAGAATATTTTACGAGAAACTTATTTGTTCCAATTATCAGTTTATTTTCGTCTTTATGAAACACCTTATTCCGAGTTCAGTCTCAGTTGTGGACGGTTTTTTTATTTCATTATCAAAACTTCCAGGAGAGTTCCAAGTTGCACCCAGCCCCGTATCAAACTAAGTACAGGATTTTCTCGAGGCTAAGAGACGGATGGACCGCTTTGCCG
Source organism: Periplaneta americana (assembly GCF_040183065.1). Lineage (NCBI taxonomy): Eukaryota > Metazoa > Arthropoda > Insecta > Blattodea > Blattidae > Periplaneta > Periplaneta americana. Next base: position 81,349,174 of record NC_091129.1, on the reverse strand, counting down.
ACCATGCCACCTCCTGCTAAACTCACTGAAGCGCTAACTCTCCTCCATGTTCCCTATGCGCCTTCATGGCTTGTACAGAGGGGTACCTATACTTGTCTATGGAAATGTTTTTAACATGTAAGCAATCCAGAATAACGAAAGGTTATCTTCTTATTTGGATGTAGAAAAAGTGATATATTTTCAGTTTTATTTATGTACCTTGAATGAAAGCTAAAGAAACAAGTCTATAAACTGATACATCATTCGCAGCGAAATCCAGTAAATGAATTTTTTCAATAACAATGAAATTTGCAATGAGATGTCATCTGTCGTCTCCCTGACATAGAAGTCTGTAACATAATATTGCAGTCTATAGTCTGGAAAACAGTACCTTTATTTTCGTCCTGAGGGCTTCAAATTGTCATACAGCCAAAATAAACATATATTTACAAAACTGAAACATTATTTTATTTTTAATGTTAGAAACAAAATTTAAATTTATAATGGTTTTTCGTTATTTTAATCGATCCATAGTCTTAAAACGGTTGTGTTGTGCAGTAGAGAATGATATTACGTTACAGAGTACAGTAGATATTCACTGCGTCGTTGAATAGTCATTTCAAGACGTACGTCAAATGCAGAAAGTTGTATGGCAGAACAAAATAAACACGTAGATGTAAATTTTCTTGCAGCTCATTTTGAACACGAAAATCAATATTGAAGTTAGTGGATCATTTTAAGGGCAAACTGAAGTGAAATAATGACATTTTTCATGAAAGTATATCATTTTTCTTTGTTTTTACTTTTACAAACAGCTCGATGCTTATAGTTGTTCATCGTAAAATTTCAGAGACTTACATCACTTAAAACGCTTGTTTGGCAGACATTTTTAAAAGTTTTCGCACTATAAATCCGTGCAGCAGTCTCAGCTATATGAATCAATTTTTCTCGGTTTTTAGTTTTCGCATTTTTGCCCATGTTCAAAACCCTTCCCGTTCAAGAAATGTTGAGCTAGCTGCACGCCTCCCCCAATCTATACTGTCCACACGTGTGGAGTAACGGTCAGCGCGTCTGGCCGCGAAACCAGGTGGCCCGGGTTCGATTCCCGGTCGGGGAAATTTACTTGGTTTAGGTTTTTTCCGGAGTTTTCCCCCAACCCAAGATAATCAAATGCGGGTAACTTTCGGTGCTGGGCCCCGGACTCATTTCACCGGCATTATCACCTTCATCTCATTCAGACGCTAAATAACCTAAGCTGTTGATAAAGCGTCGTAAAATAAAAATTAAAATAAAAAAAACAATCTATACTGTAAGAAAGTTCGCATGGTTATGTCAGTAGGATTTCAAAGAGATTAAAAAGTAATTTGTACAATTTTTTTTTTGGGAGGAGACATTTCAGCTATAATAGTTTCAGCATTTTCTTTAGACAGAACTAATGCGCACACTTAAAATTTGTATGTCAATTATTATTAAAGACAATATTTTGAACATAATAGTAAAATTTCAGTTAAATAAAATAATTTTTATATGAAGAGATGAAGAACGATTATATTTTTTATGAAACATTTAAAAACACTGGGACCGCCGAACGGCGCAGCAATATTTCGGGACTTTCAAATTGCCTGATATGTAGATGCAGCAATGCAATATAAAGAAAGCTGACAAGAACATTGTCATACTATACAAAGGGAAGCTATGATTTATGGACCGTCAGAAAGAAGTGTTGGAACACGATGATAACAAAGTGAGGCAGAAGGAGGAGAAATTGTCTCATGCTTAAAAGGCAGGAGAAGAAGGAGAATAAGAAGAAACGAAGAAGAAGGGGAAGAGAAGGAAAAGAAAAAATTCTACACTCAGATATTCTAGTTCTAAATAATTATGTGCGAATCTTTGTGAACAACATGAAGAAAGAAATGAAAACATGCGGTAAATTAAGTTGAAATGTCACTGACACCGAATACTCGATATTGTACTAAATCATTGCACCTACAGACTTCCCCACAAGTAGTCCATTTATTTTTTTTAAACCTGTAGGGATAACACAGAATTCTCTTTCAAAGGAATCCACCGATTCCAGTTATAGATATGGTATGTCTATAAATACACACAGTTCAACGCACAGAATTAAAATCTCGATATCATTTTTTTCCGTGAGAGTACTTCTTTTGTGAGTGGCTTAACATGAAGTAAGAAGATTATACATTATGTTGCAAGTACTATTTTGTAGATGAATTCGTTTGGAAAAAATTCGTGGAAAAATATAATGGAATATACAGAACATTTCGGATCACTATTTTCCTTCCCCCATTTTTTTTTAGAAAGAAGGTATAAAAATACCAGTACTTCTGTATTGTTCAGGAAATAGCAATAAGGAATTACAAGATATATCCAGATTCCATATTCGTTTCTGAAGATTACAATGAAATTAGACAGAATGGATGGGGGAAAATGTATTAGCCGAAATTGGAGAAGCATCCAAAATGTTTGGCAAACCCGAGTTCAAATACCGATGTATGGGAATGATACTTTTGTTGTGATGTGTAATTGTTTGTTATTTTCTCCTATACCGCGTTAGTCAAAAAGTATTTATGAAATGATAAGTGATAAAATATTATGTTGTTTGGAATAGGAATGTAAATAAAAAATAAATAAATAAATAAACAAACACACAACAAATAAATAAATAAATAAATAAATAAATAAATAAATAAATAAATAAATAAATCTTTTTTGGAATAGATTCCGAAATTATTACCGTTAAAATATTCTAACATTCGCTGTCAATTGCTTCACTTGTCCATACGTTATATCTCTGGAAGGGTTTATGTTCAGCAAAGAAACGTTCCTCTTTGATGGTCAAATCTACAAGAAGATAGGTAGGACAATTTTTCTGTAGGCTATCTGAAAGAGAAAGTTAACGCTACTTGTGAAGCGCATTGAGCAAGCATAAGAAGTCATTCATCATGAACCCAACCAATTGACACCTGTCAGTTTGGATGGAGAAGACTTTGAACAGATCATGTAAACAAAAGGTAAAGTTCTACAGTAGCTACAATAAATGTACTGTACATGTAATAATGCTGATACAAACGAGCATTTTCTACCTAACAAAACAAAGTATGTATATAATGATATTTTAATGTTGTTGTGATGTTATTACTATCCTAATTAAGTAATAGCAACTTCATGTAATAGACATCATTTCATAATACGTGTTCCATTCTTTGAAATAAAATTTCAAAGTATTGTATCTCTGAAAAGATGCCGTATTTTAGGAAGAGTTAATTATATTTTCTGCTACACATTATCATACCTTTCACCACCTAGCATTTCAAAAAATATTTTCCCTGTCATTCTGTATAGGTACGCTGATTTTCGTTTTATTTACGGAGAGGACGGATGGAAGTCATCCTGAACATGGATCATTCATCTTTATATTATAAAAACACCGTACTCATAAGAAGGGTCTGAGATGAATGAAAGCCACGGGTTAATAGGAAGTTCATTAAAGCACGGACATTATTAAGTTTGGCTCCTAACGACCAATAGATTTAACAGAACTTCACTATACGAAAATGTCTCATAAATCTCCTGAATAACCATATACAGTAAATATTTTATTAATCTGTTGCTGTTTTGTGAACGAAATCATCTCTCTTATGTTTTCACTGATATAGGCCTAATATTACATTTAGGCCTAATTGTGAACTTTAAACAAATTTGAAATATTTCATTCTTGGAATTCTGTTACACATCCCATTAGTTCTTTAATTTTAATATATTTACAATAGGTTTAGATTACATTGCAACTTCATAAAAATTATAAATTATGTTTTATTTAACGAAGCTCGAAGCTACCGGAATTACTGTATTTCAGCGTCTCTGATGGCCGGAATTTCGTCCCGCGGGAGTTCTTTTACATGCCAGTAAATCTATTGACATGAGCCTGTCCCATTTAAGCACACAAATTCCAACGACTGTGCCGGGAACGAATCCGCAACCTCGGGCATAGAATGCCAGTACTCTACAGAAAGTGCCACTCAGGCCGACGAATTTCATCAATTAATATAGACCTAATCTGGCAAAATAATTGATGTTCAACTGCATATTAATTAAAATATCCAACAAAATTAAATTCATTTCCGTTATAGGGAATAATATATATTAAAAATTTAGTGAATTTATATATTTATGCGTACAGACTGTTTCCGAGGTGGTGTTACAAACTTTCAGGAATGATGGCGAAGGGCACATGTATCAATTTGAGATAAAGGATCCTGGTCCGGAAATGATTGAGTCGAACGTTATAAGGAAAAATGGTTGTGTGGAATGAAATTGTAATTTGGCACCACGTGCCCTCCTTCCCTTAACCTTTGGAACATTCGTGGAAAGATGGTATGGGCCGAATGTCTACGTGGGTACTTGGCTCAATACAATCTGTGAGCTTATCTACTGTTCCCATTGGCTCATCCGTATTCGAAAATCAGGTCTGCATATTCCACTCTCGTGTACTTTTCCATTTCACTAGGACTGATCGACGACACTGCTGTCTACAGACGTACATATCAGGACCGACCATGTCCGTTACACATTACGCTATCTGCATTGCTTTAGTGTAGTTTCCTGTCCCCATCCCTCAGACAGCGCACTGAATGGAATACTGTAAGTAGATAACGTAAACAACGGCAGATGAATAGAGTATGTGTAAGATGTAGAGATAAATACACATAAATAAGGTGTACAGAGGAATAAAATTATTTCATTTCCACACAACTATTTTTGCTTGTAACTTTCGACTCGGTCATTTCCGGACCAGGGTTCCTTATCTCAAATAGATACATGTGCACTTCGCCATCATCCCTGAAAGTTTGTAACACCACCTCGGAAACACCCTGTATAACGTGTAGATTTCAAAATATTGTATACAGTAATTTAACATTGTCATTAAAGACGTACTTAGAAAACAATTGAAACCCGTATCTTACGTCATTGGCCATGTGCATTACATTTTTAGGTTTTGACATTTTGCCAACATCCTCATACATATCGCTTTGACATCATTTTATCGGGCTAGGTAGGTTGGATAATTGAAAAGAATTATATATTTTCTAATTATAATACTGATTCTTTAAAAATTTTGCAAACAATAGGAAGTGATTTCCTGCTTTTTCTGTACAATCCAGTCCAACATTCAAAATGGCTGTCGAAATCAAGGACATATTTCCTACTGCACTTAACTCATGTCGTATTATTTTGCTGGGTTTCCCATTTTACTGATGCTCTGTTTTACGCTTATAACTTTATTTCCCAAAACATGGCTATCCAGTACCTGATCTTTGAATGCTTCACGTGCATGATTTCCAAACTCGCTTAAAATAATTGTGATTTTGTCGTCGGTTACTATTTTACTTCAACAAGCCTTTTAAATACATCTTCAGGATTGTATTTCATCAAAGTCCATTACAGGCTATTTTTTTTTCGATACTTGTAATTTTCTAGCACCATGCAATTCATAGTTTTATATGTAGTGGTGTTCAAAATATTAGGGATTCTTTTATTTAACGCTGTTTTCATCTTTATAAACTACACATCTCGTGATGTATCTTGATAGTTGGGTGATGTCAGTGACGTTAGAACTAAAGCAATGACAGGCGGTCGTATACGGCAAGCTAGAAACTTCTAATGTAACTGATATGTTGTAGCTGAAGTGTATAAATCAGTGTTCACTATCGCTCAAGCTGCACCGCGATGTGTGTGCAAACCGTGCAGGGGCTATGATTAAAGTAAATAAAAAGCAATATATACGAAAGAAGAAGAAACGAACATGAACGCTCCAAGATCAAGAAATATAAAAGCAAAGGCAGATGTTTCAATGCTATCATTCTCTTCACAAAAAAAGTCCTACTTCACATAAATTACTGCAATCCTCTAAAAAAAAAAAAAAGTTATTTCCAGCTTGTAAAAAAAACAAAAAGAATAATAAAATCCACAGGATTTTAGTTCAAGAAATATAAGAATAAATTACACTTCAAGAGAGAAGCCTCGATATTGTGGACGAATGTACTCTAAAAGTGGTGGCGCTTCAAATGTTTTTAGACTATTTGAAACAGTCGCACTCTCGTGAACTTGAAGGTAGGGCAGACAATAATGTTGGTCAGTAGTCCGAGCATTTAGCGTGCCAACCAAACAACGTCAAATATGATAAGCTTTTAATTAAATTTATATCAAAAACACGTAGCCGCTTAGCGTGGTTGAAAATGTCGAATTGCAAAACTTCGTCAAGAGTTTAAACCCAAAATATTCGTTGCCGCAACATAACACTGTTTTTGTGTGCTAAAAATATTGTGATAGTGTGCAAAAGTTAGTATAACAGAGTTAATCATTATAATTTAACCAACTAGAGTTCTTGGTTGTTTTTTTTTCAATATTTTACTTCAATTTTACGTGAATATTTCAAGTTCTTTTGGGCAATTTATACGACAGTGTTCAGAATAAACTTCGAACAGAATTAAAGAACGTGAAGACCGTTTATTTCACAACAGACTCTTTGTCCTTCAAGAGGCAAGGTGAATACACAAGTGACAGGTCAGTACAAGGCTGCTGAACATTTAACGTCTCTTTTTTTGACTTATCTGTCATCAGGGGAAACCATACAGCTGACAGCATTGCTGGTTGCATTCAAGACGTCATCAATTCATGGGGACTAAACATGGTTGTTGCCGTCATAGAACTAAGCTTTCGCCATTTATGGTGTGTTGCTCACACATTAAATCTTAAAGTCAAAATTTCCACCGTTTATACGACTTTATTAATTTATTTTCAAATAAATGAATGTCTTTCCATGTGTCGGATACCGCTTCAGTCTCATTTTATCTCACTTACAAATACTTCCAGTCCCGCCGATCGATCGCTCGGTCGTCCTTGAGATCTCCGTCCTTCGATTGTCGCTTCTCTTCGAATCTCCGCGTTCGTCCCTATACTCAATATACCACCTACGGTAGTACCGGGGATCACCAGACGAAAGCTTTACCCGTAACCTCCGACACCTCTGTCGGTGGTAGTCGTTCCGCTGAGCAGCACTAATTCGCTATGTACAAGATTAGCTACAGTTTTTTTTTTTGCATTAAGTCAATTGAAAGCTTTGATATCTAGAACTTATTTAAGAATATCATAATTTGCCTTCTTCAATACCTTAATCCTATATGGGATTTGTATTTGGGAAAATTGTTCTGATATACCCAAATTTATGATAATAATAAAATAGCAATATGTATCTTTGATAATAATAATAATAATAATAATTATTATTATTTATTCATTTATTTATTTATACTGGCAAATTTAAGGCCATTGGGTCTTCTCTTACACTCTACCACAACCATGAGGAAAAATGGCTCCGAAGGGCCACTGCACTCAAAGTCGCCTTACCTCACTCCACCGACCCTCTCCTCCGCCTGGTGCTTCTCTAGACACGCTTCATTCAGTGGCGGGTCTGGCTTCGATCTCGGGACGTCAGTTTCAGGAAGAGTGGCAGAAAGAATTTTTTGTTACTTACAAAAAGAAGAAAGTCTGTTGCTTAATATGTAGGTTTAAAATTGCGCATATAAAACGCTTCAATATTAAACGCCACTTTGATCGGAAGCATAAAGCGGACTTCGGTGATCTTACAAGTATCTATTTACAATTTTAAAAGCTATTTTCGTAATATTTGTGAAAAATTACAAAACAAGATATGCTTATGGTATTTTCAGGATTTAGATACTTATTATTTTATTAAGTATCTGGAACTAAACTTATTTAAAACTTTGCCTATGAGGCCTACTTGATGCGTTCTCTTTCCAAGAAAGATTGTCAGAAGTAACTGCAATGGACATGGAGATGTGTCTGTTCAATAATCCATTTGTATTTGATGTTACCCAAGCATCAGAGCCACTATAGAGATGCAAAAGAGCACGCCACTAGAGTGTTTAGGAAAAAAATGGATTAGATCTCTTGAAATACCTACCAGAGGAGCAATTCCCTAATCTGCGCGTATGGTATCTATGTTTGGCTCAACTTACTGTTGTGAGCTGTTTTTCTTTTCATAATGAATATGACTAAAAGTATCTCCAGGTCTAGGATCACAGACATGCATTTAGTTTCAGTATTACGGTTGAGTTGTTCTATTTTAGAGCCAAATATATCCTTTTTAGTTAATAACAAGAAATTTCGAGGGTCATCAACAACAAAAAATGAAAACCTGCAGTATAGGCCTACAGTAGTATTTAGTTTCATTCATATCTCATATATTTTGTTTAATATGTTTTAAAGTTAAATGACAGTGGAGCTTAGTTTTACTTTCTTTAGTATTTATAAAAAGAAACAATTGATTTTGTTGATCATTATATTGTGTTTAATATGTTTTCAAGTTAAATGACAATGGGGCTTAGTTACTTTATTGGTTTTAAAAAGAAACAATTTATTATGTTGATTACTATATTGTCTAATATATTCTATAGTTAAGTGACAATGGAGCTTTGTTTTTTTCTTTATTGTTTTTAAAAAGAAACAATTTATTATATCGATCACAAGGCAGTTCAAGAATTTTTCGTGCACATGATAAAGGAATGATTATACAATTGAAGAATATATAATATGCCTAATGACAGTAGGTGGCTGTAATAATTATTGTATGACACATGTACTTCCTATAAACAAAATACTGTAAAGATTTTGAAACAAGAAATAAGAGCGGAGAAATTACTGATGCTCAAGGTCTGTCGAATCCACCACTGCACTTGACTTAGCAAAATAACTGCGTTACCCCTCGCCTATCAATCAAACGAATGTGGGGTGAGTAGGAACTTTCCCTCCCTACTTTGCTAATAGTCCCCATAGCTGCTCTACCACAAGCGTCGTCAACCGATCGCACAGTCGTGCTGGCTGAAGCTGCACAGTGCACAAGTCTACACGTGAATCAGTTGCTGTGCAGGAGAGGGGAGGGGATGATAGTTGAAACCGGCTCAGTGGCGGTCTACCAGTACAGTCATTCAAGCGTTGTCCGGTATCTTTTATACTCTTATAGCCTATTGGTTATGCACCATTACATGCGTTTCTATTTGAAATATACGTAATAAAATTTATCCTATAACTTAAAGAATTTGAAACATGCAATCATTAATTTCTTCTGGCAAATTGGTAAACAAACGGAGCCCATTAAATATGTTGAAATCAGCCAAATAATACACTGAGTTTAACGACCCATTTTGTTCCTAAAGCTAGAACAGTTTCTTCAATTTTATGTTTAAAATAAATTATTCCTTTTTTCAACAACCGTAAACTAAATTATTACATGAAAATAAAGGCCACAAATATGTACAACTAATAAAAGTTAATAAACTATATTCAATACTTATTCTCAATCAAACTACAGCCTATATAAGAGAATTGTTTTCCTGTACAGTGTATCTAACAAACATTTTTATTTCTAGAAACATAGTAAATGCCAAATGAGGTTATTAAACTTACTTTAAGATAACGAATTGCAAAAAATTAGTTACTTTTGTACCGATAGAGTTAGGAAAAGAATGTGTAATGTTTAGTTGGTTACTATTATTATTATTATTATTATTATTATTATTATTATTGTACACATTAGTTATTAGTAATTTTTGAATGAGAGTGGTTCGTTCTCCCTTATATTTTTCATAATCGTTTGAATGATAGGACGAATAATATCGTTGTAGGTTGAAATACCTTCTGCTATTCAGAACTTCACCACAAACCAAACAAGTGGGCACTTCCGACTTTTAAGCAAATAAAAATGACTCTTCCCATAATAACAAATTCAATGGCGTGGATGGCCTATTGGACATCCCTTCTTGTGACATTTCTGGTCCGCCACTGTGTACTACAGACAACGAACTGTGTCCGTGCACCTGCACAGACATCGCTACACAGCAGGCGAGGTGCTGCACGTAACTAGCTCTACGGTCAGTTGAGGACGACTGCTCTACCAGATCACAAAGTAGACAAGCAGTGAAATTTAACAAACAATCTTTACTTAGAATAATTTCAAGGAAAAAATTGTTCCGGGCCGGGTATCGATCCCGGGACCCTTCGCTTAGCGCACGAATGCTCTGCCGACTGAGCTATAGTTCCCGGGGTAGCTCAGTCGACAGAGCATTCGTGCGCTAAACGAAGGTCCCGGGATCGATATCCGGCCCCGGGATAATTTTTCCTTGGAGTTATTGAAACCTGCTTTACAGGGAGCTACTACCTGAAAGCCAATTTGCATAATCTTTACTTACTTTACAGAAGAATGAAAGGCCTTTCGTGTTTTACGGGTACCTATTTCATTGCATATTGTAGATCATTGTTCAAACACGAGAAAACGCCCACTGTTGTGAATTTATAGACCTATGTATTTGAATGTTTTTGAGGGTAAAAAAGGAATTAACAACTTACAGTGGGCGGTATATTCATAATTATAATAATGGATCTAATTACCTGCTACTTGAGCCGTCAGTCAAATTGAACAAACCAAAATGCTGACTAAATTCAATGTCTTTAAAATTATTTAATTAGGCCTAATTACTACACAAAGCTCATTACATTGTTTTAATCAGAGTTAGGAATGTTTTATGATGATGATTTGCCGACAAGCCTTTCTCTTGTGTGAGTGAATATTTTGAATAAGCAGGAAATTTTCCATTTTAATTTTTATTACAGGCTATATTAGTTTCGTACTATTGATCAACTATGTTGAGAGCATATATTTTTATATTGATGGCAGTAATTAAACTAAATTGTTTAATTATTGTCGATAGCAGGAAACCAGAAGATAGCGCTAGACGTCATAGTCTTCCCCCCTTTCGTCTGATTACCTGGTTGGGTTTTTTTCGATGTTTTCCCCAACCATAAGGCAAATGCCGGGTAATCTTTTGGCGAATCCTCGGGCCTCACCTCATCTCACTACATCTCGCCAAATATTGTAAAACATAGTAGAAAATTGTAAAAAAAATTGTAGAAAATTACAAAATTGTAAAATTCTAAAAATTGTAAAATATTGTAAAAATGTAAAAATTACAATTGTAATTGTAATATTGTAAAATTTTGACTTGTTCCACATCTTAAAACTTCATTGCTAATGTAAGATCTATGGAATACAATAAATGAAATGGAAAAAAAAGAAAAGGATAATGAGGGACACCACCTCGAAACTAGTCAGCGAGATACTTTTATATATTAACACACTATAAAAGTTACTGTTAATGAGTGATTTTATAAACGTTAAAAGAATTTACCAAATAATGAATAAATTATTTAATTAATATATTAAATTTTTTATTCCATCAATGACCGAAGGAAAGGGAATTAGTATATAATATTAGTACATTTTTGTACTTAGTGTGAATTTATATCTTTACATGCATTTTTTATCTGTTCTCTTTTTATGTTTGCTTTCTATTTTGTATGTGTATCCCTACTTTAATTTCTTTTTCTTATTTACGTATATCTTCTGCCTTTGTATTTCTGGTGCTATGGTAGAGTAGGTCTCATAGTCTTAACTTCACCAGTTTAGTTAAATAAATAAATATACAAATAAATAGGTAAATAAATAAATAGATGCACAAATGAATAAATAATATATAAATAACTAATTATTTAATAATTTCCATATTCGCGTGACTTCCGACTATTGAGTTCGCATTTTTAACTCATTTAGAGATGACGCACAATTTACGCGGGTGTCTAACGTCGGTGTAGTTGTCGAAAATTAGATTTTATTTTGGCATAGGGATTTTGCTTTAGAGTTGAGGAATATTTCGAAATATAACCAACCGAATATTCAGCCCAAGCGAGAAACAGAATGTAAGCCGGAGGTTTGAGTACTGTTCTGTAGCCCTAGGTTAATAGGTCTAAGCCGAATTTCTCCTTCTTTCCACTTAATTTGTTAAGGACATATAAATGCAATTCTCATTTTCTGTTTTTCACATCCTTTTACAGCTTCAAAATATTTTTGACTTGGATTTTGACTAAATTTGCAGGTCTATCTATATACTACAGTATGTACTGTTGTTGTTTTAAGTCAACTGTTCGAGGTTTGAACCTCACATGTGACACCAATAAGGCATCACTCATGAAGTAACTAGGCCAGGAAATAATGGGTTAGGTGGAAATTTTCTTTTCTCCCTCCATTGCATACAACGCTCAACAGTAACATATTACACTAATCAGACTTCAAAGGCATACAAACAATTATTGTTCTGACACATATCGTGAAGTGGGATGTACTGCCTGGTAACAGATGTACATCTTATAATAAGTACATCTAATTAGCTAGAATCTGAGGCAGACGTATATTTTACTCGATTTTCATCATATCGGAATAGGATGGGTGTGAGAAAAAGGAGAAAATAATAGAATAAATGTATGGCTTAATTTATATAGAGAGGTAAGAGATTGAGCTCCAAAGTTCGGAAAAATTATTATTACATTTACAATCAGATCTCATGCTTATTTGTGGGAGGTGTGACTACATTAATTCCTGTAAAAAAGAGAGTAGAGCAGGTTTAGTGTGGCTAAGATTGGGGGCATAAGTATAATAAAATTGTCAACGAAGAAGGAGAGCGTCTTTGTCCACTGTGCGGCGAAAATGAATCCTGGAGACACATATTATTCCAGTGTGTCGAAACTTAACATATCTGGAGAAAATATTTACCACCCTCGATACTAAGTCAGAATAGGAGTTTGCTTGCATGTCTTGACCTCATGGGGAATAGAGAATGCGAACAAAAGACTGGATTGTTCTTCTTGAAGGCGAAACAGCTTAGAACTTTATCTGTTGAAGTTTATGATGCGAATTGACGAAGGGATAATGGTAACTACCGAATTATGTACTTATATGCCTGTTTGTGTGTTAGGTCAGAATATATTATATAATGTGTTTTGTTTGTGCCATTTTCATATGAATGTTCTTTTGGATAGTGATTGCGTCTAATCATAGGTGACGGGGGTGAAACCTACAAAGTAGGGCTTATTTTACATAGCACGTACGGTCAAAAGACCCGTGCATTGGATTTAAGAGAAAATTCTGATAATATAATAGATATACGTATAACCTATGTATAATATTGCTCAATAAATCCATCTATCTACTGAATTTTCCATATATTGAATTTCCTAGAAACTTTAACAAAACATGTTTTATTGCCTTATTTTTGTGTTTCTGCCTATAAACAATAGGATATGTTTGTGAAGAAATAAATTATGTGATCGTCTCTTAAATCGTTATTGTAAAGTAATTAATTAAATTTGAGGAATAAGGCACATACTACTTTTTTTTAATGTAAACTACGTCGGTAGATCGATTTATAAATCTGAAAGGCAGAGAAAAATCTTAAAAGGCGTCGCAGTATGCAAGTTTCTGTTTTAAATAACCATGCCGCAAAAAGCCATATCCAGATGAATATTTTAGAGAGTGTGACGTGGAAATGACTGGCGACAAGGTACACGCATTATAGTATAAATTTTTAAAAGACCATTCGCCGGAGGTTCAACTTTAAAATGTCCCCTTTCAGCTGAACCCTGATCCCCTTCATACTAATTTCCGATTTTAAACACAAGTTTTAAAACAATTGCTCGTACACTGGGTCGAGTACTTTTTCCACATAATTTAATTTGAATGCGTTTTACATATAAATGTATATATATGAAAACAAGCAAATATTTCATGTAAAGTCCACATATGAATAATTTTAAATTAATGTGTCTGTTTTTGCGACGCAAGCTTGTTGGAGAACATCGTATAGAGATTTCATATAACAATGGATTTTTTGTGACAGACTGATCTATCTACATGTCTCTACAATTATACAGCTATAAAAATGCTGCATTGTTGATGCTTATCCCATACAGTTGTTTTTAAAATCGTGTTCACAGCTTTGTATAATTTGAAGTTCGTGGTTTATTTTATTATGACGTGTAAGAATAGGATGAGTGCTTGGTCCTTCTATGACGCTTAACTGGTTAAATAAGATTAATTGGAAAGTAAAGTGAAAGAGAACAGCACACGTTAGGCAAAAATAAGGTGGGATAAAATAGAAAAAGTGGGATGTTGAAATGTTGTTGTTTTGTCAACTGTCTGAAGACAGGTCTGAATCTCATAAGTGGCAACATAAGGCATCACTCATGAGGCAACTAAGCCAGGAGATAATAGTTAGGTTAGCCAGTTCCTTTTCCCCTCCACTGTATTCATCGCTGACAAGCTACATATTATACTAATCAGACTTCAGATGCATACAAACAATTGATTTTCCTTTTATACATATCTTCAAGTGAGATGTACTGCCAGATAATAAATGTACATATCAGCCAGAACCTCAATCAGAGGTTGGTAAGATAATGATAGGAACGAAATTTGGAATTCGAATAGACTGGATTTGCCAGCTAAAGTTGTAACAGGACAGAAAGAAACATCGAAATGAAATAGGAGACAGTGATAGTGTATGACATGAGATGATAGTATAGAATACATGAATTAGATTGGATAGAAATTCATAAGATAGAGGAGGGTAAAATGAAATAAGATAAGATTATTGACAAAGAATATGAAATCGTAAAATATGTCAGGAAAACAATATGGGTTAGAAGACGGTAGAATACGATAAGAAGGCAAGAAAAATCTCGAGATGATTTGGTAAGATAAATTAGAACAGAAAAAAAACATTGGAACAATTGAGGTTGACAAAATAATATAGGAGACTGTAGGATAAGTAGAAACATATTCTTAGAGAGAATTAATAGAACTGTTTTATATTTTATAATAATATTGATACAGTTCCTTGGAGATATGTGTTGGTGTGTGGTGCTTAAGTGTACTCGTAACATAATTATGCAGTAAGATGTACAATTATTGTGTTTTTTTTATTTGGAAGTCTCATTTACCTTCTACCTTAAATTGTGCTCTCTGCTGAAAATTGCAGGTGTAAGTATATCGTCTTTGATTTTATGAAACTTTGTGTGTGACAATATAGAGCATAATTTTTCAAGAGGAAGAAGAAATTAATTAAATATCAATAGGCCAACACAGATCTCCGACATGTTCATCGCATCCACCTATGTTTGCTACCGAATTGCCTAATATTCTTATATAGGCCTATTGATATTTAATCACTTTTTCCTTTCTCTGATTTGTGCAAGGACCTAAAAATACCAATTTTTGCAATTACGTTAATTTCACACTAAACCCTCAAATTTGTAAGTGAAAAATAAATTACATAAAATTTAATGCTAATTTATGGCCTTGTTAGTTGGTGTGACGCTATTTTTAAAGCTCTTATCAATAAGGGTTTTTAATTACTCTTAAACTTCGATTGAAAATTCTAGTAACTTTAATTACTTACTTAATTCTCATGCAAAAGGTTACATATCTTCGGAACTGTTAACGCTACATGCATATTTGAAACACATATTCTTTAGAATAACATACTTTTCTCTAAAATAAAAATTTGTTATTTGTTGTATTTGAAAATATATAATTCCACATTTATATAAAAGTACTTATCTATATAATTCATTCTCAAAATGTAATCGTTTACCTTAAAATTTTGAAAGCCAATATCAAAATCATGCTCCAGACATTTAAAATAGTAAGTTTTTAGGAGTAAAATGTGAAATATATTTGGAATTTATCTTTAAAAATGGCTGAAATATGTCCATTCTAGTGAATTATCGTGTGCTGGTATTTTATTTTTTAAGGTTTGGGCTCCAATGTTTTTTTAAAACTAATCTCAAATTTAAGTTCTTGCAGCACTTATATTTCTACATGTAAAGAATGAAAACTGTTCATCAATTAGGAAGCAAATTTCAAATTGCATCATCCTCTCCCCTTAAGAACTTCAGTTACCAAATTGTATAAGATAATTTAGCTATCAACCCTGCTACTCCACGCACACACACACACACACACACACACACATACACACACATACACACTGCGCATATCACCAACCTGCAAATGGGAAAATCAGATAAGCAACGCAATTGCAATGACGATGATGATGATGATGATGATGATGATGATGATGATGATGATGATAATGATGACGATGACGACGAAGTTTGATTACGACAACGAAAAATTCCGTTCATATGCACAACTCGCCTTAATCCCAGATAAATTGTGCATCTCACTGAATTGGAGAGAGATTGCACGTACCCTTCAGCAGTGGATGAAATAATGGATGATCCTTGCCCGATTACCGAATAAATGACCTTGCAGCCCGCAGCGAGTCGCATTATGCAAGGCTTGGTTGCATAACTGTAAGGCAGTGGCAAATTCTGTGAACCTGCAGCGAGTGCGGAATACTGGTTGCGTTGCTACGATACGAGATTAAAGAGAAAGTGCCGTAATGGAGTACGCAATACGTGAGCAGACATCAAACACGCTTTAGTTTCTCTTCTGGAAAGCACGAAACACAATGTGGCACTGCGAAAGTTCCTTTTGACTGTTTCAAAGACGTAACAGTAGAGACTAAATCATTGTCAAACATAAAAAGTGAGTTCTCTTTGTTTCAGTATCTGCCTGCCTATATATATATATATATATATATATATATATATATATATATATATATATATATATATGTATATATACAGGGTGATTCACGAGGAAAGGTAAAAAATTTAGGATGTCAGAAGTCATTCTGAGTCAAAAAGTTCATATGAATATGGGTCCGTTTTCCAACGGTCACGGAGATATGGCTCTTTGATTTCACAAAAACTCCTGAGATTTCATTGTACTAACTCGCATTTAGAGACAGATAACGGACAAATTTAAAGTTTATATTCACGTATGCATATATATCTAATATTCTAGACGTCGGGGTCGATGTTTTCGCACATTTTCACAGGTACCACCTTCTGCTTCAATGCATTGTTGCGCTCGGGCGTGAATCACGCTCATCGCTCGGGAGAGTTCCTCGTGGCTGTTCTTTATGCCGCATCCAAAATACGGTCGACTAGCGCCTCTCTCGTTTCCCCCTTCCTTTACTATACCAAGTCTTTCATCCAACACCATAGACAGTAAGTACTCTTCGATATGGTACCTTTCTGTTCGGAAAGCGTCGTTCATATTCAGCGACGGCACGCAAGGAACTTCCATCGCACAAACCATAAACATACACAATATCGGAGTATTCTGTAGTCGAAAATTAGGCATCTTGAAAAACACAACTTAACACTTCCGATAACTGTGCCTGTATAACTACTGTGCTGTGAGTAGCCGACTGAACTGCTGTGAATTTATAAGTGATAGTGTATGCTATTTGTGTTATCTGCAGGTTCTGTGTCATTACATCAGACAAGGGCAGGCGATTGTACATTTGTAATGCCCCACCACTCGGTTTCTTTTTCTTATCCACATCGCTCACAATGCAGATTCCAATGTTACGTCATTCATTGCAATCGGTGACCTTGTCTCAAGTTCTTAAGTCAGCAGCGTATGGTAACGTCTGATTCACATTGGGGCGAGACGTTTTACCAAAAAAATGCCATCGTTCGAAAACAGACCTATGTTCATATGAACTTTTTCATTCAAAATGGCCTAAGATATCATATCCTAATTTTTTTACCTTTTCTCGTGAATCACACTGTGTATATATATATATATATATATATATATATGTGTGTGTGTGTGTGTGTGTGTGTGTATGGATAGCGACGCTAGCTCCTAACCAGGATGTTCTGGATTCAAATCCCGGCTCTATCTACTAGATGGATTGATATACCTACGTCTATGTATGTGTTTATGCATGTATGTTTGAATGTATTCATGCATGAATGTGTGTACGTGTATACATGATGATTTACTGGAGCTGTTAGATTTTCTGTCTTCAAAACCGCGCTGAACTAGATTATTTTATAAGTACTACATCATTACATTTTAAAAGTAAAGGCATACGGTCCTCAGTTAATTTCAACAAGTGAAGAAACCTCTGTATAAAAAATTTAAAAAAGCCAAAATAAAAATATTATCAGGATAAAATTTTATTTATCTTCGCTTTCAAATGCAGAACTTAATCCGGATATAAATAGGCCTATTGCAAAACGGGTCGAGAAATGACCAAGACATTTTGCCTGGGTGCATCTATCAAGGATATAATTCTCTTAGTAATGTATATTTACATTAGAATACGCTCATAGAACTTTTCGTGTTAAAGATTTTTTCGCGTTTTATATCTCGTTGTTCTAGACCGGATTTTAATCTGCGAACCTCAGATCCAGCGCCTAATATAGTAAACCGAAGAGCATCGAGGAAATATTGTCAGGAGCTGATATTTTCCACAACGCATAGTGATGATCTTATATTCTTTCCTCAAGACAAACACAGTGGACATATGATTAAATGTAATAAGTGGCAATAAAAATCGTTCATACTTTCGTCTATGCGTTATTCTGAATCTTGGAATTTCTATGTAGAAAGGCCGACGAACGAAAAAGTACCTCTGGCTTGATTTATGCACATAATCTCTTTTTATATCAGTCACGTTTACCAGTGTCGTTATCTCTGTCGCGAAATATTCCCACCAGAAGAAATATGTTGACTTTGGATTAGAGCAACGGTCATCATCACAGTGCACCCTCGGGCTAGCATTACTTACCCGCGGATAAGAGAGGCACTATCATGCATCCGTGGTTGCTAGCGGGAATCCTTCTTCCCCCCCTTCTCCACGACGGTGCATATAGCGGTGCACTCCTTATCCGTTACCCATTTCAGCGAGTTCTAACTACCACTGGATTAGAGGACAACAGTTCAAGGGTACTCAGGAACATCATATCGTATTCACTGGCGTAGCTCAGGAGGCAGTGTGTTCTATTGCTGATCCAGAGTTCTCTCGGACGTGGATTCGATTCCCGATTGGGCTGATTACCTTGTTCGGTTTTTTCCGAGGTTTTCTCCAAGCGTAAGGCGAATATCAGGCAATCTATTTCGAATCGTCAGCCTTATCTCGCCAAATACGATCTATCACCAATTCCAAAGACACTAAATAGCCCAGTAGTTGATACGAAGTTGTTATATAATTAAATTTAAAAACATCATATCGTTTGGTCCTTGGGCCGTGCTTTTCTATACAACATAGGTTAAGAGAGAAGTACCTGCAATGTAATGAATTGAGTATCGTATGTGTTATTAATATTACTGGATTCCTGGCTGGACTTTAAAGGAACTTTTGGTAGATAATCTCAACATTGACGCAAATTTCAGTCAAATGAGGAAAAAAACGGGAATGCATTAACATGATTAAATTGTTAAAAAATGTTTTAAATTCGACAGAATGCACAGTATTATAGGATCCTATTTCTATTTGCGTTTTGCTCGTTAGCAAATGTCAAAATTCACATGTTATTTTAACCTAACCTAGTAAAGATAAAAGGTCGCGTCTGCCTTTCTTCGAGATGGCGCGGAGTCGATTCTCGCGCTGGTCGTGATGGAATTTTTGGTGGACAAAGTTGACTTTGTATAGAGTTTTTCTTCTGGTATTTAATCTGTTTGCCTCTATCATTCTACAAGTCCTCTCTATTTTTCGCATACAATCTATTTTCTGCATAATTAAAATTAAGTTGGAAGCCTTCGATTGTCGTATAGGTCTCCGACACTGATATAGGATTTAAATGTTAGGGACTATAGGCGGTTGGGTTTACCAGTTCTGGTCTGAGGATGGGACCTGTCCTTATCAGTACTAAGGTAGATTGGCTCTCTGTCAGGACTGGATTCACGAATACCTTCCAGACCAACAGTCACACTGGAACAATAATGGAGATAGGGCATTTCATAGGCAAATGTCAGTCTCAGTTCATGGATCCGTTCCGGCCTAGCTAACCCTCGAAAAATCAGGCAGCTATTAATGTTATACTGTTTCTTGTAATTGCGTACTATTCCGTGTAAATTGGTAATTGAAATGCTTAAAAGATATCGCACATTTCTCATTACATCATATTTTAGCTATTATATTATTCCTACTGTCATTTACAATAAACTGATATTTCATATTCCTAAAAAATATTTTATAAAATACTTGTTAAGTCGTAACTCCAATCAATAATAAAAGCTCATGGCTCTAATGAGAAACATCTTTCATCAAAACTGTTAAAGCTTTATGACACCAGCATCCTATTTTAGCTATCATATTTTCTACCGTCATTTACAATAAACTCATAGTTCATATTCCTAAAAGAATCTTTTATAAAATACTTGTTAAGCTCATAACTCCAAAATAAATAATAAAAGCTCATGGCTCTAATGAGAAACATCTCCCATCAAAACTGGTAAAACTTTCTGACACCAGCAAAGATGCACTATTAAGAGAAAGGACAATGCTTGCCGATATCCTAAGACAACAAGGATTAGAAGTCCATGAGGAAGTGCATTGTATCTCGGAAGATGATTCAACAAGACGAGCAGATATTGTTGTCACTAAAAGAAAAAATACACAGGAACAATACTAGACCCGACTATCAGGTTTGAAAGAGATGCACAACAGCCAAAACTTACTGATGATGAAAAGAGAATCATCTATGAACCTTGCATTCCTTATTTTAGCAAGCAGTATAACATCACGGCTAATCGTTGGTCAGTGCACGGACTTCTTTTTGGAGTTCATGGTACCATCTCCAAAAATACACATATAACCTTTTAAAATCAAAGGGATTCACATTTTAAAATGTTGAGAAAATCCTTAAAGAAATTCTAAAGAATTCAATTCAAATTTTGCAGTTTCATTTCTATTTCAAGTAATATGATTCACTTTAATTTTCTTTTGAAATTTATTGTATACAGGCTGTTAAAAATAACGTTTACAACGTTTCAGGGATGATGGAGGAGGTAAAAACAAACATCTTTTGTAAGTGACAAAAATTTGGCAGATGCGCCGTTTATTGTGTGCGTTAAGTGTTAGTGTAATCCATAAGGAACGAGACCAGTTGTCGTTTTAGAGGCGGTGTTCAAACTTCCGTCCATTGAAGGCATTGTTCAACTGGTACCTTCGTAATATGGGATGTTTGCAACGCTTAAGAAGACCAACATTGTCTCGAATAACATGTACAGCTTCAACAACGCGAGCGACTAAGTCTTCTGTCGTATCGATCGGTGTCGGTGTCTCATACACAAGACGTTTCATGTCTCCCCACAAAAAGAAATCCAGTGGATTAGGTCCGGTGATCGAGGTGGCCACGGTACCGGCCCACCCCTGCCAATCCAACGATCGGGGAATGTAGCATTTAGGTGCTTCCTGACACGACGATCAAAGTGTGGAGGGGCACCGTCATGCTGAAACCATATTCGTTCTCTGATGTTCAATGGGATATTTTATAAAAGTTCTGGTAGGACGTACCGTAGAAAAACAAAATAATTACCACCACGGAGAGTGTTGGGGGCCCTTTTAACTTGTTGCAGGCACAGCAGTACAAACAGAACTAACCAGTGTGTGTTGCGACGGAAGTCAAGCCATCTACCCTTCAGACCATCTTGCGGTAAAACGGCGCATCTGCTAAAGTTTTGTCACTTAAAAAAGAAGTTTGTTTTTACCGCCTCTATCATCCCTGCAACGTTGTAAACGTTATTTTTAACACCCTGTATATTTTCATCGTTTCATTGTAAACTTTTATATATGCATTTATTTTCTGGATCATTGTGGTCACCCTTATTGAAGGACAGATGGTTTTAGTTTATAAATCCGTTATATACAATAGATTTAAATATGAGTTCCATTGGTATCACTGCATATATCCCATTGAATCGCACGGCGTATTCTGCGCTTCAAATAATCGAGGTCAGTCACAGGTATTCTGCGCACTCGATTGTTTATAAATCCTCACAAGAAAGTCTTTAAAGTGTTAGATCTGATGATCTTAGTGGCCGAAATACACGAGATTTTCTTCGAAGCGTCCATATGACTGTTGGTTTCTTTTTATACAATTAACAGTTTATTTTTAATCCAGTTATGACTCCACGGCAACCACATCACTGTTACATAAATTAGAAGTGGTGCGCTACCAAACCTCTGTAGTTTATTTTTGTTCTTCCTCTACATTTTCAGTTATAACCATTTCTGTTATTGATGTTTAAAGCTGGACCTAACGTAGGCCTATACAGGGTGTGAACGATAGAAACTGAACAAAAGATACTGGTGTTAGAGCATAAATAACTGAAGAAAAAAGTAATCTAATGTTAATGTTTCTTTGTAACTGCCAAGGTTTTCCGAGAAAAAAATGTGTTTTGTGAGGCTAACGTTTTTGAAAAAGGGTATAGACAGCCGATACATACGTTGAAGCGGTCAGTGTTACAGACCGATTATTTAGTCCTGACATCTCGACACGAAAGAGGGGTAGTAATAGGGTAGTGGAGAGAGTTCCGGAGTAGAGATAAGGGCGAGCGGTCGCTAAAGGAATACAGTACAGCTTAATTGTACAAGAGACACAACACTATACCGCACGCATGACATCCGATCGCTCCGAAGGCAAGCGAGTGACTAACTCAAACATCCTTGGCGTAACTAAATGGACTCGCCTGACCCAGGCGCACATCGCCGGCGACTGTCAGGACTAAATAATCGTACTGTACTCTGTTGTGTCTACGTTGTGTACCGGTATGTGTTGGGCGCAAGGTTATTGGTATTGGCATTCACGTTCAGTTAAAATATAAACAAATATTTAGACTACTATCAGTCTTAAAAAACATTATATTTTACATATTAAAAATCAAATGATACGAGATAATTACATTTCACTACACATTTTGTGTATATAAAGTTGGAAGTTTAAATCACTTACACCCTATATATTATAAAAATAATATTCATACACTTATTGTATATATGGCAGCTAGAGTCTCCCGAAAAAATTTTCAATAGTTTTCTTGAATCATTCTGTATATGTCTATAAACACGTATCTGTATATGTGTGTTTGTTTGTGTCCATATATAACTACACATATGCCTACTAATGTGTATTATTTTGTATTCCAAAATCTAGGGATGGATCCGGGAGAAAGACCTCAAATACATATTTCAGTTTGTATTTTCTAACATTTACTGAATATGATAATGCCTTAGAAGTTTTGTATTTTTCACCATTTCCTAAAGATTTGCCATTTTCATATTTGCGTTATGCATGTATTGAGTCTAATAAAGAAGAAGCATTGAGAATAATAGCATGCTTAAAGGGGAACTGGGAATTGTAACATATTACGTTATTATGCTATAAACGTACAGTATATAAATAAAAGGCTATGGCTTTCACTTCTGTTTGACTGAAGTGGAAAGCGTAGGCTTGGAATATCACGTGAAGTTTGAAAGTAAAAGGACTATAACTTGTGTTTTATTTAAGACGGAGAGTTAAGTGCTCATATATTATTGCCGACTACTGTACTACAGTAATGAGGTAACCCAAATTTATCAGTAGGCCAAAGCATTAGTGACACTGATACCAACCGGTAAACACACTGCACATCTTACTTTGCTTAATTTCTAGGCGTGATAAAGCATTTTTATTGTACACCAGTGGCGTCATATGAATAAACTTACATATAAATAAACGTAACCGGAAGAAAAACTCTGCACAATTTCACAGTATATATTAGCCTATTCACTGGAGTAAGCAAAATTCTTGTGATATTCATACGGTTATTTTTCTTTTTCTGTATTGTGATGCATAATATTTAAACAGTTGTATCTCTGCACCAATTGGAAAATGGACACATGTTTATATTGACTTTCGGACCGTTCATTACCTCAAGAAACCAAATACATGCGTGCGCCATACCTCCAAATAAAGAATGTTTTTTTAGTAGCTTTTTACTGTATCAACATCTCAGGTTATATAGCGTTTAAATGAAATGAAGGTGATAATGCCGGTGAAATGAGTCCGGGGTCCAGCAGCGATAGTTCCCTAGCATTTGCTCATATTGGGTTGAGAGAAAACCCCGGAAAAAACCTCAACCAGGTAACTTGTCCCGACAGGGAATCGAACCCGAACCACCTGGTTTCAGGCCAGACGCGCTAATCGTTACCCCACAGATGTGGACTATAAAGAATGTTACGGTGGGGTATGGTTTACTAGCTATCTGCAAGTGGAAACGTAGCGAGAGAGGAAAGCTTCCCAGTCCACTTCTTCTACCCCTCAGTTGGTCTCACGAGATAAGAAAATATATATCGGTACTCAGGATTATTCATAGGCCTACTATCATAATAATCCTTGGCGCTACAGCCCGTGAAGGGCCTAGACCGACCAGCCGGCTGCTGGCTTCACGCCCACATGCCTAAGCAGAGGTGCACGATCATCCAACCAGAATGGGGGTATCGTGTGGTTAGCACGATGATCCCCCCAGCCGTTATAACTGGCATTCGCAACCGGATTTCCATACCTGTCGTAGCTCCCCAAGTTCATCACGATGCTGGGTGGGCACCGGTCCCATACACTGGCCGAAATTCCATGAGAAACATTTTTCCCTCATGAGGACTCGAACCAGCGCGCATTCGGTAACGCGAGTCCTAGGCAGAATGCCTTAGACCACGACGCCACGACGCGGGACAGGCCTATTATCACTCCTTAAAATATTCACTGTTCCTCCTGATCATCATATTCATTCATTAACATTTTTCTGCCCAAGGGTAAGTACTTCACTGCAATTCCAGCATTATCCAATCTCTCCTCTTTTCTGCCTTCCTCTTCGTCTCCTCATACGATGCATATATGTTAATATTGTGTATTGTCTGGTGTCTTCTTCCCGAATTTTTCTCCGTTTATCATTCCTTCCAGTTTATCTTTCAGTAGGCGATTGCTTCTTAGCCAGAAACCCAGCTGATTTCTTTTGACGTGAACTCATCTTTGAAATCAGACCGACATATGGAGTACCAGGACAGAAACGGCGATGTAGCGTTTGCAGGTTCAGCATTCTGAGACTATAATTTCGGACTAATAAAACTATTGAAATAAATGTGGTATCGTTCAATCGGGTATACGACTACGATGCGAGTATGGCCTTAAGTTGGCGCCGCACATGAGCGAAGCCCGCAGCGTCTGGCGGCCATTTTGAGCGTTGGCGAAAGCTTCCGGACCGTATATCTCGCGACTCCGATGTGCTAACGCGCTGATTTTGGTGTCAAGCGAAAGGTCTCGTGAATACATATTTAAAATCAGACCGTCATAATATGGAGTACCAGGAAGGAAACGACAATGTAACGTTTGCAGATTTTGATCCATTTCGATACCATAACTTCGTGACCAGTAATGGATTGAAAAAAATATGGTCTGGTTCAATCGGATAGTAGACTACAATGAGAATATCTTGAGTTGGTGCAGCGTATACGTGAGGCCTGGTGGCGAATGGCGACAATCTTAGGCGTGGGAAAAGTTTCGGGGTAGTATATCTCGCGTCTCCGATGTGCTAGCGTGATGATTTTGGTGCCAAACGAAAGAATTCGTATATACGTCTTCAAACTTAGAGCGACACATGAGGTACCTAGTCGGAAACGGCAGTGTAACGTTTGCAGGTTTATCCATTCCGATACTGTAACTTCATGATTAATAACACGGTGGAAATAAATATGTTCTACGCCAGTCAGGTATACGACTACGATGCGAGCGTGATCATGAGTTGGCGTGCACATGCGGGAAGTGCAGGGATGGAGCACCGCGGCGATAGTGGCCATTTTGCACGTGGAAGAAAATTTCCAGGCAGTAGCCTATATCTCGCGACTTCGATATGCTAAGGCGCTGATTTTGATGCCAAACAAAAGATCTCGTCTAGAACCGTCGATTTCAGCTAGATATATTCACGTAAAACGCACGACCGTGTCCCCAACATAGCCATACTTCGTTTTTTTTTTCCTCATCAGATTCAGCATTAGGCTATTCTCTCTTCATCCATCTTTACCAGCACAGCTCTGTCATTAATTTCAGGGGTTATACTTTGAGTTAATTGAAATAAAAATAATTTAATACGAAATTGCTCGTTTCTGCTTATTTTGTTTTGTAAGAAACATATCACAGCATGTTTTGGGAGAGCAATTAATTTATTCCCAAAAAGCTCACTCAATTTTAAAGAGTAGTGTATTATAAAAATAAATGCTTGAGAGAATTTTAGTTTTTCCCTTTAAAATGCAGACAATTGATCCGAAAAATTGCAACATTTTTAAATTCCTTTTCAGAACGAAAAGTTACATTTGTTCGGATCAAATTTTTGCACATTTAAAGGACACTCACTCATTTATTATTGCAAATTAAATTAATGGCTTTCCCAAAAGACGCCATGAAATGTTTCATATAAAACCATTTTTTCCTCGAAAATAAAGTAAAAACAAGCAAAACTATATTAAACTTTTTTGTTTGAAATATCTTAAAGAAACCCCCCTCAAATTAATGACATTCCTTACGATTCACCCTGTATATCACCATATACATAAGCCTATATAATGTGTGTTGAAAGGTTTGAACACAGGACTGCAATGAGATTTCCTAATCCGTGATGCGCTTACTGATGGTTTCTACACGTAGATATTCATGGGTAAAATTAGGAAATATCCTGTACGTTTTAAAACTTTAATGCCTGTGATAAGCTATGTGTAGGTGTTGAATTCTGAGATTATAGTAGGCCTATACTATACTATACCTCATACATGATTATGATATAAGATGTATGTGCAGAGACCCAAAGTATAGTATAATAATATACCTGCCTTTCTGCCTTAATTGTAACCTGCAGAATTTTTCAGCAATCTTCGTCATGCCAGTGACTTTTCTTTGAGGTGTTGAATTATATTTAACTTTAAAAATAAAACAAGTGTCTCAGGACCAGGAGGATGCAAACCCTATGCAAACCAGCTTATAGAGGGTCAAAGTCGGCCAGCGAACTGCTGAACTCACGTCCACGAGTCTCAGCAGAGGTGAACTATCATCCAACCAGCACGGAGGTAATGTGTGGTTAGCACAATTATCCTCCCAGACCATATAGCTGATTCGCGGAAACGAATTTCGTTACCTTTCGTAACTTCCAAAATTCTTCAAGATGGTGGGTCCAATACACTGGACGAAAAATATATTCCCTATCAGGACTCGAACCAAAGCGCATTTTGTATGCGAGCCTAGGCATGATTACAACACTACAGTGCGAGACGTAGAGGTATATAGGGTTGTAATAATAGTTCAGTTCATATTTTTTTCTCTTTCTTATTAACAGACTGAACTTTGCGCACAGTCATAATTTTCTGCCCGTTTGACATGAAGATGAAGTATAACTACTTTCTTCACTATAATTTACAGCAACAAGATGATGAGTTCGCAATAGATAGTTTCGCTGTTTCGGCTATTCTTCAGACTTTGAGTTAAAACTTGCAATGAGTTCTAAAATGAAGGTAGAATGGAAGAAAAAGTTTTGCTTTTAAGTGCAAATTACTGTGTTTTTGTTGTTTCATTGCTCTATTTTTAATGTACATGGTCTCATTTTCATGAACACGTCTCCTTGCTTCTTGCTTACATCTTACATCAGTGCTTTTTTGTTCCTTTGTTTGCTTTCTCGTTGTGGAGCGTAAAGAAAGGTATTGAGATAATTTATTGCAGTAATAGCATTCTAAGTTTTAAACTTTATGAAAACTTTCTTAAGCTGATGTTACGAACGAGGAAGTAATATATATATAGTTTATTTAAAAGTCATTAAACTATATTATAAAAATTGAAATAGGCTACGTCAAATTTAAAACTATTTACATAAAAATTATTTAAGATTACTGTGTGAAATTTTAGTTAAAAAGCATATTTTTTAATTTGGCTTTAAAAACTCTGCTATTGTCAACAATTCTTATACTAACAAGGAGAGGACACGCTTTGTATATCACCGAATTACATCAGATTTTGTGACATGAAAGTACAAGACACACTGTTTAAAGTCATACCTGGTATGGGTGGACAATGACCCCTCGTTTTGGAAATATTGGCTATTGTTTATGACATACTTCCGTTAGGTGCCTAATAGCGAAAAACTAGACTGTATAACAGAGTAGCTCATGTGGTTGGATGCTGAGTTGTCATCCAGGCAACCCGAGTTCAAATCCTATTGCCTTCTCATTTCTTTTAAAGCTTATTATTATTATTATTATTAATATTATTATTATTATTATTATTATTATTATTATTATTATTATTATTATCATTGTCATTACTATTATTGTTATTATTATTTTAATTCACTTCCAGTTGTCAGTTCCTATATTCAAAGCCATGTTGAAATATGCGTGGTATACATCAAAATTGATAAACGAACGAGAAGGTTCGTGAATGTGAAGGATATCTGTTTCGCAGCAGAAGTGCGGAAAAATGTGTGTGACTGTGGACAACCTTCTTTCATTTGCTGTGCATGGTGCAGGAAATATGTATGTTTTGTGTGTTTTATGACATCATAATGAATCGGGTACAAAATGAAATGGAATAGCTGCTACAGAAATAGAACAGACGCCAGTGACACATCTTACATTCCTGCGTGAGCAGTATTTCATTGTTTATTCTTTACAATACAATGCTAGTTAATTAGTAATTTGTTTAAAACATGATGCAGCATTCAATGCATTGAGAAATATGATATAAGTATGTAAATAGATAACTGTGATCACAATATTAATCATTATTAAAAGAAAAAAAAAAGTATAGGATCAGTTAAGATTCGAACTCGGGTTGCCTGGATAACAATTCAGCATCCAACCATATGGGCTACGCTTTTACACAGTCCAATACTTCCCTATTGAGCACCTAACGGGAGTATGTCACAAACAATAGCCAATGTTTTCAAAACGAGAGGTCATTGGCCACCCATACCAGGTATGACTTTAAACAATACGTCTTGTACTTTCATCTCATACAATCTTATTCCATTCGGTGATATACAGAGCGTGTCCTCTCCTTGTAAGTGGAATTTAATTAAGAAAATATTCACACGCACAACAAAATGGTTGTTACAAAAACTAGCCTAACCTAAATTTAAGAACAGTTAGGTATGTTACGATTATTTCTAGTCACACGAGAATGTACCGTATAACCAAAATCATATTCATGTAAACGTTCATATATGAACATAATATTAGCAAATATGAAGAGAGAGTTAGAATTCCAAATTCATTGAATGAGAGCTTACAATATTCTCTTGGGCCAGAACATATGCACAGCTTTTTTCTGAAAAAGAAAAAGATCTTTTGCAGTGGAACTATTTCCTCACAATAAAAATGTCATAATGCAAATGAGATTGAAACGAATCATGATAGGCATTTAATACGGCAGAGACGAGAACTAATTGTTTTAATATTTCTAATAAGTAAATAATCTCGAGTATGTTCCTTCCACGTAAGTTTGTTCGAGATAAAAACCAATAAGTTTAGCATAAAATACAAAAGTATGAGTTTCACTCAGATTAAAACTTAAACCATTAACACTAAGCAATTCAGATAAATTATGTAGTGTGTTTGCTATATTTATATCAATCTCATAAAAGCTTTCAAAACAGTTGTGTCGTCTGCGTATGAAATAATTGTATCAGGTATGGCAGCTGGTAGGTCGTTCAGAAAAATTATACACAGAAAAGGAACGAATATGAATCCTTGTGGTACTCCTATGTTTATAGGCTAAACAGGAGATTTTTTACAATTTTTATCTACGATTTGCTGTGAGAAACGACTTAATTATAGATAATTCCTTTAATTACAGAAAATAGGATTGTTGGATTACGGAGAGGAGAATTAACATGGATCATTTTCATTTCTATTCAAACGAATAAAAACTGACCAGAGTATTTTTGTTTCCTGTGATCGTTACTTGTACTTGACTCAGTAGTGAGAGGGATATATTATGACAAATTTGTTTACCTGAGGACGGAGACAGACTTAGAAATATTGAGCTTTTGTTTGCATCATCAATGATAGTTAAGGTATGATTTATTATCTTTTCAATTATGTTGTTTGTAACCCGAATGATCCCCTTCTTTTGTCAGTACTTCCAAATATATGTTCGGTGTACGAAAATGTGACAATTGATTTTTAAATGCAAATTAAAGCATTAAATCTCCCTAAAGAGATAGAATATTTGTGTTGTAGATGTGACGTCCCGTATTGATAAATGTAGTATGCCGCGATGTGTTAATAGCATGTAATGCAGTCATAATTATCTTTCGTTAATGTAATATTAAACGTATCTGGTTACATACACAAACTAAGAACTATATTATATGTTGAAAACAAGATTATATGAGGGTGATTAAAAAAGTAAGATAAAAAGAGCACTCACGGTGATAACTTATATTCCCCGTCTAGTTCAAATTTTCCACCAGGGCCGCAGCAGCAGACCACATCGTAATCACGCAGCCATTATATGGTGCATAAACTGCGTCAGACCATCGCAATATCAGTTGTAACATGGCTGCGCGAACGGAAACCTGGTCAAACGTGAAAGTGCGTAGTGTGATCCGGTTTTTGCGTCTGAAGGGCACTCACCAGCAGAATTTCATCGTCATCGTGTTGAGGTATACGATGGGAAATGACTCTTCCCTTGGTACGTGCTGGACCAAATTCCCTACAGCCCCGACCCAGGACCCGGGGATTTCCATGTCTTCGGATAGTTGAAGAAGTACCTGGTGGTAAGCTATTCAACACATATATGGCCATTCAGCAAGACGTCATGGCTTGGCTTCTATACTGAATTCATTGCCTTGGTTTACAGTTTATTTATTTACAATTAATTACTTAATTATGTACGTATATTAATTTATTCTTTAATTTATTTATGTATTAATTTATTTTAAAGTTTAACTGGGGAATTAAATTGCACATAAAAATGCAACCTTGCTTGTTTCTGCATTTCACTCTCTCTCCTTATATTCCTTTGTTGTTACTGTTCTTCCTCTTATTGGTTTTTATCTCGAACAAAGTTACGTGGAAGGTACATACTCGAGCTTTGTGTGTCAAATTATCAAATATTATTTACTTATTAGAAATATTGAAACAATTAGTTCTTGTCTCTGCCGTATTAAATGCCTATCATAATTCCTTTCAATCTCATTTGCATTATGACAATTTTTATTGGGAGGAAATAGTTCCACTGCAAAAGATCTTTTCCTTCTTCAGAAAAAAGCTGTGCATATTCTTAACGTTTCTGGCCTATTGTAAGCTCTCATTCAATGTATTTGGAATTCTAACTCTCTCTTCATTTTTGCTTATATTATTTTCATATATGAACGTTTACATAAATATGATTTTGGTTATACGGTACACTCTCGTGAGACTAGAAATAATCATAACATAACTGTTCTTAAATTTAGATTAGCCTGTGTTTGTAACAACCATTTTGTTGTGAGTGTGAATCTTTTCTTAATAAAATTCCACTTCATATAAGAATTGTTGATAATAGCAGAGTTTTTAAAGCCAAATTAAAAGACATGCTTTTTAACTAAAATTTCACACATTAATCTTAAATAGTTTTTATGTAAATAGTTTTAAATTTGATGTAGCCTATTTCAAACCTTAATAATAATAATAATAATAATAATAATAATAATAATAATGTTATTAAAATCGTATTTATGTAACATCATAATAAATTATATTTAACTTGCATGATAACGTGGTAAACATACACCTACAGTACAAACCACAGTCCACGTGAATTAATATGTCTCTCTAAATTCAGGTGTTTAAAAAATCTTAGCTAATATCATAGTGGCACATGGCAGAAAATTAACCTTAAGGAATTCTGGTCTATAGAGTTGATAATAAAAGCAGGATTACAAAAAAAATGCAAGTCAGAAACTGGCGGGCTTTAAGTCGCATAATTTCCCAAGGTCCACGGGAGGTTGTTAGACCCATTCTTTTTCAACCTTTTCCTTTATCTTCCTTTTTTATGCCTGCAAAGAGTTAAGCCCTGTAATTAGCAAGATAATTCATCCAGCTTATTTGGACGGCTTAACACATCACCCTCTCCTGCTACGTCGTTTAATTTGGTAAGGGTGGAACCTGCAAGCTGATGCCCCTGAGTATTCAGCTACCCACGGTACACTATCGTCAAATCTGTGATCGTAGCGTCATGTGCAAATATTTATCTTTACGGTTTGTTTATAACGCGATATCAAA
Source organism: Periplaneta americana (assembly GCF_040183065.1). NCBI lineage: Eukaryota > Metazoa > Arthropoda > Insecta > Blattodea > Blattidae > Periplaneta > Periplaneta americana. The sequence goes on along the minus strand of NC_091129.1, from coordinate 81,317,054 downwards.
TAAACCTTGACCGATTTCCCTTATGTAGTAGCTCGTTTACATAAGCATCATGCTGTTGACCCAGACAGAGTATCTCGTCTCTAGAGGAGCAATAGTTACCGGACATCTAACTGAAGCTAAGATCGCCCTGGTTCAAACCCGATTGAAGATCATTCTGAAGGAACGCGCCTTTGATGGTGGAGTTATAGTCCGTAAAGAGACTGTCTTTGAATGAGAGCACCAGAGGAAAAATTTACATGGAGTTTTCTGCCAAATTTACATGGAGTTTTTTTATTAATAGTATCGTTGCATGACACTTTTGTGTATATCGATATCAGAATAATTTCGACTGGAGAGAAGAGAAAAGCCCGGTTCATGGCGCAGTTGCGAAGGTTCTAAGATTTCGTGGTTATTACTAGGGACCGTATTTTATCCCAAGGCGTACGGCGAAAAGGTTAATTGTTCATGGACTGTATTGACGGTGACATCATGTTTGCCGCGCGTCATAGGTACTATGAGGAAACACTTGCATCTTGTATGTGCTACAGTTGGCGTTCTATTCTTGGTTCAAAAGTAGACCTCATAGACTTTACAATTCATTCTAATGGTAAAGAATGATGCTACGTTGATCTTTCCTAAAATTTAAATTATTTATTCATTTATTTAATTGATTTACTTTTATTGGCAGAGTTAAGACCATAAGGCCTTCTCTTACACTCTAGCAGTATAAAAATGTATAGGAAATATAAATAACAGCAATACAGAAAATAATATAATAATAATAGTAATAATAATAATAATAATAATAATAATAATAGTAATAATAATAATAATAATAATAGTAATAATAATAACAGCAAAATGTAGATGCTTTTAGTTACACGTGATTCTAAGAATTAAACAATTACAATTTATTTTCAAATAAGACAATTTGGATAAACATAGCGAAGACAAATTTATATATCTATACTAATAATAAATCTGTAGCCGAAATTTTTCTGGTAATTTTCGATTTTCCAAAAATAATTGGTCGTAACATATATAATTAACCACCCTGAAACCGAAAATCGCATTTTTGAAATTTTTGTTTGTATGTCTGTCTGTATGTTTGTTACCTTTTCACGCGATAATGGCTGAACCGAATTATATGAAAATTGGAATATAAATTAAGTTCGTTGTAACTTAGATTTTAGGCTTTATGGCATTCAAAATACATTATTTTAAAGGGGGGTTATAAGGGGCCTGAATTAAATAAATCGAACTATCTCGCTTATTATTGATTTTTGTGAAAAATATTACATAACAAAAGTTTCTTTAAAAATGATTTTCGATAAGTTGTATTCTTTACACAATTTTGATAGGACTGATATTTAATGAGATAAATGAGTTTTAAAATTAAAATAACGCCATCTAAGACGGTGCAATGAAATAACAAATGACTTCGTCTATAAGGGGCCTTGGGCAACAACAATCGAAAAAGGGGCCTTGGACAGCAACAATCGAAAGCTATTAAACTATTCCCATGCACAGAAAATTTTAATCTCAGAGAATTAATGAACAACGAGAGTGTATTGATTTAGTATGCAGTAATAGTACGTTAGCTTAGCAATCCATTATTTTATAATTTAAATTTTAACTATGCTCAATTGAATCGTGTTAAAATACATAAAGTAGACTATATATGCAATAAATGCAATGCAAAAAAAAATTGGGTAATGAGCCAAGCAGATTATGTTGCTCTGTTGTAAAGGTTGTTGCTTCTGAGATTCAAGAGCCCCCACAACAAATTAAAAACTTTCTTATCGGAGTACATCCGTTATCAACGAACTTTTTATATAATATAATATAATATAATATAATATAATATAATATAATATAATATAATATAATATAATATAATATAATATAATATAATATAATATAATATAATATAATAATAAATATGTAGCCGAAAATTTTCTGGTAATTTTCCCTTTTCCAAAAATGATTGGTGTTAACATGTATAATTATTCATCCTGAGACCGAAAATCGCTTTTTAAAAATTTTTGTTTGTATGTCTGTCTGTCTGTTTGTTACCTTTTCACGCGATAATGGCTGAACGGATTTCGATGAAAATTGAAATATAGGTTAAGTTCGTTGTAATTTAGGTTTTAGGCTATATGGCATTCAAAAACTTCATTTAACGGGGCCTGAATTAAATCGAAATATCTCGCTTATTACTGTTTTTTTTGAAAAATGTTACATCACAAAAGTTTCTTTTAAAATGATTTCCGATAAGTTTTATTCTATGCAAAATTTGGTAGGTCTGATAGACTTTTAAAATAATAATACAATACGTTTTCACCGCCGCCTCAGATTGTAGTGTTGTTGTTCCTGCAGTAATTCCCATCTGCAAAATATAAAATTTTTGAGTAGGAAGAAAAAACACATTTATTCATTCTATGGCATCCTTTCATCCTTTAACATGTTTCGAAAGAAAGAAATATAATTACATATCACTGTTTATGCTGTATCAGTATTTAAGTTATTTGAAGGTTTCAGAACCATAGTGGGCCAAGCGCCATTTACTGAAGACTTAGAAAACAAGGGTTAAAATTAAGTTATTATCATAATTCAATGGAACCATATAGCAAGTAATATAAAGTATACACAATAAAACTAAATGATATGTCTATCTTCATTAAACTATAGTTGCGTGTAATAACAAATAAGAAACATGTTAAAGGAATTGTCATTGCACCAAATGAGTGGTCTCTGGACCAAAATGATCTCAATTTAATTATTTAAATACAATTTAAATTAAGTAACATATTAAACGATTTATCCTTCTAACAAACACGAATGTTCCCTGGATCAAACGTCCTATTTTAATTACGTAATTACTTTATATTTATTTCTAACAGGTGCAGCGGAGCGCACGGGTACGGCTAGTCAAAAATAAAAATAATATCTACGTAAGTTATATTTGAAGAAAGGTCATATTCCAAAGAAGAAAAACAGTATTTTTTATTACACTGGTCTAAAAAATCAATTTTTTTTATTTATCAGAAATGAAAATATGCGTCTCTAGGCCAGTTTTTCATACTGATTACAAAAATATATTTTTTTAATTTTTTATAGCACGTGCAGTTTTTGCAATATGATATATTATTGCGGAAGGATATATTGATATCCATAAATTTATTTATTTTTTCATTTCAATTATTATAATCCATAGATCTTACATGAGCAGCGGAGCTTTAAGATGTGGAACAAGTCACAATTTTACAATATTACAATTATATTTTTACAATTTTTACATTATTTTACCATTTTTACAGTTTTTACAATTTTCTACAATTTTTTTACAATATTTCGGTGAGATGCAGTGAGACCTAAAATATGATAAAACGATAATAATAATAAACATATTTCTGTGATTAAAATGTAGTTGACTTCCTCTTTTTAGGGTTTCTGGAGCATCCCGGTACAACACCCAGTAGTAATCCGCCATCATGGAATGATCCCATAAATGTTGGTAACGTTTCTCCATTGACTTTATATCCTGGTGGAAATGTTCCCCTTGCTTATCGCTTACTTCACCAAGGTTTTCTGGGAAGGATTCTAGATAGGCATGCAGGAAATGAACTTTTAACGACGTACGATACCCAAATTTCTTGTATGAGTGTAGAAGTTTCCGAATATCATTCTTGAAATCAGGAGCATTCTTCATGCCTAAGAAATTGCTGCAAACCCATTTGAAATTTCCCAAGCTGCTTTTCTTTGTATGTCAGAATAGTAAAGAAAGCTTCACCTTTAAGGATTTATCGAATTTGAGATCCAACAAAGATACCTTCCTTTAATTTTTCTTCGCTAAGTCGAGGAAATTTGTCTCTGAGATATTGAAATCCTTGTGACTGTCTTCGTCATTGTCTTTAGTATGCACTTTATCAATCCCAATTTTATAGGTAGAGGAGGAAAAAATATCTTCTTGGGATTCACAAGGGGTTGGATTTTAACAGAATGATCACCTGGTCCATACACCTTCCTTAGTTGCCAGTCATATGTATTTAATAAGTTATAATGCTGATATGTATTGCGGCTGTCCCAAAAACTTAAGAAACAGCAAAACGTTGTGAAGCAATCCCGTCAACATGCCAAAAACCTCCAGATCTCCAGAGATATTCCACTGGTAACGATCGTAACAAAGTATCTCTAGTAGCAGTTTCATGTTGTCATAGATTTTCTTGAGATGCACAGAATGGACAATTGGAATGGAATGTTCAAATTATCATTATGGAGAAGTACAGCCTTCAGACTTCGCTGTGAGGAGTCAATGAATAGTCTCCAATCTGATGGTATATGCTCTTGATGCAGTTCTGTGAATAGGGCATTAATGTTATGACAATAAACCATTGGACCATCAACCACAAAAAATTGATTAAGTTCTGATTTCTTATACTGAAATGGCAAACTCTGACATCATCCTTTAACATGTTTCTTTTCTTCAGTTTAGAAGCAGGAAGTTCTGCTTTGTACTTAGGTAATTTTTAGTAGGTTATTTTACGACGCTTTATCAACATCTTAGGTTATTTAGCGTCTAGGTGAAGGTGATAATTCCGGTGAAATGAGTCCGGGGTACAGCACCGAAAGTTACCCAACATTTCCTTATACTTGATTGAGGGAAAACCCCGGAAAAACCTCAACCAGGTAACTTGCTCCGATCGGGAATCGAACCCGGGCCATTTGGTTTCGCGGTCAGACTCGCTAACCGCTACTCAAGGTATAGACAATTTGGTGAAGTTAGATCTCTCTATTAGATCATTCAGTTCCTGCTGATTAAAAGGTTTCGGCTCTCAATTTTTCCCTGGGAGATATTCATCAACAAGACCATATCTAAATTCTAAACTTTGATCAAGTATGGGATAACAACATTCTGCCTCTTCGAGTATCACATTCCATTTAACGTATCGTAAAAGTCTTCATCATTTCTCTTGTATCAGTTTGCTATAATCAAGTAACACGGCAAACTAGCTGCGGATGTTATGAGAATTAAAGAATATAGAAAATAAATAACAATTGCACACATAAATCACTCTATCCGCTTGAAGAGAGCCAATTTTTTTGAAGTTATTTATACCATTTTCACATGGATGACAGTCTGTCATCCCCCCTATTTATTTAAAAAATTGTACGTGCTAGAAAAAACTAATTACAGATTTTAAATTAACAGTCCAAACTTAGCCAAATCCATATAGTACTTTTCTTGATGAATTTTCCTTGTAGACCAGTGTTATCGGCTTTTGAAAGTAGTCAATGTCTGACAGCTTCTTTACACTATGTACATTAGAATACGCTATTGTTGCTATTTATACTAACATAAGAATGTGCAGATATATTCTTTATGATAGTGTAAACAGCAACAATAGCGTATTATAGTCTACATAAGATAAATATAATGATGCCTACTGTGTGCAGTGAAGGACAAAGACCTCCTGCTAGAGAGAAAGTTGTAAAATTTCTAACTCGGTGAGCTAATCCGCCTTAGAAATTATACTTGATGAAGGCCTATGTGTTGAACTTTATTTTAGTGTACATAGTGTAAATATTATAAAATTCAAATATAAGTGTAATTATCTAAGGTATTTTGTCTACGACTCGCGTTACGGAATATGCGCTGGTTTGAGTCCTCATGGGGGAAGAAATTTTCTCATGAAATTTCGATCAGTGTATGGGACCTCTGCCCACCCAGCATCGTGATGCACTTGGGGAGCTACGATAGGTAGCGAAATCCGGTTGCGAAAGCCAGCTATAACGCCTGGGGGGATCATCGTGCTAACCATACGATAACTCCATTCTGGTTGGACGATCGTCCACCTCTGCTTCTACATGTGGACGTGAGGCTAGCAGCCGATTGGTCGGTCTAGGCCCTTCACGGGTTGTAGCGCCACGGATAATTTTTTTAATTATTAAAATGGTCCATGTATTGTTCCGCGGAAATTTCTAAGAGTCGTGTGAGCTGTCAGTCAAGTGCCTCGCTTGTTAGATGGTCGCTCTTGTCCACTACACTAAAAACTCCAGTAATATTTAATCTTGTAGCCTCCTGAGACGAAGTACGGCTCTGAGTTATTACGACCTTCAGAAAGGAGCAGGAAAGACTGTAAATTGTTAGACATTGGACATTTTGATGTAAAAATGGAGAAAATTGAACCTAAGTGAGTGAATTAATCAGACATTTTAATAACCAGTCTTCATGTATATTGTTATTTCCGTCACTTCTTTTTTAATCGGTTATTTACATCTCTGCATCAAATTTTACATTATGTAATGCTGATGGAATTAGGGATAGCGAGATGGTATTTGGCCAGATAAGTCTGACACCTTTCAATTTCGGAAAAATCGAATGAGATAATCTGCAAAAAGTAGAAACGAAAGTAGCCATGAAGGCAACCTCGGCTCAGGAAAGAAACACTGTATCGCCTGATTTACACCTGGACTCTCCTCTCATTTCAACGTAAATAAATTAAACTAAACTGAAGTAAGATTACCTCTTCTATAAATCGCAAGTGCAGCTTGAATTTTCTGCACAACGTTAGCTTTTTGAAAGAGAATTAATTATTTATTAATAATTGAAGTACGAAAATGTTGTCTTAACAGATTTTTTTAATAGTAGTTCATGTTATGACCAACTTCTATTCATTAGATTATGTCATAGTCTACTAAAACTTTAAATATTCCTTAACATAGAATGTATGCTGATACTGATGTATTGGAAAGGAATCACTATGACCCAGCACTACGATTATGTAGTTCTTATATACTAATCCCTACCGCAATAGGTGCATTCCCAATACACTCCAACTGGCTATGCTAACATTTTATTATTCGTGAGAAAATAAAGTTTTGTGCCAATAACTGGACTGTTGAATATTATATTAAATTACCAATTCAATTGATGAATTAATACGTGTAATTGTCAGACTTTAGAATGTAATGCCCCAGATATCATCCAATATTTAGCAACAGTGCAGAACTTCACACTATACTGATTACGACAATTTACGGTTCACAAGAAAATTGTAATTTCTTATGTGAAAATTATGGGATTTTAATTAATTTTTTTTTGGGAAGTGCAGTCACAATAATAATATTATTATATAGCCTAACCATCCTAATTTTGAATTTGTATCCTGTGTATTTAAGTGACCACTTTTGAATTAGCAAATGATGTAGTGAACATTGTAGTCTTTCTCGATAGTCTTCCTAATAATCTAACTCCACTTTTTGGTCTACTTTTCATTACATTTGCAATTTATTTTAGTCATTTAAAGTGCCTTGTATCCTAGTTTTATAATAACTGTAAAATAATGCAATGGGTATGGAAAGTACGTACATAATTACTAGGACATGTGTTGGGTTTCTGCCGAAAGACTAAGTTACTGCGGAACAACTGCCATCAAAGAGTAAGGACAATGCTTGGTGACGTCCTAAGACAACAAGGATTAGAAGTTCATGAAGAAGTGCATTGTATCTCGGATGATATTCAACAAGACGAGCAGATATTGTTGTCATTGATAGAAAAAAGAACACAGGAACAATACTAGACCCGACTGTCGGGTTTGAAAGAGATGCACAACAGCCAAAATCTACTGATGATGAAAAGAGAATGTTCTATGAACCTTGCATTCCTTATTCTAGCAAACAGTATAACATCGTGGCTAATCCTTGGTCAGTACACGGACTTCTTTTCGGAATTCGTGGTATCATCTCCAAATACACCTATAAGCTTTTGAAATCAAAGGAATTTACATTTTAAAATGTTGAGAAAATTCTTAGAGAAATTCTACAAGACTCAATTCAAATTTTGCAATTTCATCTCTATTTCAAGTAATATAATTCACTTGAAGTTTCTTTTGAAATGTATTGTATGTATTTTCATTGTTTCATTGTAAACTTTTATATATGTATTTGTTTTCTGAATCCTTTTGGTCACCCTTATTGAAGGGCAGATAGTTTTATTCTATAAATGCGATACTTAGGATATCACTATACCATGGCCATTTAATATATAATTCACAGGCTGGTGGAAGGGATGTAGCAACGCTATTGAAAATTACGTCAGTTACTGTTGTAGGCGAGGAAGAAGCTCGTGTGTTCTTTTATTCCACAACATGCTCTGTGTTTATGTAACGAGAGCTAGAAATGGAGCCTACGCGTTTAATTAATACATAAATACGCCTACAGAATAAATTAAGTAAATCGAGGTACATCTATCCAGTTGCAGTTCTTATAACACACAGTGTAATTTATTTCTTACATAAACAAGCATATTTCAACCACTGAAAGAAATTAAATTAATAAGACACAAATAAATAGTCACATACTGCATATGTGAATGGGTAGGTTGATAAATAGAGAAGAGGAAACACTCTCCAGGTACTAATCAATATACGTTTTAACCTGTGGTCATTTTGAACTAGCAATAATAATTACAAAATGACACTTCAGGTATGAAATGTTAATCATGTCTGAATTTTACTGTGTAATTTACTAGTTAATCAGCTATACAGGTACCCAATTAGTTAGTCAGCTATAAATTTATCAAACCATTTAGTCAAGTAGTTAGTTACTCAACTAGTCAGTCACCTATTTAGTAACTTAACTAATTAGTCAGCTATAAATTTACCGAACTATTCAGGTGATAGTTACTCGACTAGTTATTCAACTAGTCAGTTTTCCAACTGGTTAGTCAGATAGTCAATTACCAAACTAATTAGTCAGCTGTTCATTTAGGCAACTACTTATTCAGCTATTAAATTACCCATGTAATTATTAGGTAATCAGTTATCAAACTAGTCAGACAGCTATTCAGTTACACAACTAGTTATTTAGCTATTCAATTACCCAACTAGTTAGTCAAGCAATCAGTTACTAAACTAGTTAGGCAGCTATTCATTGTCCATAGTTATTCAGATATTAATTTACTTGCTCCAATTTATTAAAACCGCTCGCGTGCCTGACGTTAAAGACTTCTAGTAGCCTATGGACTATATAAATATTCGATCACATATTTTGATGTGCTAAAGCAATAGGGTATAAAAAATCAATAATTAAATTCAATGTCATTACATATGCTGGAATAAATTGCACTAATTTTGTTTCTTACGAAGTATTCCATAATGAAGTTTATCAGAATAATATTATTTACATAAAGTAGATGATCAAATTTTGCAACGAGATTGCCCCAAAGCTTACTATGTTAGTGAAGCAAGTAGATAAGTTGTTCCCGCATATTCACTCACGCATGACTTGGCAGCAGTAGCGCTAAATTCTTCGGCAAATTCATATCGTTGGTAGCGATGTTGCTTACCCTAGCAGTATTATCATACTTTGGGCTATATCTTGTTGCTGACCCAAGCTAATCGAGGCCAAGCTGCTTCCAACTCTCCTCACCCTACGCTGCAACTTGGAATTCTCTCCGGTCCTAATTCCATCCCCTTCCCTCGGCAAAAGAATTAACAACTGTACCCACAAATTTCAACTAATTCCTGGGCCAGTTACACAAAATTAGCAACTCTCACATACCGTTGTTGAACTCTTCAATACTCGTAGGGATCCCGTTGGACTCCAAGTTACGTACTCGTCTGCCTGCAAGCAACAAAAACATCACGTTACCAATCATACATCGTCTGCTATATTACAAGACACTGAAACTTATTATGTCATTCACTAGTTGACAGGCGTTGCGAAGCACCGAAAAGATGTAGATTATGACAATTTTTATGTTTAACAGTTCAAGCCATTCAGAGAATATACGGGGAAATAATGGTGATGTAACGGATCTTTTGTAAAGTGAAAACTACAACAAGGGTAGAGGATAGAATCTGACATGTAGTTCTCTACAAATTACCAGTTTAATATAGTATGCACTAGATCGAAATCTCGTACAGTACGACTACTTAGTCCTGACAGTCGCCGGCAATATGCGCCTGGGTCAGGCGAGTCCATTTAATTACGCCAAGGGGTGTTTGGGTTAGTCACTCGCTTGCCTTCGGAGCGATCGGATGTCAGCTATGCGGTATAGCGTTGTGTTTCCAGTACAATTAAGCTGTACTGCATTCCTTTACCGACCACTCGCCCTTATCTCTTTTCCGGAGGACTCCCTACTACTCCTATTACTTCCTATCTTTCGCGTAGCTGAGCTGTCAGGACTAAATAATTGGTCTGTACCAGATGAGAAGTCACCAGAACTGACATCTAACTGATTTCATTGCTGAGTAGCTGTCTACTGTAGTTGAATGAATAAAAATGACTGGCAAGCTGGTTGCTTATTTGGGTAACAGATAAGTTGACTCCACAGTTTAGTAATTAGTTGGCTGAAAAATAAACTCAGTAGCTGACTGTCCAACTACACAGCTGATTATTTAATAGACGAACTAGCTAAAATGTAGTTTTGTGGGTAACTGGCTTAATTATTAATTGTCTAGTTGAATAATTAACTGACTATTGTTCTACTTAATTGGGAATCTAACAAAATGATTGACTACCTGAACGATTAAATATACGACAGAGTGGAAAATACTGCCACTTAACAGCCTGTAAGGGTACCTAAATAGGTGACTATATTCTATATCGTATATCTAAAAACTGATCAGCTGACTGACTAGTTGGGTGAATGAATTACTGACTAACTACTTGTATAACTGGCTACTTGATTATTTGGGTGACTTTACAAATGAGTAACTAATTGAGATCTGAATAGAGCTGACTGATTTGTAGGGTAAATAACTATCTGATTAACAAGTTAGGTAACTAAAGAGCTGAATTACAAGTTGAGTAACTGAACAGCTGCTAATTGGATGACTGAATCGCTGACTGACTACTTAGATAATCGACTACTTGACTATTTGGGTTACTTTATAGTTGAGTAACTAGCTGGGTATCTGAATAGCTGATTGACTGGTTGGGTAAATAACTACCTGATTAACTAGTTAGGTAACTGAATAGCTGAATTACTAGTTGAGTAGCTGAATAGCTGACTGACTAGTTAGGTGACTGAATCGCTGACTAACTACTTGAATAACCGACTACTTGACTCTTTGGGTTACTTTATACCTGACTAACTAGCTGGATATCTGAATAGCTGACTGACTATTTAGTAAATAACTACCTGATTAACCAGTTAAGTAACTGAATAGCTTAATTATTAGTTAAGTAGCTGAACACCTGACCGACTAGTTGGGTGTCTGAAGAGCTGACTAACTAGTTAGTAACTGAATAGTTGACTTGTTTTTGTGTAATTGTGTAGCTAACTTATGCACTAACTGAATGATATAACTAGGTTTCCCTTACTTACTAAACTGTCATATAAATTAACTGATTTATTCATTGTCAGATCGATTGACTGAGCGTAATCAGTAATTACTACTATTAGATCTAGATATTGAGTTACTAATTTATACTTTAATCGCTGTCTGCCTATATTATGCAGAGATGTATGTATGAACTGATTTATTTGCTAATGGAATTTTTTCTTGTTTACCTGGTATATTATTTCACTGGTTACTATTTACATTATTGATTTGACCGATATTCTCTATGACTAATGAACTGACTTCTGACCGAATGACCGAGTGACTGGAGGCTGAGTGGCTGACTTCAGTTGATTAACTCAATGACTGAATTCCACGAGTGCCTGAGGCTACACTCTTCCCCTCATATATCTTGATGGCATGGTGCATAGTCGTAGGGGAGAACTTTAGAAGGCAATAATGGTTTGAAAGCGAGTGGATTGAAAGCGGCAACAAAGCAGCTGTGAGGATCGACAGAGAACAAGATGGATGGAACAAGTTTCTGCCGCTAATGGAATCGAGTAAGACAATGACACGGGACGCCATGTTTTACAACGCGGCAAAAAGATGCAAGATGGATGAATGAGATCGGATTCGCAGGCGTGTCGCACGACTACCGAAAAACCAGGAATTTTATATCAGTGTGATTGCAGAGCTCTGATTCCAAAGCTGGGATACATGTGTACGTTCTGTAACAGCACTGAAGTCCATAAGCTTGAAGAATCGGGTTCAGACACAGATGTATTTCAACCATAATATAACTTCTAGTAAGTCTCCAGAGTGCAGTCTACTTCGCAAAATTGAGTACCGAATATTTTATGTCGGTTAACTATAAACTTTTCGTTGTAAGAAAAATTCGAATGTAAACAATAGCACGTGAATGAAGTGAGGCTTCATTGGCCACTGTTTGGCGTCATAGATCCGCAGGACTTGTTCCCGTCTACTGTTGTACATTCTGTTTCATATTAAACAATTCCCGTTACTCGTCAAGTAGGCCTTAACCTCACTACTATGCATTTGTTTGTTTAGGAAACATTTACTTTATAATTACTGCAATTAAACTATTTTTAAGTCTTACATCTTCACAATGGATAGGTGAGGATACAGAAGCCATACTTCAGTACCATGTGCTTACATGAACAACTACGAGCTCAAGTGACGCCAGCTTGTTACAAGAACAAACTACCTCGGTATTAATGTTGGTTTTCATCCGCGTTCATAGTACATAACAAAATATAAAAGTGTCTTTTCTTTTACATAGCGTTTTACACATGAGTGAAATTAAATGTTTCATCGTATTTAACAACTAGAATTCAATTTTTTTATTTTCAAATAATACAAGATTGTGGTTTTCAAATACGGAACTATATCTTCCTGCGTCATGCGAGTGTTTCGACTGGGAGCCAATCACGGGTATGACAGCAACGTGCTTATGTTTATATTAGGATTTTTCTTACAGAGAAAACAGTATACGGCCGGAGCTTTCTTCAGAGTTGCATTCAAAGAAATGTGGAGGGCTCTATCTCTCTGCCTTGTGTTGTCATTTTTAGAAACACTTCTAATGTCATCATTTAGCAGATCCTTCATAGCAATTGACTATTGTCATTTAGAATTTATCGTGACTGACAAATACCAAACCCTGACAAGAAAAAAAAAGAAGTGCTGGATGTAAATATGATCCCTATTCCTGTGTGCGGTTGTCAAATATGGTCGCTAATAGACAAGAACAAGGCAATGCTTCAAAGATATGAAAAGAAAATCAAACGCATTTTTACAAACATCTTTCTAAAGGACAGATTACGGAGCATCGACATAAGGAAGAAGATGGATATGTCTGATATGGTGACGACAGCACAACGAAAGAAGAGAAAATGAGGTGGCCACGTGTGCAGACTTCATCCGACAAGGTGGAGGCTGATGCAACGTGGGACCCAAAAACTGGAAAGAGGAACTTTGAGAGACCACGAGCGCATTGGTTGGGCAAACCTGAACAACTGCAAAACTTCTTGGAGACAGCTGGAATAAAGGCGGGCAGTATAAAATATGCTAAGGGTTACGAACAATAATGAGATGAATTACAGACATTGTTAAATTAAAAGAGAATAGGCTTAATCCTTGCCAGTAGTAGCTTCCCTGGTAAGTAACAAAGGCCCTTACCCTTTTGGGATTCAGTAGGTTTATCTTTATCATTGTTTCTGTAAAAAACTGGAAATTACTGCAACATATTGTTATTATCCAGATTCCAGAAAAAATTTTCTTATATGAATTTCTGTTCTGTTAAACAAAAACTTATTTTAATTTTCGTTTTATTGCTCACACATTTAAATTATATTCACGAGACAATTTAAATGATTTCCTAAGCTTTCGCTCTGATTATGATAATAGGCAGAAATTTAGGTATTAGACTGTATACTGTAACTTAGGATCTCCAATGTGTCGGAACTGCAACAGCTGCAAATTTCAACATGTTCAGGGAAAAAGACCAAGTTTTTTTAAATAGTCAGGCTTAACATATTACTCCTTTGGTCCTAGCCTACTAATTTTTCTAAATAATGGAACCTGTGAGTAGTAACTGAATATAGGATATGTGAAGTTCCAGTATACGGAGGAATATCCCTACGCCTGCTTATGAATACACATTTCATTCAGTTAATTATGTCTATAAATCTGGTTCTGAAAAGGTAAAGTAAAATTTGAAAAAGAGAGTTGTATGGAAAGTATATGTAGTTTGTATTATTTGTACAGGTTAACTGTTAATTAATGTTCACATTTAAATTTAAATTTTCTTTTGTCTTTTCAATTCTTATTAATACAAATTATTATTATTATTATTATTATTATTATTATTATTATTATTATTATTATTAGTATTACAGTAATGTTTCCCTTATTCTGCACCATAGCGTTGTGCTCTATGTCATCATGGTTCGAGTGTTCATACGGAAAGAAATTTTCTCATGAAATTTCGCCCAGTGTACGGAACTGATGCCCACCTACCATCGTGATAAATTTTGAGAAGATAGATTAGGCACTGAACTCCGGCTTTGCGATATCGCTATTTCAGTTGGGAGGAACACTGTGCTAGACAATGTTGCACCTGTACTGGTTGCATGATCTTTCTCATCTGCTAGGGCATGTGGACGTGAGGTCACCAGCCGGCTCGTATTTATTGGATCACTACTGACTGTCGCGCACACAATAATAATAATAATAATAATAATAATAATAATAATAATAATAATAATAATTATTATTATTATTATTATTATTATTATTATTATCACTATTATTTTATTATTATTATTATTATTATTATTATTATTATTACCATTTTCATTATTAGTATTACTTTTATTATCACCATTATTATTACTTTTTCTTGTCATCACAAAGAAAAAGTACTTTGTTGTATTTTCTGAAAAAAATAATTCTGGAAAAAGATGCACAATATAAGCTATATAAGTTGTCAAATGTATGAAGCTAGTTTAGCAGAGTTCACTGAGCAAAAAAAAATTAACGGTTTTTCTATCTATGGACTTCGATTTTAAGAAATCATGTCTATAGTTTTGTATAATATGTAGTGATACGGCCACCTACTCCATATTAATCTAAATTTCTGGAGAAGAAACTTTGAAGATGTAGAAAAGCAACGCTGCGAAAAATGTTTATGAATATGAAGCGCTAAATTCGCGACACACTTTCGCTTCTGCATAGGTTATTATGAATATCATAAAGCACATGAATAGGGACTCTAACATTCACCTCGCTAGATAGCAGCTCTCTCTCAATCACCAATTTCACCGACGCCAAATAATTGCGCAGTTTATACTGCATTATCATATATAAACAAAATATTAATAATGATGAGTCCACACCTGTGGAGTAACGGTCAGCGTGTCTGGCTGCGAAACCAGGTGGCCCGGGTTCGAATCCCGGTTGAGGCAAGTTACTTGGTTCAGGTTTTTTTCCGGGGTTTTCCCTCAACCCAAGACGAGCAAATGCTGAGTAACTTTCGGTGCTGCACCCTGGACTCATTTCACCGGCATTATCACCTTCATATCATTCAGACGCTAAATAACCTAGAAGTTGATACAGCTCGTAAAATAACCCAATAAAAAATAATGATGATGATAATGATAATAATAATAATAATAATAATAATAATAGTGCTGAAAAACATTATTTTGCTATTTTACCGGTTTATTTGGTATAACTGAATCACAATATTGAGAAACCTTACATGTCCATTTTTTACGAAATTGAGTTAGGCCTGTATATGATTTCGTATTCTAAACACGTAGACTCATGATGTTATGAAGAGAAACCCCACATATTCCCATCAACATTCATTTTAGCTAAAGTATTAAGAAAAAATAATTTGAGCACAAATCTAGGACCTGAGATGTTTTTTATATCTCCTGAAAAGTTTAGTTTTCTATACATGGGGGGGGGGGGGGCTTCTCAATATTCCAGTTTAATTGTGATGTCCAATAAAGAAATAGAATAATATCATATTATGTCAAGTTCACTCTATATGGCTGAAAGTCCAAAGCAAACAACTATTTTTCATACCTCGATTATTTGTTCCAAATGTCTATAAAATCAATCACATACATGCAATCTGTCTATTATGAGTAAATAAAAACAGCTCCATGACGTCATGGAGCGCGTTTTTGGTGCATGAGTCAACAGCCTTTCCCCTTGGGGCTTTTCATTCGCTCCGTTGCATTTTACGACAACAAAAAGTGGCAACGAAATAAAGAAAGCAGGCGCCAGGCAACCATATTCCTCAAAATGAACAAAAAGCCCCTCCGCATTATGGATGCAGTACCCCGCGGTTTATTTAACTGCTACTGTGGTTATGCTACTTGCATGGGAAGGGAGAACCCTCGGGCTTGGATTGAGAGGGTTGACCAAACACCAGTTATGGCCTATTTTATCGTCAGATATGTTGTACCTTGGTTTGCACGTGTGTCATTAATGCAGAGTTGTTGTGGTATGTTCGTTATAATATATGCTTCGTCTATGGACAACTTTTTGTAGTGTCACGTATTATACTTGAATATGCAATTGAGATGCTTGCTTTAAATACTATATTTTTATCTGAATATGTATGTATTTATTAAACACTGCAATTGGGTATACACCCGGTGGCAGTGATATACAGAGTGTTTCAGAGGTGGTATAACAAACTTTATGCTCGACCATGCCGAAATGTAGTAATGATACACTTGGTAACAGCCCTTTAATGGACCTCATTAAAGTACACCTATTCATTAAAGTTCAGGTGTTCCACCAATCAGAAAACACAATTGAAGCAATATGAAAGCGCAAGTATCGATTATTCTCGGATATGCAATCGAAAGACAACTAGCGAAACGTCACGGAGGCTGGAAATCCAATACTGTCGCAGAAGGTTGTGTTCTGTTACTATAATAATTAGCGTTAATTGTAAACAATATTAAAATAAATTCAATTTGTCATCTCGTTTTTCAATGTCTAAATCAATTTCAAGGTTATATCAAGATTAATCTTTATTTACTCTCCAGATTATATCAAGGTCAATGGCATTTGTTTCTAGGGAAAAATCAATACTTTCGCGTCTTCGCACATCTCACAATTTACAAGATATTGCACAAGGTCAGTTCCGCTCCCCAGTCAGATAAGAATAACATGAATACTTATGAATAATTTCAAGTTAGAAATATGGTCGAGCATAACAAGTCGTATCAAACTTGCCTATAATGGTAATTAAGACGCTCGTATTAAAATTCTGAAACGAGCGCAAGCGAGTTTCATAAACATACTCGCGTCTTAATTACTACCACTATAGGCTCGTTGCATAATGTACTATTCAGGGATAATGTCGAAGGGCACATGCATCAATTTGAGATAAGGAACCGGGAATGACTGAGTCGAATGCTAATAAGCAAAAATAGTTATGTGGCAATGGAATTGTAATTTGACACCACGTGCCCTCCTTCCCTTAACTTTTGGAACAGTCGTGGAAAAATGGTATGGGCCGGATGTCTCCTACGTGGGTACTGGTACCGATAAAATCTGTGAGCTTCTCTACTGTTCCCATTGGCTCACCCGTATTCGAAAATCAGATCTGCTTATTCCGCTCTCGTATACTCCTCCATTTCACTAGGACTGATCCACTGGACACTGTAACTTGTACACATACTGTACACTGCTGTCTACAGACGTGCATATCAGGACCGACCATGTCCGTTACACATTACGCTATCTGCATTTCTTTAGTGTAGTTTCCTGTCCCCATCCCTCAGACAGCGCACTGAATGGAGTACTGTAAGTAGACAACGTAAACAACGTCAGATGAATACAGTATGTGTAAGATGTACAGTTAAATACACATAAATAAGATTTACAGAGGAATTAAATTATTTCTTATTTCAACACAACTATTTTTGCTTGTAACTTTCGACTCGGTCATTTTCGGGCTAGGCGTCTTTATCTCAAATTGATACATGTGCCCTTCGCCATCATCCCTGAAAGTTTCACCTCGGTAACACCCTGTAATATACAATAGTAACATTACAATAAATATTAATGAAATTTACAATAATTGCAGGAATAAAAAATAAAAATAAAATAAACGTAAATCTAATTCTAACTATAATTAAATACATGCAATAAACCTAGGACTATAAAAAACTATGATATAATAACGCCTACAATAAGCAAAAGTAAACCTAACTTATAAGTACTTCTATTAAACCCAACTATTATCAACTTAAGTAATTACATATTATCTTAATTAATTACATATCAACTTAATTATCATCTTAATTAATTACATATGATCTTAATTAATTACATATCAATTTAATTAATTACATGACACAACTTAGTTAATTACACTGCATCTATAATTACATTTTCAGTCTAATCTTCTCAACCTTTCCTTAAATGTATTGATTTTGAGAGGACCACCCTGAAAGATTGCCGCAGGTAAACTGTTCCATTGTACTATTGTGCGGTTAACAAAGGAAAATTTTGCCACATCCGTTCTTATCAGCCCTGCCTAAGTATGATGGTGTCACTAATCTAGAAATTGATGTCGGTCCATACTTTGTGTCCCATTTGTGACTTAAACAATGCGGTCAGTCTGGTTTTTCGTTGCCTCGATTTGAGAAATTCCCACCCTAAGTCTTTCACTATCTCTTCACCATGTCTCCTTCCCATTTTTACATATTTTTCAGCCCTGCATTGGACCTTTTCTATTGAATCGATTTGGTTTTGTTTGTATGGATTCCAACCTACTGCTCCGTATTCCATAATTGGGCGAACAAAGGTTTTGTACGCCAATTCTTTTGATCTTTGGTTAGATATATAGATATGTTTCATGAATAATTTTTGTGGTGTCACTTCTGTATCTTATGTGAATATGTCTATGTCGAATAATTTCAGTGCTGTGACTTCTTTATCGTAAGTAATACCGCGAGTGATTTTCATGTTGTCGACAATTTCTCTAGCGCGGAGCGAATCGAAGCGCGAGGAAAATTATCCACAAAAAAAAAAAAATAAATAAGTCCACGAGTAATACTTGCTAAGCCTATTTCGTGAATAGAATATTCCATAAACAGCATTAATAAAATAAAAATAATAACATATTTTTCTTCAATTTAATTTACTTTTATATCAAACTTCATCTACTGTTAAGAATGACGAATACGAGAACGCGTGCATGAAAATCAATGAAATGAGGAATGGTGTGAAATATTTAATTTTATTAAACTAAATGTTATCTAAATTTGTCACTTAAGCTATTCATTCGGTGTTCTGCCCCAGGGGAGGTCTTTTACTGCAAACCCAGCATTCTCCAATCTTTCCTATTATCTGCCTACTCTTTGTCTCATCATATGATCCATATAGCTTAATGTCGTCTATCATCTGATACCTTCTTCTACCCCGAATTCTTCTCCCGTTCACCATTCCTTCCAGTGCATCCTTCAGTAGGCAATTTCTTCTCAGCCAGTAACCCAACCAATTCCTATTCCTCTTCCTCATCAGTTTCAGCATCATTCATTCTTCACCCACTCTTTCCAACACAACTTCATTTGTTATTCTGTCTGGCCATTTCATACGTTCCATTCTTCTCCATATCCACGTTTCAAATGCTTCTATTTGCTTCTCTTCACTTCGTCGTAATATCCATGTTTCTGAGTCGGCCTGGTTGGCGCAGTTGGTATAGCTCTGGCCTTCTATGTCCGAGGTTACGGGTTCGATCTCGAGCCAGGTCAATGACATATTTTAAGTGTGCTTAAATGCGACAGGCTCATGTCAGTAGATTTACTGACAGGTACAAGAACTCATGCGGAAGAAAATTCCGGCACACCAGCGACGCTGGTATAACCTCGGGAGTTGCGAGCGTCATTAACTAAATCATAACATTACAACATGAATGTTTCTGCCCCATACAATGCCATACTCCATACAAAGCACTTCACTAGTCTCTTTCTTAGTTCTTTTTCCACAGGTCCGCAGAAACTGCTCATTTTTCTAGTAAATGTTTCCTTTGCCATTGCTATTCTCCTTTTCACTTCCTGACAGCAGCTCATGTTACTGAGCAAGTATTTGAAGCTATCCACTTGCTCTACTGCCTCATTTAGAATTTGCACGTTTATCTCTGTATTTTTCTTCCCACGACCATGGGTTTCATCTTATATGCATTTATCTTCATCCCATACTGCTCAAAGCTGTCATTTAGCTTCAGTAGCATATCCTTTAATATCATTTCCTCTTGTGCTAAGAACGCCATATCATCAGCAAATCTTATGCACTTTATTCTTCTTTCTCTTACTATCACTCCTCCAATGTTCTGGAAACAGTTCTTTACTAAATCCTCCAAGTAGATGTTGAACAGGGTAGGTGATAAATGACATCCTTGATGTACTCCTCTCCCAATTTCACTTCCTTCTGACATTTCTTCTCCTATCCTGACTTTGACTCGTTGTTTCATATAAAGATTACTGAACAATCTCCTCTCTTTGCAATCTACACCAATTATAAACAGCGTTAATAAAATTAAAATAATACCATATTTTATTCAACTTAATTCACTTGCATATCGAACTTAATCTAGTGTTAAGAATCTCAACTAAGAATACGAGAACAGGAGAATAAGTGAAATGCGGAATGATGTCAAATATTGAATTTTATTAAATTCACTGTTATCTAAACACAATTAAATTTGTCATTTAAGCTATGTTGATTCTAATTAAGCTTCAAAATATCGATTTTAATACACTTTTATGCTTTCTGAGTGAAAGCACATTATGGAATTGGCATTTTTTATTTTACTAGAGCTTCCTCAAATTAGAGGCTGCCATTAGACAAAGCATACAGAACAATACAAGAACAAATAGATGATGAAAGATAACAGAGTAAGAAAAAAAGTAAACAAGCACACAAACAAAAAATAATGGCAGTATACAGAATAAAAAAAGTTACAAGTAAAGAAGCAGTGAAAGCTAATAAGAGTCTTTAGTTCGATAGGGTGAGGTTTTCAATAACTCTGATCCTCCGTCTTTTCCAGCGGTTCAAAAGAATTGGGATGAAATACTAATCTCTCTTGTTAAGGAGTCCCTTCAGTATCTTTTTCTTCAGATACAGATCGTGCTCGTTTTTTTGGCTCTCCAACAAAATGTTTCAGGATCTTGGCTTCATGCAATTCCTTCCCCTAACATCGGTACCCTTATGGACCCCAGATCCTTTAAAGTTTCGGTTGCAAAATCTGCCACATTCATAAATGTATCTGTGGCAATATTGTAGATTCTTATGGCCACCATGCCTTAAGTTATGTCATGAGTAATGGGCGTCTCTCTCGTCATTCATCGCTCAATGACACCATTAAAAGAGCATTAACATCCTCAGGGGTTCCATACATCTTAGAACTTTCCGGGATCAGCCGTTCAGACGGCAAGAGACCCGATGGTCTGACTCTAGTCCCATGGCGTGTAGGCAAATCCTTAATTTGGGATTCCACTTGTGTGGATACACTGGCCCCTTCTCATTTGTCTTCAACCTCTAAGACACCAGGATCTGCAGCAGAAAGTGCCGCTGTCAGTAACACCATAAATATAAACATCTTGCAGATAATTATATTTTTGTCCCTTTTGCGGTTGAAACGTTTGGATCATGGTGTAGTGAAGCCAAACCTCTCATCTCCACCATTGGCAGAAGTTTAGTGCAGCTTTCTGGGGACCCTCGATGCAGTCAGTGTCTACGTCAGCGCATTGGTATCGCCATTCAGCGCGGTAATGCTACAAGTATTCTTGAATCGTTCCCCGAGTCCTCTTATTTAGATGACATTTTCTTCCTTTAATTATTCAATTTGTTTGCATTCTATTATAGTATACATGTCAATGTGAATACAATTTTTTTTATTTGTAAAACTAAATTTTTCAGAAAATGTAGTAAAACAAGATTGGCTTTGTGCAATTTAGTCTATTGGTTGAAAAACATCTGTGATTTCACCAAATTTAACGAAATTTTCATTTATGAAATTGCAAGTTGTGTATAACTTGGACATACTGTTTAGTGTATGTACTGATTTTGAAATATTAATTTAATTTAATTTAATTTCTTCCTGTAACCACTACAGGTTGCCATCGACAAAGAGTACCATGATACAATAGAGTAAATGCCTTGGGGCTTAGTGATAAATTTTTGTTAGAGTGAAAAATAAACAATTTGAATTATACTGAAACACATTATATTAAACGAAGTAACGTCAAGGAGATGCGAATTAGTCATGGTCCATATGTATGATGCCTTAAAATAGCTATTGAGCCTTTGAGTGCTGCAATTGTTAGATCTCTTAAAATACTTTTATGCAGGCCAAAAGATTTACAGAAGTCGACTAGGAACCGGGGTATGGTCCAGCGGGCTCCTATTATTAGTCCCGTAATGACGATGGATTCCAGATGGTATTTGTCCTTATAAAAACTGATGGAAGGTTCATATATATATATATATATATATATATATATATATACATATTCCTTTTTTCCTCGTGTACTTCTTCTGGCTGGTGTTCGTGCGATTCGAATCTCACAGTAGGGTCTATGATGTAACTTTCAAGAGAGGGAGGTTTAAATGCAATTATGTCAATTCTGCGATTACTGCCCTCACTGGATATGCCGTGTACTTCTTCATATACTGAATAACCTTTGTTCCTTAAGGCAGTTGCTATTATAGATCTTACTGTATGATGCCGCGTATTTCGTAGAAGTTCACCGTGTGGACAGGCCCCCAGGACATGGGCAAGGGTTTCAACCTCCCTGTCGCAACGTCGACAGAGGTTACTGCCCGAAGACCTGCCAGGTACACTACGCACAGCTGACACGTTCGCATTCATCTTGATTGCTTCCCTCCACTCACTACAGGAAAGATCCTTGTGATTCCGGATCCACTTATTGGCCGGGGTATATTGTTGGTATAAGAGCACGCCTTTTCCTTTATGTTTTTTTCTGGCTCCAGTTCTCAAACGTTTTTTCTCTTAATACTTGCCGTACCTTTCGCGTATCTACAGTGCCGTACTTGTCCAAAATATTTGCTGATTCGGTGATATTGAGTGCTATGAGACTGGATGTAATTTCTTGGGATAATTTCCTTGTTGCATGTAGGAAGGAATTATTGGATTTAAGCAATATCTTACATGCGTTTATATTTTGTAAGTATAATTCCCATGCTGAACAGAATAAACCTAATCCCTTGAATTTTGTGTCTGTATACAACATATCTGTAGGAAGGTCATTAGGCAGTTGCAGTATTTCTTTCAGCACACCCCTTATCATAATATTTGCATCCACTATGAATTTATTAGAAATTTTTTTGGAGGCACTGTCTGAAATGGATATATTAGACTAGGACAGATTGAGGTGTTAATGATGTTGTATTTTTGATCCGCTTGTAAGTGTGGTGAAGAAATAAGCAATTCTACATTTGTTCTTAGTTTAGACAGTGTTGAAAGAGGATCAAAATTAATCTCGTCATAAAAATTGACTCCTAGATAGCGAATGAAGTCACCTCTTTGCAAACCAGCTATTTCATTTCCAGACGAGATGTGGAAATTTTCTTCAAACAGCTGACTCTTTTTAATACACATGCCTTTACACTTGTTAATGCTAATATCTAGTCCGATTTCATGGAATTGTTGAACTGCGTGATTGAAGAGTGTTAAAGCGGATTTTTTGTCTTTACCAATGATAACAATATCATCTGCGAAGCCTATTACAGTTAATTGATCTTCAGATGGACTTAAGTTAAATCCATACTGAGTAGTCATGCCGTTTCACTAAGTTCGTTCAAAATATGGTCAATGCATAGATTGAAAAGAGTAGGTGACAAAGGGGAACCTTGTAACACACCTCTGACTATGGTGATGGCTTTTGTTTTACCATTGTCAGATTGAATCGTTGTAATATTGCCTGTCTGTAAGCTGAAGATCAGATTTGTGAGTTTAGTTGGAATGGGTAATGATAAATAATTTAGAGAAATTATTGATAAAACTTTTCTCACACTAGTTTATTAAACAGTGCCGGACTGTAAAGAAAACAACTATTGCAATGTCCATAGTTTATATGTTGTACAATTTTACAGTATTGTGAAATTTTGGTTAAATTGAATTTTGCTACCAATTTTTTTCTATTGTTCTATTAAAATTATAGCTTGTAGCCTATTAACCTGTTGTATCCTTTAGGATAGGCCTACTTTTTTAAATTTAAGGGTTAAAATTAAAAGTATTTGTTGATTGGTTGTTTCGTAGTTTGTTTATAATGTTGTTATAATGTTTCTCGTTAATTTGTACTTAGGATTTCAGTGAGGATGAGCTGTCACTGCCTTCTAAATATTCCACGTACTAACCAGGAAAACTTGCGAATTAGTTGCGACAAGATTATTTCGGCAATATTGTAGTAATATATAGGCATGACTGGTCGAAACTCAACGAATTTTAGTAAGGGATTGGTTACGATCGCATGAGCAAAATAGTCATTTAATCGATATATATTCCGTGAATCTTTCTTTTGGAGTAATTTCTGTGAATAAATAAAAATATATTATTTTGAGTAATAAATGGTAGTTGTGATACAAGACACAAAGCAGATTCCTATTTGTCCCTTCTTTGTCTGAGTCGTTATAAAAATTGAGTTCACTGTTCATATATTATGGTCTTCAGTAATAATAATAAAAATATTAATCCGTGGCGCCATAGCCCTTGAAAGGCCCAGATCGAGCAGTTGGCTGCTGACCTCACGTTCACATGCCGAAACAGAGGTGGACGATCATCGAAACAGAATGGATGTATCGTGTGATTAGCACGATGGTTCTCCACAGGATTTCGATACCTATCGTAGCTCCCCAAGTGCATCACGATGCTGGGTGGGCACCGGTCCCATAAACTGGCCGAAATTTCATGAGAAAATTTCTTCCCCCATGAGGAATCGAACCAGCGCGCATTCCGTAACACGAGTCCTAGGCAGGATGCCTTAGACCATGACGCCAGGGCGCGGGACTATAGTCTTCAATACACTGCATAATTATCTTAAAGCTTTAGAAATGAAAGCAAAAAGTTTCAGAGATTAATTGGTTACTTTTAAAACTCATGTCACTCTTTTATCATTTTCGTTTTAACTGATTAATTGAAAATCGCAGCCTCGACGCATTATTCTATGTTGAAACATCGTAAGTCTGTTATATAGAATGGCTATGAGGACAACACATATAGTTGTTTTAGTAAAATCGTACGTAATTATGCACACGAAATTAAACAGGATTCTTCAAGTGTATAATATAAAATGTGCTACTTTGACATCTTCCTAGGCGATTTGATTTTCTCTAGTCATCAGATGGCTATTGTGTAGTTATTCTTAAGTTTACGGTAATTGTGCTGGTAATGACGAAGTAGTAGTTTGAAATCACTCTCAGTGTACACGATTCATTCGACTCCAACAAGTCTGCCAAAAGTAGCTTTTGCTAAAATTTGTATGAAGCTTTGACAAGTGAAATAGAGAACACGGAAAGATTAGCTATAAAAGCTACACTATTGATTGGATGTCTCGTATGCAAATGTGAGGAAGACAATAGAGGATATGTGATTATCGGATCGCTTGCAGCAATGTTCCTAGTAGGATATTTATGAACATCGGATTTAGCCTTGATAACTTAAGATAAAATGAAAGGTTCAGAGCCATAGTGGGCCAAGCGCCATTTATTAAAAAGGAAGAAAGCAAGGGTTAAAGTTAAGTGAACACCATAGTTTAATGAAGATTAACATATCATTTAGTTTTAATGTTTATACTTTATATTACTTGCTGTATATTTCCATTGAATTATGGTAATAAGTTCATTTTAACCCTTGTTTTCTACGGTTTTAATAAATGGCGCTTGGCCCACTATGGTTCCGAACACTTCAAATGATCATGGAAAAATTTTAGAAAAAAAAATTTCTACAAACAAATTAATAAGTTTCATTGCATTGAATTTCAAATCGTCGAGCAATATTCTAATTTTGAAGTACTAAATGCATAAAGTTTGTAAGGTAGATATATTGAAGTATTTTGAGTTATGAAAAATGAAACGTAGAACTTTATATTCATTAATAATAATAATAATAATAATAATAATAATAATAATAATAATATGTTGGGAGATACACTAAATCGTAATGAAATTTGGAGCTTCCAAAGATTGTGTGATGTAAATAACAATAAGTCATGAAACGGAAGTCAGATTTTTAGTAGGTTATTTTACGACGCTGTATCAGCATCTCAGGTTATTTAGCGTCTGAGTGAAATGAAGGTGTTAATACCAGTAACATGAGTTCTCGGTCCAGCACCGATAGTTACCCAGCATTTGCTCTTATTGGATTTAGGGAAAACCCAGGAAAATCTGAACCAGGTAAAATGCCCTAACCGAAATTCGAACCTGGGTCACCTAGTTTCGCGGTCAGACAGGCTGATTGTGACTCCACAGATATGGATCGGACCGACGTCAGATTGAATACTATAAAAACATAATGGTTCTCATGATAATGATTTATGAATATAACTGCATCATAAAGTCTTTCGTGAGAACATGCTGGAAGCAGCGGGGAACAGAATGCTTGCAAAATATGTTTCAAATAAACCGCCGAACAATTTCTCCCAATACAGAATGGGTCAAAAGTCGCATTCCCTGAACATATCCTTTCATTTAATTACATTCAATTTACATCTGACTACACATTACTTTACTGATTTTGTTCCAAATGGAGACCCTGTTTCTCGTTACACAATTCACAACGTTTAGACACTGATTTACAGATGACAGAACATAACTCACGATTTTCATCGATTTTCTGGAATGATTGTTCGATCATTTGTCACAACTGATGCAGAGCCTGCGGTTTCTGAGCAAAAACATTTTTCAGGATAGCTCACAGCGAAAAATCACATTGCGTCAGGTCGCATGATCTGGGTGGTCATTCTGTTGTGCCACGATGGCTAATTCATTCACCGAATTGCTGGTTCTAGAAGTCCCTCGCTCCTATACCAAAATGAGGGCGTGATCCATCCTATTGCCATATCAAGTGCATATCGGCAAAACGAGGTCTATTTTCAAGACATGGCATCGTAAAAACATTTGGTTGTCAACCCACCACTTATTACACTAGGTATTCGTTTATTCAAGTTATATCTGTATATGTGTACAAGTATTAAATCTAAGGAAGAATATTGGGGAAAGTCACTTTAGACTCACCTTGTATATTAGGTATTTTGTGTGCCCGCGAAAGCGTGTGGCCTACCAGTGAGTAAATGATTATTAACAGACATGTGGCCTAATTCAAATGGGGTGCTATGTATAGACATTTCCCTAGCCCGCGCTATGAGCGTGTTAAACTAGCCCCGGCTATCGAGTGTTTGCTTGTACAGGATTCATATCATATCATATCATATCATATCATATCATATCATATCATATCATATCATATCATATCATATCATATCATATCATATCATATCATATATCATATCATATCATATCATATCATATCATATCATATCATATCATATCATATCATATCGTATCATATCATATATCATTACATATATCATATCATTTCATATCATATCATATATCATAGCATCATATATCATATCATATCATATCATATCATATCATATCATATCATATCATATCATATCATATCATATCATATCATATCATATCATATCATATCATATCATATCATATCATATCATATCATATCATATCATATCATATCATATCATATCATATCGCTAACACTGGTTTATGAATACGAAAAACGTTAGTTCGCTGATCATCCACCGGAAGCCCGCGCTAAGAATGTCTATGAATATGGCCCATGGTGTTTAATAGTGATTTAAAACGTATTATTAATCGCCAGTATAATGACAATTTGTTTTCAGGTTTTAAATGTGTTCTGGACATTTTTATAGCCTACTAATGAGAACAACAGTACATATTCATTATTTGATTCCTTAACATTGTTACCAGTATGGTTCATTGCCACAGCTTGAGAAAACAGAGAACCAAAAACAACACTAATACGTACGAAAATATATTCAATTGCATTTTTCGAGATTCGGAAATGGGTATGTTGAATTTGTAAATGTAGCTGCTACAATTTTACAGTGGTGAACAGTTCAAAATGTGTTCGCTGTAAATTGTGTTTTAGGAGGAAACCTTGAAGTTAAGTGTAGGTATTTATTTCATTTTAGAATTTCTGTAATTACGCAAGGAATTCTAGCAGTCTAATAAGAAAGGCATGCAAAACATTCTAAATTCAGCCTGCATTTAGGGTGAAAATTTTGAAAGAAATTATTGCTCTCACGCCCAAAGAATTAATTAAAAACTCAGCGAATGAGAAGAAATTAAATGAAAGCAGACGATTCCCAACAGCAGGGAATTTCTCTTGTAGTTCTTTTTAAAGCACTCGGTAAACAATTCTCAGAAAAATCAGAAAGGAGGGAAGTGTCAAAACTTCGGTTATATCAAACTAAATGCAATTTTATATCACAGTATGTACCTTAATTTATTTTCATATTTTTTAAATTCCATTCCGTTTCTTGGTCTCCATTAGGTTTGGGTTGTTGAATTTGTTAATAGTTTCATATCGTATACATCGGTGAAAGTAAAATTTTAAATATCATGTGCTTTTATTTAAAGAAAACAGTACTGTAGATGGCGGGACAATATCAAATTCGTTAATTAATGGGTCAATTATTACCTTGAAAAAATGTACTACACGTTTTCACATCATGTTACATGAATTCGATAAATTTTGTATTATAAATACTTCAAGTTACCTTCCATAGTTATAATTAGGCTTTTTGGTATTCCACCGTGATCTGGAACTTTACATTTTCAACGTTTCGGAGTCAGTATCACAGCCTATCGTCGTACTATTTCCACGAGAGATTGAACGACTATAGTTGTTCGATAGAATGTTACTCGTAATTGTATATGTAGCGCTTGAATTGTCAAAACAGCCTAGTTCAAGAACATGGTATTAGCACGGTCTAGTATATACAGTCACGAAACTCAATACGTAGTAAATATGCATCCATAGATAGTTGCTAACCACTAGGATCGCCAATATCACATCATTACAGATAATGCGAAATAGTACCAGCACAGTCTATTGTTCCTAGCACCCTCACAACTCAAGCTTCGTGACTGTATATACTAGACTGTGGTATTGGGCCTACTACAGGATTCACATTAAATGCGTAATATTTGCAATGAATTTGGATAATCCTGAAGTTTAGCTCTACAAATGGCCTATCTTGGAACATATTGCTATGACATATATGTAGAGTCCTGCGTTTGGTTACTTGGAGTAAATGTTAGGTGTGCATGGTTCAATTACAATAGCTTCGCTTCGAACTGAGAGCTCTGACTCTTTTCCACAATCCGTATCTTGTTCTTACATCTACTTATTCGTGTGTCTGCCTATATAGGCACTGAACCATGAGAGTAGTACTCAGGTATAAAATATATTTAACGTGGACTTAATAACAAACTATATATATATATATATATATATATATATATATATATATACAGAGTGTTTAAAAAATACGGGGCATAATTTCAGGTATGTATTTCCCACATGTAGACAATCAAAATAGTTCATTACAACATGTGTCCGGAAATGCTTTATTTCCGAGTTATGGCCTTCACAACAGGAACAAGGGAGAAATATGGATAAACCATTTGACCATTTGAACAGGATGAATAACTTCTGTTTATTTAGAAAAAATATTTGTTTGTTTTTCCTCCACGTATTATTGTTTCTCATACCAGATTATAGTAATTCAATATAAATAGGTCCACTTGTTTTACATGTGAATGTCGTAACTGGACTTAGCCTATACAGGGTGATTCACGACGAAAGGTAAACAATTTAGGATACGATATCTTAAGGCCATTTTGAGTGAAAACATTCATATGAACATAGGTCCGTTTTCGAACGATGGCGGAGCTAGATGCATTTTTTTTTTTTTTTTTTTTTGGTAAAACGTCTCGCTCCAATGTGAATCAGACGTTACCATGTCTTGCTGACGTGAGACAATATCACCAATCGCAATGAATGACGTAACATTGGATCCTACATTGCGAGCGATGTAGATAAGAGAAGTTCATTCACCTCACAAACCAGGTGGTGGGACATTACAAATGTCCAATCGCTTCCTCTTGTCTGGTGTAATGATACAGAACCCTCACATAATACAAATACAGTATCACTTATCATTTCACAGCAGTTCAGTCAGCCACATATAGTACAGTAGTTATACAGGTAAAATTATCGGAAGTGTTAAGTTGTGTTTTTCAAGATGCCTTATAAATTTTCGACTACAGAATACGCCGATATAGTGTATGTTTATGGTTTGTGAGATGAAATTTCCTTGCGTGCCGTCGCTGAATATGAACGACGCTTTCCGAACAGAAGGGTACCATATCAAAGAGTATTTACTATGTATGGGGATGAAAGACTTGGTATAGCGAAGGAAGGTGGAAACGAGAGAGGCGCTAATCGACAGGCATAAAGAACAGTCTCGAGCAACTCTCTCGAGCGACGAGCGCGATTCACGCCCGAGAGCAAGAATGCATTGAAGCAATAGGAGGTATCTTTGAAAATGTACGAAAACATCAACCCCGACGTCTAGAATATTAGGTATGTATGCATACGTGTATATAAACTTTAAATTTGTCCGTTATGTGTCTCTAAATGCGAGTTAGTACAATGAAATCCCAGAAGTTTTTGTGAAATGAAAGAGCCATATCTCCGTAACTTTTCAAAAACGGATCTATATTCATACGAACTTTTTGACTCAGAATGACTTAAGAATTCACATCTTAAATTTGTTGCCTTTCCTCGTGAATCACCCTGTATATGTACTGTTGTTAAACGTATATAAATACATTGAAATAAGTTATGGAAATCACACTAATGTAATAAATCACAGTAAAAAGAAAAAAAAAACAAAATTAATACCATTCTCCGAGGATACAATATATATATATATATATATATATATATATATATATATATATCATAATCCGCTGAAAATTATTGTAACTCAAGTGTAAAATCCTTAAAAAGTTTATTTCTTCAGCAATGAATAATGTTCTCTGAACTTCTTTCACTGAAAGTAAGGTATTTTGAAATAATTGCTTTCCTGTAGCTGCTCAGGAAATTAATTGAGAAAGTATAGAGCAATTAAACCGTAACAAGGTCTGGTAACGAGTGTAACAAATCCCACTTTTCCAATAAATGTAATTCCTTTATGTCTAGAGTAGATTTACCGCAACTTTTTAGGAATACCTACAGTACAATATAAAAGAGATACAACGTACAAGAATCAAACCTATGACTACCAACATTTTTGTCTCTCATTCATTCATTCATTTATTTTATTCCATAGATCTTACATGAGCAATGAAGCTTTAAGATGTGGAACATGTCAACATTTTACAATATTACAATTACAATTTTTACAAATTTTTATAGTTTTACAATTTAGTAATTTTCTACAATTTTTACAATTTTGTACAATTTTTTTACATTTTTTTACATTTTGGCGAGATGTAGTGAGATGAGATGAGGTCCGAGGATTCGCCAAAATATTACCCGGCATTTGCCTTTTCGGTGGGGGAAACCTCGGAAAAACCCAACCAGGTAATCAAATCAACTACGTCTAAATCATCATGATAATAATAATAATAATCATCATCATCATCATCGCTAAAATATCTTCTATTGTGTAGTGTTTATTATGTGTAGCGACTACACTCACATGTTGGCTACTCTGTTCTACGAATACAACCCGTTCCACTACGTTTACGAACTACTGAAACAAGAAATGCTACAAACGCAACATCATAAATATTGTTGGAGAATAGTAGGCTACCGGTATATTACTACTATTACTCTTATTTGTTGTCCTCGGTGGTTCAGAACGTGCCATACTATCCGTTGAATCCTTGGTTCTCTGGTTTAAAACGGGTCGAGGGACATGAAATTTAAAGACGATAAATCCTCCGGTAGTGAAATAAAATAACGAGTCTGCCGTATCGTAGATTTACGGCACGTCAAGGACAAATAGTTCCATATCGTGTAGTTTGAAATCCTGCATACTCCTTCCCGTAGTAACCAATCTGTTTTTTACTGTTTCTCTTTCTCTCTCTCTCTCTCTCTCTCTCTCACTAAATTAGTTTCTTTGTTTGATTTTTTTATTTGTTTCTGTGTTCCTTTGTTTCGTTGTTTCTTTCTTGTATGATTCCTTCGTTCGTTCTTTCTTTCTTTCTTTGTCTATTTGTTCGTTCGTTCGTTCTGTTTTAATTAAAACCTAGGCATTCTCTACAACATTATCAGAATACAAATATTAATACAAATAAAAACAAATGCAGAGAGAATAAATTAGTAAAAGAAATAAAAGTAGAAATATAAATACATAAGCTCATGTAAATAAGGGGGGGGGAAAAAAAAAAACGTGAGTATAAAAATAAAATCACAATTAGTACAAAAACTACTAATATAGTCTATTGCTCATAAATATAGTGATTAACGAAAATAACTAGATATCTAAAAATAAGTAACTGATTGTATACAATTCAAGAGAAACAAAACGGTCACAATTTAGAGAATTATAGGAAAAATTAGTACCTGTATGTATATGAACATTATATTATGTATATTTCATATCAGCAACTACATTCGTGTAATGTGAGCCTCACAATTTTGCATATGGTGCCATAATTACATTTATCATATATCTGTTAAATGTTGGTAATATTGTGATACGAATAATATTATGATATTTCTTTTTGAGAATTTTTTACAATTTTACTGATCGAGAGGAAGAACGTTTTTTTTTTTTTTTTGCGTCAACGTATTAAGGGAATGTTCGTGGACAAGTTTCTGCACAAAACCGGTCCTTCTCTCGCTCAGTAAAATTGTAATAAATTCTCAAAAAGAACTATCAAAATATTATTAGTATCACAATATTATCAATCTTTACCCTACAGTTTCTTGCGGAACACACTATTATACCTAATTTCATATCTATATAATATTATTCCCTCTTATTGCCAAACATCGCATCTATGCTTCCCATCCTGCCCTTGAAATATAGTTTTTATGTCTAGTCACTACTTTATATCAATCAGGAACGTATCTCCTGTTTCTTTGCTAATTAATATTTATTTTCCAAATCTGTTTTATTGTCATCTAATAGAACCCTAAAATTAATTAATTTATTATACAACACTGTATATTCATTACTTACTCTACTTTCTCTTGCATTTTAACTAGTCTCAAACTATCTTCATCTATAATTCATATTATTGTTGATTATTTTGCACTATAACTGTCGTTTTTGTCTTCAATATTTTCTGAAATCTCTTATATCCACCCCAAAATAATTTCTTCTACTCTCACATTCTTTCTCACAATAATGACTTAATTTAATCTAGTCAATATTATCACTTCAACTACTCCTTTCTTGATCCTTTTTTTACCAGTTTACTTATCTCGATCTCATTTTACTTACTACTAATCGCTAATCAATGCTTTTTTCATGTACAGATAGGTTCCTTGTTAGATATACATATTTATTATATTAATCCACTGTTCCCTAATTTCACTCATTCGTTTCTTGCACTTATTTATCTCATTATTTTGCTTTCTTTATTCTGTGATTTGTTATCTCAGTTCGTCACCCCCTCAATATTTTTATTCCATCAGTCTCTTTTTGCTTACTAATAGTAGACTTACTTATAACTAGACATTTATTCACCAACTCAAAAAAAAGGTGTATTATTATAGCTGATTCTTCCACATGTTCACGGGCCACTTATTTTCAAAATTAGTGTGCATATATTTTAAGACTGGGTCAATGCCTGATTTATTTAAAAATACCATATTACACACGACAGAATAGACAGAACTCTAAATGAATGAATGAATATTTTGACAATAGGCCAGTGACTGATTCATTTTAAAATGCCATATTATACACGTCAGAATAGACAGAACATTGGACGCCCAAGAAAAATATGGAGCTATCAGCTGTAGAAGTTCTTGGTTAGCAAACATGCCTGAGGCTCAAAAAGATGGATGGTCACAGTAAAAATAATACTAATAAATTAGTAGTAATAGTAATGGTAACTCGAGCGAGTTAGCTCAGACTGTAGCGTTTGAGACTCGCATTCGGGATGTTCCGGGTTCAATCCCCGTGGTCGACCAATCTGACTAGAGTTTTTCACGGTTTCCCTCAGTCACAAAGCAAATGTCGGATTGGAAATTTATATTCCGTGATTCATCATCGTCTCAATCAGCAATGTCATAAACATTAATCAGATTCTAAAATCAAGCCATCTACAACACACATTAAAAACAGGAACTCAACAATATTAAAAACGGCCTACTACTAAATCCAAACATCCTAAACACGCGTTATGACCACTGATGTTAAAGCATTTATAAATAAACTCAGTAAAAATTATAACATAATAATAATAATAATAATAATAATAATAATAATAATAATACTCTACCGATTATCTAACTCAACTCAATTTATTGATAACTTTGAAGTGGCTGAGCTAGGGATGCCCTTTATTGTCATAAAAAGAAACCTATATGTACGACTTACCTCGAGAAAATAAAGACAAACGTTTTTTATAAGTGAGAAGGAAATATCCTAGAAACCTAGTTATAAAAAGTGATGTTCCTGTATTCGTACACAATAACTACGACTTGAAACAAACGAGTTCTAAAAATAAGACTGAAGTCAAAAGTTCCGTGCTTGAAGCATTCCAAATACTATAAATCATTAAAATTTATCAAACGGTTCAAACCCATAAATCTTTCAGATTTTCTACGTACTCTGGATGGACGGGCTAAAAATCAATACTTTACTGGTGCGTGGAAGTCCTGAAGACATTTATCAATAAAATATATGAAAATAGACCAAACAGCCAGCCATCGACATAAACCAGACATAAACCAACAGTTTCACATTCAGGTGTTTAAAAAGTCGTAAAAAAAACAGACAAACAGTAGAAACTTCTTTGTACCAGTACTTATTCTTCTGCCAATATATGTGTAAACTATGGCCATTATGCTTGCTTAATTGTTTGGAAATTTTGTTCTCCAACACTTCATTAAAAATCTTAGCGAATTATACAAATAGTGTAATTTCTTATGCATGACGGAATTCATTACCTGAATAATAGGAAAAAAGGAAGAATTGATCACCTGGTTGAGTTTTTTTTACAAGGTTTGTCTCAACTAAAAGGTGAATGTCAAGTTATCCCATGGAAAATTATTGGATTCATCTATCGATCTCCCATCTTGCATTCAATTCTTACGATTGACAGAATCTCGAAATCGATACATAGTCGCTAAATAATCTAATAAAAATTAATATAAAACTGAATAGATATCAATGTGGAAGCAATTAAAAAGTACCTTACTTACTAGTTTATCATATCCCTCGCACATAAGACTCCTACTTTAGGAGCAAAACGTAAACATATAATATATCTGCATATTAGACCCCTTCGTCATTTGTGTAGAAAACAAGGCTTAGGTTCTGATTTCCTGCATAAGACTTTTGCCCAGTAGTGCGCATGATCAATCACAAATGCTCGTGGAAAGATTGCAAGGTGAAAACGTATTCTGAAACCATACTCTGTTCCGCTGTCCCTCCAATATTGTCTCTGTGTTGACAAATAGAAACCGCATCTCTTTTTGTTTATTTGTCCTCAAACTTCTAACATACTATTTGTTTTCTATTGTCACAGCACAGACAGAGAGACAAATTCCCTTTCTTCTCCTACTGATGGTATCGGTTTACGCATACCGTATTTCCTAAGTTAGTCATTCAGAGTAGAGATGGGAAAAGTTGACAAACAGAAACAGCATCTCTCTTTCTCTGTTTATCCTCAAACTCCTAACATACTAATTTTCGCGTTAGTTTTTCCATTGTCACAGCACAAGCAGAGAGACAAATTCCCCTTCTTCTTCTACTGATGGTATCGGTTTTCGCGGGAAAAGTTGAGAAATAGAAACAGCATCTCTCTTTGTCTGTTCATCCTCAAACTCCTAACATACCTTTTGTCGCATTAGTTTTTCCATTCTCACATCACAGACAGAGAGACAAATTCCCCTTCTTCTTCTACTGATGGTATCGGTTTTCGTATACCGTATTTCCTAAGTTAGTCATTCAGAGTAGAGGTGGGAAAAGCTTTTTTTTTCTCTCATAACAGTTCCAATTGTTTCAGTTTCTTGAAAGTACTAGTTCCAAATGACAGTTCCGAAATATCAGTACCATATTTAACTACACAGGTGCACAGTAGTATCTTGGAACATGTAAGTTACGACTAGTATCTGATGGAACAGTGGTGTTTTTGGAACATGCGCGTACGATTAGTATGTAATGGGACAGTAAAGTTTTGGAACAGGTAAGTACGA
Source organism: Periplaneta americana (assembly GCF_040183065.1). Taxonomy (NCBI): domain Eukaryota; kingdom Metazoa; phylum Arthropoda; class Insecta; order Blattodea; family Blattidae; genus Periplaneta; species Periplaneta americana. The sequence continues at coordinate 81,280,709 of NC_091129.1, read as the reverse complement.
CTAGTATACAGCATAATGTAACAGTGGTATCTTGGACGTTAAATGACCACATACTTCCCTGTATGCCATGTGATGCAGTATGACGTCATAATTAGCTGAGATGTGAATTCGTGGAAAAGAAAATGTTTTCTAATACCAAACTGAATTCGTAGATCAGGTTTGTTCGAAGCTGGGAAGTTAATCCAATTTTAAATTATTTGTAAATTTGTCGCGAAATCGAAGTGGGTCCCAATGATAAATAAAACCTAACATATTCTTCCTCCTTTGTTCAGCTCAGTTCACATTGGTGTTTAATTTCTCCAAAAATTAGTAAATAAAAAACTTTAATAATTTTGGCCGTGTTAAAATTCATAATACCATTATGAAGAGTTACAAGCCATCATCTTATTGTAGTGAAACAGGAAAATTTACAACTTTTGTATTTTTGTAAATAAAAAATCTTCAACATTCCTTGCTGTCTTACTAGGGTTACAATACAGTCATGTTCGAACAGAATTTAGTTTAATTTCAATAATTTTGGTAATTAAACTAAAATGGAAAACTTTTGTAAATGAAACTTAACCTATATATTTTCATCTCTATTGATAAAATTCACAATACAGTTACTACATATAGGTATTATATTAATTTAATAGAATCCTATACTCAGTAACAGTTTCAAGATAATATGTACTGTAACTGTTATGTAACTGATTTTGATTATATGTAATTTTCTACTTTATTTTGTATTGTCCTTATATTATGTAACTAATCTTGACTATTTGTAATTTTCTACTATATTTAATGTAATTTCTAAGGTATCTTCTTTTGTGTTGTTTTATAATCTATCTCATAAGTTTATCATATATATTACTGAAACTTGTTTGAGTGAAAGAGAAGGGCTTATGGCCGTAACTCTGCCAGGAAAAATACTACTACTGCTACTACTACTACTATTACTACTACTGCTACTACTGTATACCTTTATAAAAGTTCTTCGTATCTTTACAATTTTTTTTATTATAGTTCCTAACATTTCTTTCAGTGTGACGAAAGGATTCCCACTTCTTCCAATAGTGCAAAAGTTGTTCCGTTCTGTGGAACAAGTATTGTCATAATGTAATTCCAAAGTGAAACGAGTATTTTGTAATAGCAAGTATCATGTGCTAGCTCGGAACAATACTTTTATTTTGGAACGTAATATTCCAAGGTTCTGTTACTTTTTGGAACGGGTCCAAGTAAGGAGCTGTTCCAAAATAACTGTTACGTTATTTTTTCCCACCTCTAATTCAGGGAAAGAGATCAGTGTGAAGAGAGGATGTAAAAATGAGCTACAAGCCAGCGAGTTATTGTATGTAATTTAAATTGAATACGATTGACGTCGCTCAGAAAATGCGCCATTACTAAATTAATTTTAATATTTAGACTTATTGTAACCTAACTTTAAAAGTTTATTTTCTTAATATGTTTTACATACGGGCTTATAACCCACCACCAGAAGTTATTGCATAAATTAAAGGGAAGAGGATATAATATGTAAGTAAATACGGTATCCTTCAAACAATAATAGGTATCACGTCTAAATTTTACTGGAACGTCGAATTCATTATAGGCTGTTTAAAACGAATTCTACCTCTCAGTTTAATGTACCAAAATGTCTTTCTTTATTTTGTGTACTGCAAAATGAAAGGGTTTAATTTTAATGAAAAGTAAGAAGTAAAAACCAAGAGAAGAAGCAAAATAACAAATTGTTAGCAACGAGTCTGGATTACGAAACGTATATCTATGTTCGTTAAAGATGCTCCTTTGTATCCGGAAAAGAGGACGGAGGTTTTAAAAGCTAAAAACTTGGAAAACTTTATGTCCGTGACATTTTCACTTAGAGAAGCGTTCGGCGTCACTGTTTTAGCGAGAAGTCTTCCCCATCCCTTTTTATTTTTCTTTCTCCCTCTCTCTCTCTCTCTCTCTCCCCAATTCACTTCTTTTCTCTTTCTTCTCAATTATACCTCTCAGCCTCTGTCGTTCTCCTCCCTCCGTGGATGTCTTTATTACCTATGAGAACGCCCTACACACAAGCTAAAATATACCAAGAGTAAGACGCGATGAAGCTAAATTAACTGAGGAAAGCCTCAAAGGAATTAACATCAACTTTATTTCTTCCACAAGACATAGCGTGTGCTAGCCTTGGGTTCATTAGCTGCACTATTTAGCTGTGTACGGGTTTTTATTGGAGAAATATGTAATGGGACAACTTCTCGAACATCCCTGGGGTCTGTCTCAGAGTTTGGTAACAATTTCTCATGTAGTAGAACCCCCAAAATACCCATTTTCATCCAATTTAAAAATGAAACGAACTACGTATTAAAATAAAAGCAAAGGCATTATCACAGCATTAAAAGCAAAAGAGGGTGAAAAATAAGAATCCGGACTTAGTGTACCTATCTTAACAAATTAAATATTGCTTTTTTAATTCTCTGTCTCTTTTGGGGGTTGGAATTAAATTCTGTTTATGTCAGAGCTGCTCTCTGTTTTTTAGCCTGTATCGTCTCTCCACATTTGCCTTCTGGGGGTTATGTAAACTATGTATTTATTTGGGTCAGGTTTCATGGTTCACATACTTCAAAGGAATGAATTTTACAGTACAACTGATTTCATTGCTTATAAAGGAATTTCCAGGGCCCGTAGAGTCATTACTTAATTAATGTGCTCGTTTAAAAACTCTAATAGGACCCTGAAGAGCCTTGTACATTGCGCTCAGAAAGTTAATGCACTTTGATTTTTCTGTTCAAGTGGTGTTCAGTTATTCATGAATGCAGACTACGTCCTGTTAAAATATTCACTGTATTAGTAACTCAGTTATGAACTTCGAGGAATATTTAATGTGCTGTTATTGTTGTATTATTATAATTGATATTATTTTCATTATTACTACTAGTTTTATATTTTGTATACCATTCTAAAATCTATTTCAATGACCTCATTATTTAGCCAACAAGTCATTACAGTAGAAGCTCTTAAGTTCGGCAGAAAACAAGTTCGACATCCTATAATTCGACTCCTTACGTAGGAGAATTAGACACGCCCCTATACGGGCATTAAGAAATGGGTTTGCCATTAGAGTGGGAATTGCTTCTGTGTTTTGTAGTGATACTTTTGTTAAAGGAAAACAGAATATTTTATTCATTAGGACATCCATATTTAATCACTGATTTTAAATTAATGAACTCTTCTTTACCGAGCGGGCTAGCGGAGTGGTAGAGGGCTGGCCTTGCATTCGGGAGGTCCGGGATTCGATCCCAGGGGCCCGAAATCCTAACTGAGGTTTTTCATGGTTTCCTCAGTTATTTCCAGGCAAATGCCGGGATTGTACCTCTTGAAAGTCCGGCCATGAACGGCGATCCTTCCCTTAATCCTTTCATATGTGTGTGAGTGAATGCTGTGCAATGTCTTAAATGTTTGTGTTGTATCGGAGGTGGCCCTGGCATTGAGCTGATCCCTCGTCCGGGGAGGCCCTCCATGTCCTTGTGTGGTCAAAAAAGTATGTATGTAATCCATAGATTAATTCCTCTCCCGACAGGTCGCGGCCCTGTAAGGCCCGTGTGGCGTGGGTCGTGTAAATGAACCTAAAAGGGAAAGGTTAAACTAAGGGAAAGAAAGAAATAAAGAAAGAAAGAAAGAAAGAAAGAAAGAACTCTTCTTTTTCTATTTGAGAATTGTGCTGTTTGTGAGACGGAACTGTCGAAACCCACTGTGGTACTAGAAGCTCATACACAAGTCCCGGGGCGGGCAGGAAATGCAAGTACAGTACTGTATTCGTTGATGGGTAACCAATAAGAATTTGTATTCATTTCACCTGTCACATCCACTAGCCTTATTAGACTCCACTTTCAATTCTGTTCAGTCGAACTTAGGAGATTCCACTGTACTTCAAATTTCACCTTTATATATAGTTAAAACACTAGTACCATTAGGTTTGTTGACCCGTTTTTATCAAGCCACTACTGACCTTTTCCGTTGCCACAGTTCATGTCAATTTCTCCATTGGTCGGCTCTGTTCTCTTCTTACAATTGTAGTACAGGGACATCATTTTATTTTTACTTCAATTTTTATTGTACCTGAGTTTTTGAATGTACTTCGCTCGCACTCTACCAATGAAGTTCAACCGTCCTCCACACAGATCCAAGACAGCATATACAGTCATAGTAGCCTTACGGTCATAGTAAACAGTACGTTCCAAAAATATGTTCGCGTTTTCCAGTGACGAAAGAGCTTTTAATATTGCATCATTTTTCATTTGCCTATGTCGCATCCCGGTTTCCCCCACCTGCTTCTATTCGCCTCTCTGTAAATGCTAGTGGCTGGGCTGTCTTAGCTCTTGGACGGACAGTAGATAGCATGTCTGAGTAATTTTATCTTTTCGGATCGGGCAGAAGTGAAGATTGAATTGACAGTACGTAAAGTCTCTTTTATACAGTAGGTACAGAATTATTTCAACATGAGTTACTGATACGAAGTACGAACCTGGTAATTGAAATTACGTACAATAGTCTATAGTGCGATAATATGCACTTTAGAACTGAAGCCTGTATCGAAATGAACGGCCACCATTTCTAAAAATGTGTTTAAATATCTATATTATGATTATTTTTCAATTTGACTTCATTCTCTATAGTATAATATACACTGCATAATGAATACGTCCGCATGGAAAGCTCAGTTCGTGAGTAAAAACACTCATTGTTAATACTGTACTCTATTTTGATTAAACAAAAACCTAATGAAAATTATCAAACTCAAAATCGCGATATTTCCTAGTTTACGTAAATGGATGAACTACTTTTCTTCCCTCCTATACCTAGTAAAGTGATTTGTTTGTACTTTACGCCAGTAACATCGAACTCCAGTCGCGCAAGGGGATAGCAAACGGTGTTTCCGGTTCTTAATCGTTGATCCAAAGGTATAGCCAGGTTAATATTAGAAATGTTAGTAAAAATAAAATGATGTCCCTGTACATGGTTAGCCAATGAAACGGGCGATTTTAAAACTTCAATAATTATTCCAATGATTACTTCCAAACGAAATTTTCACTTTACATTTAAATAGGATTTACCTGTACCTCATGAGATTCTTATTTTCTGAACACTACATCCAGAGGTGGGACCCATTTCGTTGCACGTATTCTTCAAGTCTAAGACTAGCCATGTGCCTGGTCGCACCATCCTGGTGAAACCACGTGTCTGTATTGGTGAGAGGATTATTGACAATTTGTAGAGACAAATTCTTGAGTCATTCGGACATATCGCTGTGATGTTACAGTAACAGATGTCCCATTATCGTTCTCAAATAAATAAGGACCAATGATTCCAAATGACGCTAATGCACACCAAAATGTGACTTTAACACTGTGAAATGGTTCCTCATGCATTTCATAAGGGCTAGTTGGTGACCAGTATGGAAAGTTTTGTTTATTAACGTATCCAGAGAGATGAAAATGAGCTTCATCACTCATCCACATATTGTGGACAATATCTTCTTTAACATTTAGATCCAGAATTGTTGGCAAAATGTCATGCGGTTTACTTCATCAGCATCTTTTAATGTCTGCACTACTTGAATTTTGTATGGTTGCATGTGTAAGTCCTTATGAAGAATTCTTCGTGTTGATGCTTGACAAACCAAGTCAAATTGCATGACGACTGGCAAAACGTTTAAGACTACGGATCAAAGCAACTCTTACGGCGTTGATGTTTTCAGGGTTCCTACAGATTTTGCTTGCCTGGAGACTTCTTTTTTAACGCAGAACTAGTTATTTAAAAGTTCTGAATCCACATTTAGTATTATTATTTCAAACGTATTTCGGTATTCGGCTCCGAGACAATTTTTCCCTTGAAATTATTCAGGTCTGCTTCACAGGGAGCTTTACCTAAAAGCCACATTTGCGTAATATATACGTTACTGTAGGTATGTTGACAGAAAACCACAGTTCAAGTCACGCAGAGTTTGTGTGCACTCAAATTTGGGTTTCTGGCGTCTTGTCAGCCCACTTGAGTTGTGTGGATATAAAGGGAAAAATTGGGACGATGTCGGGTGTAGTTCCTGGGTAGCTCAGTCGGTAGAGGATTCGTGCGCTAAGCAAAGGGTACCCGGCCTTGGGACAATTTTCCGTTGAAATTATTCATAATATGTAACTGTTTTCCTGTGAGTACCTTTATTACTACTCAGTTTAAGGAATAACAAATTGAAAATTGGTTTTTGTCAGTTCTGGAACGTCACAGAACTGTTATTTTTGTGGATATTATTATAATAAATTGTAGAATACCGTAAAATTATCTTATATATTATTTTAATATACCGAAGTACATATGATATTTCCATGCAGATATTCTGCGTCATCATACGATGAAAGAGTAATGGAACGGAGAAAAATTCTCTCCGGCGCCGGGATTTGAACCCGGGTTTTCAGCTCTACGTGCTGATGCTTTATCCACTTGGAGCTTAATCTGAGACGATTCTGTCCCACGCCGGTGTGGTATCCGGTGTGGCTTAGTGGATAAAGCATCAGCACGTAGAGCTGAAAACCCGGATTCAAATCCCAGCGCCGGAGAGAATTTTTCTCCGTTCCATTACTCTTTCATCGTAAAATTATCTTTTAAATAATCATGGCCAGTTATAACACTAATCTACACATTAACAGTAATGTACAGAAAAATAAACTACTAAATAAATACATACCGGTAATTTAAAATACATGTGAAAAGTATTTCATTTTTTCCGATTTTGTGAAGTTCAGCTATATACGTATGTAGAATTACAGTAATTCTGCTGAAAACTTGCATTTTAAGGTGATTAAAAAATTCAAAGAAAGTATACAAGATGCTATAGTATAGGAATATCCCTTTATTCTCTATTTTGTTGTTCCATATATGCGAAGACGAGTTTTAAGGAAGGTCGGATGTTTTTATTACGCGATCTCACGCTAGATGGCAGCACATTCACATCGTCACCAACTTGTTACTGTTTATAGCAAGGGATTATGAAGATTGGATTACCGAGCTGTGGCCCATCCGACACGTTAAAATATTAGTAGCCCGCGCCGCCGGGTTATGGCAGCAACAAAAGGCCTCGAAATTCGTTGTGAGGTAGCGGAGAGAAGTGTCAAATAGATAAGGTCCAAAGCCTTCTGAAATACTAATGCCGTCGCTACGAGACAAAACAAAAAAGGAAACAAAACAATATCACTCACATCTGAGTGGTTCGAAAAATATCTAACCATTAAAAAGGTGTTGGTATATTGAGGAAACAAATAAGAATCTAAAATGAGTACGTCAATAAGGGAAGGTTATTTTTTGCTTCGTTTATTAATTTTACTTTAAAAAACTCCGTTCATATTAATTTATATGGTAGTGGAATCCAGCATTTATTTATTTATTTATTTACTTACTTAGGCCTATTTATTTATTTATTTTTGTTCAGTTTACTTATACACGCTATAACTTCTTGGTCATGTCGTGTGTGTAGAATCTACGGTATATCAGTAGGCCGTGTTTACTGTTGTTGAGTTCGTATTTCTATTGTCTCCAGTCAGAATGGCCGACCACGGGGTTTGAACCCGGGACCTCTCGAATGCAAGTCCCAAACGCTACCATCTGAGAGAACTCGCTCGGTTCGTAGTTATTGTTTCTATAAATTCTTTATGATAATATTTTAACATAATAATGTGAACGACATTGTAATGTTTATCGTATTTCTCAGCTGAAAATTTGCAATAAAGATGACACTTTATTATTACCCATAATTGTTAAAGAATGATTATTCGTTCCTAGCCTAGCCAGTTCCACGCCTACTATTTCAAGTGTCAGTACAGACGAAGGAAAGTAACTTATTATGATTATTGCATTATTATGAACTGAGGAAAATATGTTAGAAAGGTACTGTATCCATATAAAAATGCCCTGTTTTGCGAGATCTGTTCAAAAGTATCTAAATGTATTTTACTTTCATTGTGATGGTAAGATGTTCTAGCATGTAGCCGTAGATTATCCTGTACATAAGAAAATGTCAGCAATCCTGACATCCGAGACACCCACTAAGAGACAGTCCCTGTTTATTGTTATGTGATTTTTATTCGTCGCTTTCTCATTTCTTGCCATCGTGATTTGTAGCATTAATAAAATTTTGCCACGAACTTAGCAATAGTTCAGTTATTCTTCTCTGACACCCTCTATGACTGAACTTAACGATCCGCCATTGTTGTACAGTCAAACTGAAGCCAAAAGAGGTTCAGTAGTACAATCATTGGGTATAGGCCTAGGTGGATATTGTTAGTTTTACTATGCAAGTACTAATTTTTTTAATAGCTCCAACTTTAGGGATTTCACTTGTTTAAAATGAAATACAGTGAACATATTCGCAACTTTTACTTGTTAATTTTGTCTGAAAATCTTCAGACGATATTGCATGCACCAAAGGCATTGCCTTTCCCATTACAGTGAAACTTCTTTATTGGTATTTTTGTAGTGGAATCACTTCCACGTCAGCTATCTTTCAATGTCGTGAAGTTTCAGTCGTTAAATAAATACACTTCAATAATTTTAAGCATATTTTTACATCCAGATTATGAGTTTGATATTTATTGTATTTTTTTTTACAGTAACATGTTTTTCCTAAATTTATTCCGAACTCTAAAATCTACTTCATTATATTTAGAACACATCTCTTTAAACAGTCATTATATGTATTGTTATCAATAATGTACATTTTCGGGCAAAAGTAAAAATGTATTGGCTATTTTGGCGTAAAATGTCGGTTAGAACCATTACTTCTTACCTTTATATTGTTGTAAAATTTTTCCTATGGGTTGTTTACATTACATACATAATTCCTTTCAATTATATTCCAATCTTTTTCCTCCTCCTCATTATTATTATTGTTATTATTATTATTATTATTATTATTATTATTATTATTATTATTATTATTATTATATCCAATGCCATCAGGTTGTCTTTTTGATATTTCTGGTCTCTCCTGACAATGGCTTATTTGTAACTCACTTCTGAGGTTGAGGAGCCTGGAAGGCGAAGCTGCCCCGATGATGATGATGATGATGATGATGATGATGATGATGATGATGATGATGATGATGATGATGATGATGATGAATTGCCAGGAGAGGTCTTAAACCTTGCCTATTCTAATTTCCAGACTATGGACGAACACAAGAACATTCTCCTTTAAGGAAAAATTCCTGTGTTCTACCGGAATCGAACCCGGAGCCTCATGAAATATAGTCAGAAGCTTTGACCTCTAGCTCATGAGATTGGTCATTATTATTATTGTTATTATTATTATTATTATTATTATTATTATTATTATTATTATTATTATTATTATTATTATTATTATTATTATTTTTAGATGAAAGAATACCAATGGAAATTGTGCGATGGGAACCAGAAAGAAGGAATAGGAAAGGAGGATCTAATGAAAATTGTATGAAAGGAGTAAGAAGAAATATGCAAATGAAAGGACTGGAAAATCCAGATACATTGGATAGTAAACAATGGAAGGAAAAAAAAAATAAAAGAACAATATGATTTTTTTTTTGGTTGAGGAAAAACTACAGCACTGTAGAATGTTCCATAACAGATAGATTATTATTATTATTATTATTATTATTATTATTATTATTATTATTATTATTATTATTATTATTATTATAGGCATCACTGTGGTATAGTTGTTAGCGACTAAGACAATTGTTTCGAAACTGGTATCTGTATTGGATCGGAACCCTCCAGGTCTTGATTACCTGCGTCTTTTAGTAGTTGAAACGGCATTGTTAAATAACTTATAAAATATGTATTTTTTGTTATCCTAACTGCACATATGAAATACAACGTCAAATGCTTTGTTTATAACAAATTAACTTTAGCATCGGTGAGTTTTGTAGAAGAAATGTGAATAAATCCATTAGTCACCTAAGACACCGCTAGAGGGCTGGAAAATTGATGTTTCAGCAACTTATACGGAGGAATATTGACATTGTATGAAGAATTGAAGAAAACAAACTTGATTGACAGTAGAAACGGGGATAATCCGAGAATAACTCGAATTCTTTCACAGAAAATTTCCTCGTCTACAAATCCCATATGGCAGAATAGGTTCTTGAACTGTCTACTACTGAGATGTGCCTCTGATCCTCGGGAACAAAACCGCATCCAGAAGAAATAGAAATGAGGAAAAGAATATAAGAAAGAAGAATTGATTTCTTATGACATGTTTAAACCTAAAAGGATTTCAACATAAAAATATATTCATAGAGGTAGAAGTTTGAAAACCATCTGCATTAAAATTCTGATGATGCAAGCTATATAAAGGGTGAAGTGATCCGATTCAAACGCTGGTGTCTAGACCGTAATCCTAACGGCCTTGCCTTCAAATCCCCAAGTTGCCCCGGAGTACACTTAACTCTAATAGCTAGCTAACTTTAGCACTGCCTCCTGTAACCGCATCTCCTTCTCTCTCCCTTTTGTGTGGTAGGTCATGGAACATGGACCAGGGGACTCCCCGACTACGGGGCTTATGCGATTATAAGTAGGGTTAACAGTGCATCCCTTTATTCTACTCAGGATTAATAGAGGGCGGTTTGTTACGTCACTTCCGATGTAAAGTGTCAGACAAGGATGTTAAATCTTTCCTGTAAAGCTTTCGCAAAGGATGAATCAATAAGCTATATCTAAATGGACGCAATATTCATCCACCATGAAGCAATTTCAGCCTCTGTAGTGGCAGTAGTCTACACCATAAGCCAGTAACGGGGGCTGTCCGGGATTCGAGTTCTGTTCACTCCTGAGATTTTTCATTTGAAAAACCCACAGTGACACCTGTGGCACACAAGGTCGCAGTTGGAGTTTTCTCGGTGTTCTCGTGTTTCCTTGATCATAGACCTTATCATTCCGGCCGATTTCTTCCATGACTTCTTAGTGAGGTGCATGACGGGCTGATCTAGGGACATTTGGAGATGTGTGTGATACGCAGCGAACCTTAGGACAGTCAACTGGTGTAAGTGGGTAAGATTGAGGCTATCCGAGAGTTAGCGTAACATTTGAAGTCTGATAAGATGGACGTGAAATTATGGGCTCTATATTCCCTTTCAGTATATCGATCTAGGCAACGATAATAATAATAATAATGATGATATTAATAACATATAATAATAAATAAGTGTACTAATAATAATAATAATAATAATTATATTAATACCTTATAATAATAAATAAGTGTACTAATAATAATAATAATAATAATAATAATAATAATAATAATAATAATAAAGTAATTATAATAACAACAATAATAACATATAATAATAAATAAGTGGTCTGTTGTGATCTGCAATTAGTCTGCCTCTTAGCCTGGCGACTATAATGTCTTTTTCCGTGACGTATACAAATTGCAGGATTTGTTTAGGGATGCATTCTTTCTCCATTCTTTTAAAATGCCTTTCTTAGTAACATAGGCCTATCTGCCTTAAATAAATACTTTTTGCTCTAAATTTTATCACATTCTCACTACGTAACACAATAGGTTTATTGTAAAATGAAACACTTACAGAGAAATAAACATGTAAACTAGCGCCACACAAAACTCAACTACGTACCAAACCTGTTATCAGTTAACTTGACACGCGGCGTCTACTTCGACCAATTTAGGCTATTTCCGATCAACCAAACCAGCGGACATCGGATATATACATATAAAAATAAGCCTAATCGAAACATACATTCTGAACGACGTGAGAAGTAGCCTAAAAGACGAGAAGTGTATAAATCTCTCAAACTGAAATCCAAACCAATCCATTAATTCATTCTTCTGGACCAGGAGATTATCAGGAGAACGAAGGTTGATTTTATTACGATTATTGAAAAGTTAATATACAGTATATACGATTATTGTAGAGAAAGTTTATATACATACACACACACGCACACACTAAGTATGATTAGCTGGAGAAAATTTGTCCCACAATGGTCTTCTGACCATATAAATTAATGTAATATAATCTTCCATATAACGAAGGTAGGTACTCTTACTGAGAAATCGTTAGCTAATTCCAAGAAGACTGAGTCTAGAGTGGTCAGTTAATTGACATAGACGTGTTTATATTTAGCCAAGAGTTTTGAATTTAACTTGGATTAACCCAATACTAGACAAAGCTCTTACGTTATGAAATTCACTGTTGAAGTTTAATTTACCCTATTTTGTCTGTAGTTACTATGAAGGATGAACGCATTCACGACTTCGAAAGGATGCAAAATTCATCTCTTACATAACATTGCCATTAATCTGTGCTTTCTCTGGATTCCTGTGTCGTGATGGTAATATAATTCCTAAATATAAACTGGCGTGAGTATAAACTGAAATGAATGGAAGCAAACATGCATTGGTAGCAAAATTAATTAAAATTGACGATCCAATTTTAATTTCTCGTTATTTCGTGCATCTGAATTAAGAATGACTACATCGATGTGATTGATCTGAAGTTGGTATAGCGTATTAGAGTCATAGATACCACTAAAGTAATGCGATTGTCAGGCATACTGAAGGTGTGTAAAATGCATGAACTTCGGACATCTGCCTATAGCTTTCAAATCCTTAACACTTGTCTTCGAGATAGCGAAACGCTGAAACAACGCAAATAATTATGTTACTTCATTCCCGAAATAATTATGTAGTGACTGAAACCTTCTTGTGCTGAGCAGTTTTATTATGTATAATATTTTGATGAAAAAAATGGTGTTCACTTAAATCGGCTACAACTTGCCATTAGATTAGCCATATAGGCCTATTCTATTAAATGTGAAGTACCAGGACAGTTTTCACATTATGATAGCTAGAATTGGAATATATCAGTCCCCTAACTGCCCATAGTGCAACTTACACCAAGCAATGGATTCGGAACACCTCAAAATCTGTGCTTCATTGGTTGACCAAGTTAATATCATGGAAAAATATTGGAGTGCAAGAGGTCAAATTACTTTATTGTCAAACGCCTGCCACTAGAAAACAACAGCAACATATTCTGATAATAGTATTATATAGAAATAAAGTTGAAATGCGACTTTATTGTAACATAAAGGCCTCCTAAGCCAAGGGGTATTGATGTATAGCTAACATTGGACCTTCGTACTAAACAAAAGCGATAGCGGTTACCATAGAAAAGTGTAAGTTATCTACTTTCTTTCATTTATAATATTTGTCTTTTACTGCAAACTCAGAATTCTCCAATGTTCCCTATTTTCCATCTTCCTCTTAGTCCCTGCATATTATCTACCAACAAAGAGTGTATTTCGAATCTCAGCGGTGAGAAATCTGATGGCATCACGGTGTTCCGAATTTCAACGATGACGTCACTGATGCTACACCGGTGTCGCACCGGTTCCATCAGCTTGCAGAGGTGGTGGCAGTCTCCATCAGCAGCCATCAGTGAATCTGATTGGTTCTTATATAGGGCGGGATTTAGCAGACGAATGATATCGTGCACTGTTATGTCATGGCGGTGTGTTCTGCTGTATTGTTTGTAATGAGCACAACGTAAAAACAATATGTTAACGACTTATGAGTGAACATGTCAACGGACCAGTTATTACTACTGGTTCAAGAAATAAATTGTTTATGCTCCCCTTTCTTTAAACGAAATGACAGTACGGAAATTTCTCAAAATCTTGCTAGCGTAGCACAGACAACTTGTACAGGAGCCATGATAGCCATCGAACCTTCCAGAAATTTTGTTCCTATTTTGCTGCAGCATGACGTCATTGTTGTCCACCGGTCCGGTGAGATTCGGAATACGCTGAAAGTGTTCGCTTACATAATGTAGGTCAACCGAGCTGCCTGCGAGCGGCACGAAGACCATGCGACGCGCTACAAACCGTCTCTACCGCACGCTCGGCAGTCCAGTTCATTCTCCCTGTACGGTTAGTTGTATTGATATGAGATTGTGTATTATTCTTCTGATTGTGTTAGTGGAGTGTTTAAATTTACATTTTAGAAGTGGTTTTTTGCTGCTGTTGCTAGCCTATATGGAACGGTAATATTAGAGAATTTTATTGCAAATCGTCATTTTACCTTTCCGCAATCACTCTTTTTCAGATAAGTCTCTAAAATGAAAATTCTTTGCTCTACTGTAAATTCTTAAAGTGGCATGTGAGTAAGCTAATATTAGGCCTACTTCGAAGTAAAATATACATTCTTATGAAGAAGCATTTCGTGTTGTTTTTCGCAAATGTGAAGAACAGTTTAATATGAAACTTGAGCCCACCATAATAATTTCAGTTTTCGAAATAGCTATACATTTTTCTGTGAAAGTCGTGTGGGCAAATACTGAAACTGTTCTGTATAGATTTAATTTAAATAAATGATTATATAAAAAATTAAGAAATTAGGATTGGCATGTGAATGTAAGATATCTGTTTCGGGTCAATGGTTACACTATGTGTTCTGGGTCATTTACTTAGGGCCGCCTGAAGTAGGAATTGACTTTAAGTTTGATCTGATGCCCTTACAATCTGAAAATGAGAGCGTTATGAAATTTTCTTTTTACTTAGTTAATAATTAAATTGATGAAAATTAGTCATTTTTTCGAGAAACACCGATCGGACAGACAATGGGTGTGAATGTTTCCATTCGAATTTTGACTTCAGTTTAAATTTATCTCACTACTTGTAAAAAAAATTCATACACATACAGAATCGAAACTACGATCTAAGACAAAATTCTGATTATAGAGAAGAAAAAGTTGATCGCTTCAAATTCATTAAACAGTACACCTAATATCGTTTGACCAATATTGAATTTAATAACCACAGAATTATCTATTCAAAGTATCACGTTTTAGTATAGTATGTGCAAACATTTCTCGATCATCCAGTTTCATGTTAGACTTCTCATCCTCTTGCTGCAGTTTACATGGCAAATCATAAAACCTTCTATTTATCATGAAGACTAGTATAATAAATAACTGGGAGCAGAATCTTGCAGAATATCCAGACGTTTCGGCAATATACGTCAAAAAAGCTTGTTAGGGTAAAGTTACGTATTTCCGTGATATTCCTAATCCCATGATACTTTTTTTTTAAATTGAATATCAATCAAAGCTTTGCCGTTCGACCATAGCGCCAGACATCTTTCTCGAAAGATTGCATCTCTCGCCTACTTTTGAGACATCGGTGAACTTCGTAGCAAGATACCCAATCCCGCGACATTCAGTGAAAATAACGTATCACGGAATTAGGAGTATCACGGAATTAGGCTACTTTACCCTATTCAAATTTACAAGTTCGTAAGAAAAATTACAATTATAATACAACTATATTTGTCATTATGCAGCACAAAATCTTCTCCTTTGTTGTAATAACATTATGAATAAGAATCATGAGTTTCATTGCCACATTTGTCAATTTGGTTTTCTTTCACCCTTTATGAATTATAGGCATTTTTCGTTTGTTCGAATTAAATTATTATTGCCAAGATTATCATAGACGGCGTTTCTTTTACAATTATAAGAATCATTTTGCTCGGCCGTATAAATAAAATTATTTATCTTTCGTTGCTTCACGTTTTGCAATAACACAATTTTGATTTCTACTTTATTCATATCATCATAGTTATGAACAAACACGTTTCTAACAATATATTATTATCTTATTTCCAAATGTGTGCAATTTTCCATTGCATTTTCGGAATGTGCATCTCAATTCCACTTTATCAGACATAAGCTCGCTATCTTTGTAGAATTTAAAATCGCAAATAATTAAGACAGGTATTTTCCTCGTTTACTACTAGGAAATGTTGTTGGTGTTTTATAATGCCAGGCATTTGATAATAAAGTCATTTGACCTCTTGAACTCCAATATTTTTCAAAGATATTACCATGGTTAGCCACTGACGCACAGACTACAAGGAAATGTAATGACAGACATACCGATACATTGTAGTTCTAGCGTTGTAGTCACTGAATGCTGTCTAAGTTGTTAAAAGGACTAAATAATTTCGATGCACAGAAGTGTCACATTCCACATTATAGGCCAATATGAGTGAAATACGGATTCATCTTCGAAGGTCATTTGAAATGGAATTCGACAGTCATTTAAAATGGAATTTTGACAGTCATTTAAAATGGAATTTCGACAGGCATTTAAAATGGAATTAACACATTAATTACCTTTGTTATAATTAACGTAAAGTAATATATTATTTTGATTTATTGAGGAATTACTTGTCAATAAGTTTATTACATACAATATACTTAACTTTATTTCAATCGGTAATTACGTATGGAATTATAGGATAGGGTAGTTTATTTAAAACCAATTTTAATCCACTTTATTTATTATAGAAGAAGATAATTAAAATGTCTTCATAAACCAATTGATTTTCCATCTCAAAAATTGTTTTTAGACTTTAATGTTCTTAAAATAAGACAAATGTATTATATTGTATTGTGAATTTATTTCAACTCAACAATGGAATTTTATTCTTCCAACAATAATTCCTTTCTACAATTCACCTTAAACGCTCTCGTCAACAATAGGATTTTCACTCAACACAGTATTCGTTATAGCACTCCACTGACGGAAATGTCAATTTACTTGGACTATTACGAACAACAATGAACTGTTAATCTTAACTAATATTTACAAAGCACTATTTACAAATCAGAACTATCAGTTCTCAGTTCACAGTTCTTCTAGCTCAGTCACTCGAGTTCACAGTATCTCGAACCACAGACCTTCAGAGACAGTTCACTGTATTCGAACTCAGGTCCCTCCAACTGCGGTCCACTGCACTCGAACTCAGGTCCCTCCAACTGCGGTCCACTGCACTCGAACTCAGGCCTTCGGATGCTATCACAGTTGCGGACGCACACTCGAGCCGAACTCCGGTACACAAGACTGGCTTGCTTGCTCTGGCTTACTCACTGACTGGCTGACTAATCAACTGAAACTGTTCGAGTTCGCTGGCGTTTCTTCTTTTATAGCAACAACGACGCAGCCTCGAAAGTTCGACGCGTCTCCAGAGATAGCACTCCAGAACAATCCAGAGCCCTCTCATCTCTACCAGCACCAGATGCGCGCGCAATTTCCCTCGCTGCGTAGGCCCTTTCCCCTCTCTTCTCTCCGCCGCGCGCCGTCCCTCAGTGCTCCGTGGAGCCTGGGTCGGCTCACGCGCGGTCTGCTCTCTTGCGGGACGCTGGTCGTGAGTTCGAACCTCACGTCGCTGTCACAGTATTAATAAAATTAATACAAAAAATCGAAATAATTTTGAATTGTATTCTCATAGTTAGAACTCAGTAGAATTTGCCACATACATAATCAGTGCAATTTACATACCGAAAGTCTGAGCTTCAGTGAATTTACACTACCGCTTCCTAATTTTCACGCAGTTTAAGGGGATATTTCGAAATGAGTTCATTAAGGGTTTTCTTTATAAGTAAGTAAGTAACTGATTGTTTTATTGAACGAAATATTTTTAACTGAATCATTGGCTGAGTGGACTGTGAGTAATTTAGTCACTAGATGATCAATTTAATGAATGTATGAATGAATGGATCAGGAAATCATTGAAGGAATTTATGACGGAAAAAATTGAGGAATATTTGAAGGCATGAATGAAGGAAGGAATGTATGAAGGAAGAAAGGAAGGAATGATGGAATGTATTAGGGAAGGAATGAATGAATGTATGAAGAAATGAATAAAGAAATGTAATAATAATAACAATAAAAATAATAATAATAACAATAATAATAATAATGGTTTATTTAACCCGGCAGTGTTAATAAGACCATACGTCCTTCTCTACCATTCAACCAGGAGTAAAGCTGTGTTATAAAAAACACTACAAATTTACAAAGTACACTACAATTTTACACACAAAACTGAATAAAATAATAATAGAAATATAATATAAACAACAAGTAAATAGAAATCAGACATAATATATAACATATAGAAACAAAGGAAAATGCATAATAAAATCTGAAGAGCAGGTCAAAATAAATGAGACATACAAAGTGTAAAAATTAAAGACAATATTAATATTGATGATGATGATGATGATGATGATAATAATACTAATAATAATAATAATAATAATAATAATAATAATAATAATAAAATTGTGAAGTACAAAGCATGCAATGAACACAATATTTTTAGGTGCACACAGTAAGGAAAATTATGATTAGGCCTATATATAGCTCAAGTTATCACATTATATACATACCATTATCGGGAAATATGAAAACAAACAAAAATAAAATAAGTTAAATATCACTAGAAAAAAATTATATATATATATATATATATATATATATATATATATATATATATATATATATATATATATATATATATATATATATATATATATATATAATGTAGTGAATACAACACTTGTAATAATAGTAAGTTAGTTTGGCAACTCATCATAAGATAATTTTATAACTTGGATTTGAAAGATTTCATTGTTCGGCAGTCCTTGACTTCAGGCGGCAGAGAGTTCCAGTGATGAGAGGTAGCAACAGTGAAAGATGAGGAATACAGAGCTGATGTGTGAAGTGGAATTTCTAACGTGTTATCGCGTTGTGATCGAGTATTAATATTATGAGAGCGAGAGAGAGTATGAAAACTGGCGAATAAATAAGAGGGGGATGAAGTGTGTATAATTCGATACGAGAGAGAAAGCGAGTGCAGATTTCTCGTCTCATGTAACCTAAGCCATGATAACTTATCGAAAGAAGGTGAGATATGATCATAGCATCGAACATTACAAATGAAGCGGACGCATGCGTTATGAACACGCTGTAGTTTCTGAGAGGACTCAATCCTGAGATCACAGAACAAAACTTCGCAATAATCGAATGTAAATAAAATGTATCAAGGAAAGGATTTATTTGTTATAGGTAATGGATACAAACCCATTTAGATTGTACACACGATTCTTCGCAAGAGCCTGTACTGTCATTCGTGCTATAAGTATGCACACTTTAAATGAGATGAGAGATTAGGCGACTCAGAGTTTGAGTGTGACTCCATGACTGTGATTTACTGGTCGAGTTTATACGATATGTGACTGAATAGTAAGTGAAAGAGTAATAAAACTTTTGAATGAGTTTGTGAATGTGTGGCAATTAAAAACTACGAGTGACGGATTCACTGACTTGCCGACTGATTGTTTTCTGAAATCAGTCCATAAAGCAGTTCCAGAACTAACGCCGAGGGCTCTAAATTAGCCGCGTTAGCTTGTGGCGGCACCCAGCGAGGCAGGCGAGGCGACACATGTGGAAATACTTTTTGTCGCTGAAGTGTTTCCTCCGCGCTTATCTCGGCTGCGAGGAGAATCTCGCCTAAAAACAAAGAATGGGTCTGAGGCTTTAGCTGCGGGTTTCTTGCGAGTCGAGATAAATTTCTTGTAAGATTACAAGCAAGACGGGGAAGCTAAGCATCTCCGAAACATTGGACCCCTCCCCACAGCCCTCCACTTCAAATACTTGACGTAATCGCCAGGCGAATTAGATTTGAGTTGCAACTCGTAACAAAAGTTTCCCCTACACCTGGCATGAAAACTTTCTCCTTCTTTTGTATACCTCAGTGGATTCGAGCGATCGGAAAAGACATAGCGTTGAAATATTCATGTTATTATTACTTCATTAAATATTGCTGTTAACTTCCCAAGACAGAAGCTTATAGATCAAACTTTTTTTTTCCAAAATATTTCTTCTCAAAACTTATTTCACAAGCTCGACTCAATACATGAAATTCAAAAAGAAATTCTCCCCTGTTGATGAAGCGGTAACATGTCCAGTTATTAATTTAACAACCTTGAAGCGAACGGCGTAGCTCATGGGGCAGAGCGTTTGCGTGTTGATTAGGAACTTGTGTTCAATAATAATAATAATAATAATAATAATAATAATAATAATAATAATAATAATAATGTGTCAGAGTGAAGATTTTTGGGTTTTTTAACACATTTTTGTTACTGTACAAATCGATACCGAAATTGCCATATGGCATTAATTATTATACAAAGAAAATTTATATCTTTATGTTCATTCAGATTTCTGCCCATTAATTCCGGGTACAGTTATGAGAGAAAATGTGAATATTTTAATTGTGAAAATCTATATGCTAGACGCCATGAGCTAGATTATCTGTTCTTTTGTAAAGTCCTCAAATGTGATAGGCCTATATCCTGTGACTCTTTCTTAAACAATATTACCTTACGTATTCCAACAAAAGATATGAGAGCCCACAAACGTTTCTATATTAGAAATTCGAAATTTCTTTCACCAGTCTCCAGACGCATTAAAAATACCAACAAGCATGGCTGCGAATTCGATCCCTTCAATGCATAGGCTTAGTTTGCTCTTGGCAACGATTTATCAGTATGTATTCTTTTAGGCATTATACTCAATTATCATTGTCTCATACTATTCTTAGTTATGTATTTTAAGGTCATCCATTATTTATCCATTCATCGTCATTATTGTAATTAATTGTAATTGTATTTATGTGTAATAATTATTTTTGTATGATGTTTTTGTTATATTCTTTGTGCTGAACTGTAATTGGCCACTTCCTGTCGTACAGCACATTAAATATAAATAAATAAAATAAATTATTATTATTAGATGGGACTCATAAGGTTAAACTTCAAACTCCAGAAATAATAATAACGGCAACATTCGCACCTCTAGTAAAGTACTGTCGTATGTCGAAAATCACATATTGTTTTCGTAAACAATTTCCATAACTATTTTATTGCTGGAGGTATGAAATTCTAATAATAAAATTATAAATTATATATGGTTTTGGTACCAATTTATTTAAATATTTTCAGAGCAGTATTTTACTAGGAAATATCACATCTTTACAAATCACTCTCCCAGTAAAATAGTGCCGTAACTCGAAACTCGGCCAAACTTTGATCTCCATAACTGGTGATCGTCGATGCACCAATTATTTGCGTCAACGCTTAAGTATAGCTATTCAACGCGGAAATGCAATGAACGTTTTAGGCACTCTTCCACAATCCAGCCTTTTAGACGAGCTTTTCATTCTTTAAAATTTATTAAATATTTCTGTAAATCTGAACATTGTAATTGTTTCATCTTGTGTATGCTCATTTTGTTGTTTATGTAATTTATTGTTAAAATAACGTTCTATGTTATTTATGTATTAATCTTATTGAGTTTTGTTAATTAATAAAGATGTTATGCGAATAATCTAAAGTAATAAAAAAAACTGTAACCGAAATTTTTATGCTAATTTACGCTTTTACAAAAATAATTGGTTTTAACATGTATAGTGAACTAATTTGAAACCGAAAAACGCATTTTTTAAATATTTATTTTATTTGTACATTATTGTCTGTTTCTCTGTCTGTCTGTTTGTGCGTATATCTGTCTATATATTTGTTATGTTTTCACTCGATAATAGTTGAATAAATTTATATGAAAATTTATATGCAAAATAAGTTAGATCTAACTAAATAAAAATTTGAAAATAATTAAGAAGCAAACGAATTACAACTTACAATAGCCTAATTAATTATTTACTAAGTAATAACAAAACTGTATTTGAAAATATCATAGATTTCAGATGATGATATGTATCTATAGCAAGTGCAGCGAAGCGTACGGTTATGCCTCTTTATATTTAAAAAATGGCGCCTTCATTTTTATCTTGAGTGGCTACATCCAGTTATTTGGTGGATAAATTATATTAGCTGTGGTGTATCTTTTAAAAATATTTCACTAGTACTACAATTGCGATAATACCATTATTACTTAGAGAAATGATCACAATCATTATTACCACTATTATAATTACCATCAATTCTGAATGTTGAGAGTAATTTGTAAATGTCGTTGAAAGCAACGGTCTCTCATGGCATCTCCCGTCATTTAATTGAAAACCGATTAACTGAAATTCAAAACAATTCAATAGAGATTATTCCTTTACCTAAATTGCAGTGTTAAATAGTAAAAGCCATGGAAATGAGGCGAGAGCGATGATCATCTGTTTAGTACAGATTTAAATCCCAGCTTTGTTGTCGGAAATCACAGATTATGAAGCCTTTATCACATGCACTAAAGTTACCTTATTTTCGAAATAGTCTAGATGTTTAAACACTATTTAATTCAGTCTGTCATTTGTTCGCTAAAATATTCGTAGAAAAGTTAAAGTATTTCATCATAATCATAATCATTTTCATGAACTACATAGCTTAACCACATAGAGTACGCAGGGGCAAAAGTGCGCACGAGATAACGATCCAAAACTGTTTTTTCCCTACTTCTGAGTGTGATGTGTCAGTACTGCATCTCCAGTTAAGAGGTCTCATGGTAGAAAGTGTCAGACGTGTTATGTCAGTGGTTTGTGATTTGTAAATATGAGATATGTTACTTTTTTAAAACATTGGATCTAAATATTTATCTCGTAATTGATGGCTATCTCTCGACTATAACAAACTCCCAAAGAAATATCAATGGGGCAAAGATCCTACGAACTAGGTGGGGTAAAGATGCGCGTGCGTACAGTCCAGTTACTTTATGGTGACAGCTCGTCGACGCGAGAGAGGAGAAGGTTCGACTGTGGGAGGGAGACCGATCCGAGGCGGAGCGAATGGAGGGAGGGAAATACAGTCATATTAGAAATGAAGTCTCACGTTGCAGCGTCTGCATAATTTTGAGCTCCTGTCACTGTGTTCACTTCATACTCCGGGACAATAGTCACTAATAAACACTAAAGTAGTAAACTAATGGAAATACAATGCGCAGGAGTTCGGAACAATAATAAACACTAAAGAATAAACTAATGTGGAAATACAATGAGCTGCAGTTTGGAACAATAATCACTAATAAACATTAAAGTAGTAAACTAATGGAAATACAATTAGCAGGAGTTCGGAACAATAATAAACAATAAAGAAGTAAACCTATGTGGAAATACAATGAGCAGCAGTTCGGAACAATAAAATCACTAATAAACACTAATGTGGAAATACACTGAGCAGCAATCGAATCATTACATTTAACAGTTAATCACTAATTAACAATGACATATACTCATGCGGAAATATCGGTAATGTTCATCAGTGCTTCACTGTTACCTTTCCCACCATCATCATCATCATCGTCCATGTAAAAGATGGAGCGGCCTTCTTCTCTGTACTTCTATATTTTCCTCAAATACTGCAAACTTTTGGCCCTAATGCTGTGAGGCTCGACCAGAATTTGGCGATTATTTTGTGTTTTTTTTTTCAATGAAATCCTAAATTCAAAATAACTTTCCTCAAAGTCGAGATACCTCCCTGAAAGTTGACAGTCTTTCAATTTCAATAATATATACATTTTTTTAAGTGTGGGCCACTATTTCTGTGAAATATAGAACTCGTACTTTGGTTCGTCTTATGACAGCTTCATTAAAGTTGTCCACAGTTGATTTTGGCGCCGATTATCAATGTCTTTAGTCTTCCTTATTATTTGGCTAACACAGCTCTCAGACAGCGGTAAACTCTGCTACAAGTTTTCCAACATTTGTTACGTTTTTTCTTCCGACGTTATCTTCATAAAGCGCTACACGTTGCTCACGACTTCTCGCGACTGCGAATGCAATACCCGACCTTTCAGTTTGCTTCTAACAGGCAGCATTTTCACAAACAGAAAATAGCAGTGAATCTAGACAATAAATACTACATACTAAACAATACGAAACAGAAGCACTACAACTATTTAAGTAACTAAATGAAATGTACGTAACAAACACACTAAATTGCAATATACAAGGCAGTGGTGGTGTAGTACGTCCTTAGCGCGACTGTACGCCCACAATAGCGCTCCCGAGATGTGAACGCTAGCGCAGCGAGGGGAAGACTAAAAGGAACACCCCTTCGAACAAACAGTGAACTCGCCCAAACCACTGCGTCTCCAGGCCAGAGCTGTCACCATAAAGTAACTGGCCTGTACCTTTGCTCCAGCACGTTCCTCTTTTCCCCCTCTCGTTTTCCATACTGAACACATAGGTTTATTGACCATATTTAATGGGTTTTCATTCAAAGTTAACTATTTTACAGCGATTCATTATTAATAAAATTAGCTTTAACTTCGTGTTCCACAAACTACGAGAGAAACGTCCACAAAGTCGTGGTCTTTTAAAACGTTAAAGAAGGCTAAGCAACTAATAGAAAATGGATCCATTAGATGTGCAACTGAAAGAGTTGGCTGTAATGAATCCACATTAAGTAAAAGATTTAAAGAAAGCTATGCAGTGGCATCATTGGGACGTTTTAGCAAAGTATTTTCTGACACATGACTTTGACGTTTAATTTGTTTGTTTTTTATTTTTCACAGTTATTTACTTAATTTTTCAAGTGTTTCCTAGTGTTAAAATGTTTTTTCATGTAAATTTGTGTCATGCTAGTCTCTTGTTTTGTCATATGATGGAGACGATGTTGTTGTTGATGATGATAATGATGATGATGACGACGACGAACGATATAAAACGTTATACAAGTTATGACTGTCACTACCTGACATATAAATAAT
Organism: Periplaneta americana; assembly: GCF_040183065.1. NCBI lineage: Eukaryota > Metazoa > Arthropoda > Insecta > Blattodea > Blattidae > Periplaneta > Periplaneta americana. The sequence goes on along the minus strand of NC_091129.1, from coordinate 81,256,115 downwards.
GCAATTCAACTCTGGTCTACTAATTATTATCTTTTCTGCATATGTGGAATTTTGACCCATGGCAATAGAATGTTTACCCCAGGCTAGGAGCAAAGATCCACTTGCTCTATTTGTGACATTATTATTTTTATGACAATGAATGATACTAGAGATATTGTTGTTTAGTCAACTGTCCAAAAACAGGTTTGAACCTCATAAGTAACACCAATAAGGTATAACTCATAAGGCACTTAGGCCAGGAGATAACGTGGTAGAGTGGCCAGTTCCTTTCCCCCTCCAATGCATACATCGCCGATTAGCTACATATTCTACTAATCAGGCTTGAGATTGAATTGAATTGAAAGAGGTGAATTGGGAGGACAAATTTAAAAGGTACGCAAAACGCGTCCTTGCAAGGGGTTCGGGGCTGCAAGAAACTAAATATGTGAGCTCCAAGCCTGTTAGGCTTGAGATGCATACAAACAATTGTTTTTCCTCTGACACTATCGTCAATTGAGATGTACTGTCTGATAATATATATATATATATATATATATATATATATACATATCAGCCACAACCTCAGTCAGAGATATCTAGAGGTATGTTGTGTAGAATTTTAATTGACATGTAACTAGAAAAGCAGCAGGTATACAAAAAAATTAATTGCGCACTTTTGCCCCAGTCTACCTTAGATCTGTTCCTGTGTCATAAAATACAGGGTGATTCACGAGGATTTACCGTCACTTAAGGAGCTTATTTTGAAAGACGTTCTGCGCAAAAAATGTCATATAAACATGTGTCCTAATCTCAATATTTTCAGAGTTAAACTAATTTTAAAGTTGTTTGTAAATTACCATTATTTTTTAGCTTTAAGGATAAAAGAATATTACAGATAAAGAATGAGTTATTCAGGAGTAGGCCTATCATTTCTTTAATTGGCTAGTATTCTGATGCTAAAAATGTGTTCTGGATTCCATAGTTTCTCCGTACAGAATTTTTTTCGATTTTCAACTACAAAAATTATATTTTTCTTACGTATTTATCACAACGTCCCGCGCCGTGGCGTCGCGGTCTAAGCCATCCAGCCTAGGACTCGCATTACGGAATGCGCGCTGCTTCGAGTCCTCATGGGAGAAGAAATTTTCTCATGAAATTTCGGCCAGTGTATGGGACCGGTGTTCACCCAGCATCGCGATGTACTTGGGGAGCTACGATAGGTAGCGAAATCCGGTTGCGAATACCAGCTATAACGGCTGGGGGGATCATCGTGCTAACCACACGATACCTCCATTCTGATTGGATGATCGTCCACCTCTGCTTCGTCATGTGGGCGTGAAGCCAGCAGCCGGCTGGTCGGTCTAGACCCTTCATGGGCTGTAGCGCCACGGATTATTTATTTATCACAACAATTGTTACACATCACGCCACTCTTGTAAATTCTTGAAGACTGTACATTAGGATGTATAATTAAACTGTAAAGAATCAAGTTCCTAAAGTCGTATGATTTGTAACAATTTTTGTGATAAGTGCTTAAGAATAATGCAATTTTTAATTAAAAATTGGAAAACAAAATCTGTACAAAGCAATTAACAACACATTTTTAAGTTTCGGAACACTAGCCAATTGAAGAAATGATACTTATGAATAGTTCAGTATCTATTCGTAATATTCTTTTACACTTAAAACCAAAGAAAAGAGGTATTTTACTAACAACTTCAAATTAATGTAACTCTGAAAATATTGAGATTAGGACAAATGCTTGTATGACATTTTTTGCTCAAAATCCTCGTGAATCACCCTGTACATACTTTTTAAATTTCATTGATAAAATTTGACTGTCTAGATCATATAACAAGTTTTACCTTTATTTAATAGAAATTGTGCGACAATCTTTCTGAATCAATTCTCAATACGTCAATTTCAATCAGTTCTGAATTAGTATAGGCTTACAGTACTTTAATAAATAATAGAAAATGCTTTAGCATTAGTTATGAGCTTCCGCCAATTTTTTATTTCGAGCTGAATCACGTCGGTGATATAGGACTCAGGCGATTCTTACGAACGAGATCTAACCAGAAAACCCTTAATCGTTAGCATCTAAACGGATAGTAAAATATTATAAATGACAATCTAGAAAAAAATAAATGAATAAAATTGAAATGTCGAAATATTTGCAGCTAACTCCAAATCAAAATGTAAGAAACGCATTCGGATAGAAGAGGTGCTAAAAAGAAATCCTAATGGAAATTGTCCAATTTGAACGGTGTGGGGCTTATAGAGAGAAGAAGAAAGCCGAAGCACCGAGAGCCCTAACCGAGCACGTCTACCGCGAACCAATAAATGTGGACACGGAATACGATTCAATAGAAGCAGACACATATATCGAGTCAGTAAACGTGGTTAGGTTAGAAAAGATAGCAGGAATAAACAACATAAAATTTCAAGAATTACAGGGCAATACACCATAATGTATGTTACTTCTAACACCCCTGTCTTTTAATAAATAAAATTCTACCTAAATTAATTTGTCTTTCAATCCACAACCAACTTCTACGTCAAACCGCTAACTGCCCAACACGGGTCCACGTACAGTCTTATAAAAAAGTTCTGTCGCACAGATACCCTTCTTCAGCTCTCTAATAACACGTCAGAATAGTATTAGTTCTACTACAGAGGGTCGTACTGAAAATCATGAGCAACACATTGCTATAATTTCAATTTCAACTATATAACAAAAACGATTATATGATCATAATCTACAGACTTTACACTATATATTGACATATTGTGACGTCATTAACTTCTATCATGTGGCCACAGACAATGTTTGCAAAATGGTCGACAACGACGGTTCGTTTCGACAGCGTGCTGTCATTTCTTGTTAACGAAGAAAAATCTGTTGCTGAAATTCACCTCAGACTTCAGCGTGCGTACAGAAATGTATGCATGGGCGCCAGCAGTGTTATGAGATGAGTGAAACATTTCGATGATAGAAACACGAGCATCGAAGGTGAGCCTCGTAGCAGTCGCCCTCGAACTGCCTCCAAAGAACGCTACAAGGAAAGAGTTGATTAGTTCTGGGATGCATTTTGGTTGAAATTCTTAAACCTGGAGAAACCATAAATGCTGTCCACTATAATCAGACGGTTTTGAAGCTCCGTCGTTAAGAAACGTCTTGGAAAGAAGATCATCCTGCAACACTATAACGCGTGGCCTCACACTGATCGTGTCACCGTGAAGAAAATCAGAACATTTGTATGGGAAACTCTTCCGCAATGTCCCTACAGTCCCGACTTGGCAATCTCCAACTGCCATCTTTTCGGTTCTGTAAAGGAACAGATGCGAGGCCAACGCTACGAGACGCTAGAGGAAATCAGGAAAGCAGTGCGTCAGTGTCTTCGGGAAGATGAAACGGACTTCTACAGCAACAGAATTTTCAAACTTACAGAACGTCGGGAAAAATGTGTGCAAAAAAATAAAGACTATGTTGAAAAGTGACAGAAAAATCTGTAGATAAAGATGATGTATCTGGTTTGTCTAAAAAATAATTAAGATTTTTGTCTTTCAGTATGACCCTTGTACATTTTTAGTCATATTCTTACATTGCATGGCTAACTTTTGACTTGCTGCATCCTTGTGTTTATTATACTGAAAGACGTTCGTCTATATCTGCCAGAGATAATATCATCTCCTTTCTATAAAACACTGGAGGCTTAGTCGTGAAGTATCAATACTACCAACCCTTGTGAATATTGTACACTCCCCTCACAGGCACTTTATTTATTACTTGTTAAAATCCAGGGATCTAATACGTAGAAATACCTCTGAAAGCGGGAATTTTAAGTAGGAAGGATGGCGACTTGCTTAGTCTGTGACAGCGTTGCAGACTCCATCACAGCTCTCTCGCATCTTCCCTAGATTTCTTTTCAACCAAATGATTCATTCATCTTATGAATATTTATGCTACAGGAAGCGAGAGTTCCTTACGTTTCCTTGTGAAGGAGATATTCAAATTTAGATTTTAATATGAAATTATTCTTTGGGTCATAGAATTGCTGCGGAAAGAAATGGTACGTTATTCTGTATTATTTCTGGAAAGCGCGAAAGTCCTTAACGCCCGATTTTTTTTCACACGTACTCCTGCTTCTTCAAATAAGGTAACTAAAACTTCTGTCCGGTAGATCAAGGCTAGAACGCGGGTTTCTGATATCGTGAAATCTGGTTCGATTTCAGGCGTTAGGAGACAAGACATGAACTGTATGCAGTATATGCTAAAGAAACTACAAGTGTTATATAAGATTTACGGACTAACAATTAATTTTGATAAGATTCAGTTTATGATAGTAGTAAGTAATTGGCAACCTAATTTAGAAATACAGAATGAAGATATAAAAGGAGACCAAGAAATTAATAAAACTGGAACGATAGACAGTGAAATAAATAGTGGAATTTAAAAAAAAAAGCAAAATTGCTGTAAGGATAATAAACAGTGTATGGTAGGACAATATGTTAACCAAGAATACTAAAAGAATGATATACAAACCCATTGTAGAAAATATTTTAATTTATGGGAGTGAGGTTTGGACAGCTACCAAGAAAATGAAAAAATAAATAAATAATTTACAGTTGAAATGGATTGTTTCTGGTGTAGTATGAGGAAAATAGATTGAATAAGTTGAGGAATGAATTCGTTAGAAATGAAATGGATGCTGTGACTACGGTTACAGAATTGAAGAAAGATCGCTTAAAAGAACACATGAAAAGAATGAGTGGAAATAAGAGACCTAAAGTACTGCATGAGTGGAAACCAGTTGAAAGAAGAAGAGGAGGAATGGCTATAACAAATAATGAATGGAATAGAAAATAAGATAGCTTAAGGATGTTAATTATGAAGAGAGAGACGATTGGCGATTCTTCTCTGGGATCTCCCGTTTTCTTCAAAGTTATATATTTCAATGTAGTGAGATTAAGCAATTATAAGACATCTGAAAAATTATGTTATTTATATTTTCACGATGGTTATTACGTTTCTATAAATAATAATAATAATAATAATAATAATAATAATAATAATATTAATAATAATAATATTATTATTATTATTATTATTATTATTATTATTATTATTATTATTACCCTCGCCGTAGCATCGTGGTCTAAGAAGTCATGCTTGGATTCGCCTTAATGAATGAGCGCTGGTTCGAGTTCTCATGAGGGAAGAAATGTTCTCATTAAATTTTTGCCAGTGTACTGAAGCGGTGCCCACTCAATATCATTATCAATATCATTGACCCGATATGAGCGAAATCCGGTTTCTTGCCAAAGAGTTCAAAGTGGAAGATATGTGCCCTTACAGTAATGGTAAGCATTTACTCATTTCTCAGAAGATATTAATTTTAGGACCCATGTTCGTAGGACTTTTATTTACTGTTTTGGATGTAAGTTCCAACCTAGGGTTAAGATACAAATGTGATTTACTTTGAAACTTATTTTAAGTGATCGTGCTTCATTTAATTTAGGATGCTTCCTGTTATTATTATTATTATTATTATTATTATTATTATTATTATTATTATTATTAGTATTTATTATTATTAGTTGTATTATTATTAATTTATTATTAATTGTCATTACTGAGTGTAATTAGTTACTACTGCCACCGGGTATATACCCATTTGCAGTGTGAATACATACATACATACATACATACATACATACATACAATACTTCCTCCGTCAGGAATATGATTATTCTCCGTCATAATTATACGCAACGTAACTTGCGGTATTAAAAGTAAAGTAAATCCATGGCGCTACATCCCATGAAGGACCAAGACTGAATAGCCGGCTGCTGGCCTCACGTCCACATTCCGAAGCAGAGCATCACGATGCTGGGTAGGCACCGGTCCCATACACTGGCCGAAATTTCATGAGAAAATTTCTTCCCCCATGGGGATTCGAACCAGTGTGCATTCCGTAACGCGAGTCCCAGAGAGGATGCCTTAGACTACGACGCCACGGCTGGGGACACTTGCGATATTAGTCCAGTAATTATATTTTAATCTCTTATCTCATTTTTAAACATTCTGTAGATATACATACAAACGCGTTTATTTTATACAATACGTAATATGCGAGATGGTATAATATATTTGTCTTTTATCAGCATTGGATTATTTGCAAAATGAAATAGTACCATGATGGCAGAAAATAATTGGTTATACATGAATCGTGTTTGTGGAATAGGATTTCCAACCAGAATAATGGAAATTTCGTTCCGAGTTTAAGCTTTAATTTAATTAAATGCCATTTCATGTTATTGAACACTGTTCAAATACTCCGGGTCAGATGTCAGGATGCTACATGCAAGATGAACTCCGAGGAAACACAATGGACACGGTGGCTTATCGATCAATTTCGAGAGGCTGAGACACTGCTGCATATGGGTCTCAACCGGCGGTCGAGAGTTTATATAAAACTAAGCAGGTTCTCTTCGTCTTTCTCCGCGGTCATTAAATTTATTAGCTTCAATATCAGGCAGAGAGTCCTTCATAAGAGGTGAAACAGGAGGAACGCCCGTTGACCAGACTGAAGATAGCTTTTGTGATATAACCGTCGCTGAAATGGATACAGACTTCCCATAGAAAGGGCCCTGTGGTGTAATCATATTACAGTATTTGAGATTCTTTGTACAGAAATAAACTTTGTATATGGTTTTCTTGTGTCTACTCACATTATTTGTTAAAGAAACCGCAATTATTAATATTATTGTTTGCAATACCTCTGATTAAGGTTTTGAGGAGGAAAGGAACTCGCCATCCTACCCATTATCTCTCGACTTAGTTGCCTTGTGAGTGATGTCTTATTGGTGTCACTTATGAAATGCTATATACCGGTTGTTTCAGACCATCTGCACCAGCCTTTTTTCTTGTAAACTATATGACACTGGTTGTTCATTAAAAAAAAATTTGATGATCAAAACCTACAGTAGGCCTATGTAAAGAATCGATTGCTGGTAGAAATATTTCTCGTAACAAACCGGAAGTATGGGTACCTGTGATCAACTTCGAAATTTCAAGTGAGAACATGGGTAATTGAAGATACCATTGGAAACTACTTTTCAAAAGAGACAACTTTTACTGAAACATTTTTTTCTAACTTTTATTGTTTACTCACAAAGTAACGAAAATGTTATCTTATGAGAAATGCTGTATGCTGTTTATGTACCTACACTCTTCATAGTAAGTGTTCAAAATGTACGCCTTCCTGTGCTAAACAATGTTCTGATCACCTCCTAACGTCCGGGATTGCACTTCAGCACAGCTGAGAGACCCACAGGCTTCTCTAATTCTTTGTTTCATATCTTCTCTATTTGTTGGACGAACTTGGTAGATCATGTCTTTAATTCTCGTCCACAAGAAGACTTGCCTACGAGAAAGCCTTTGATAGATTATCACAAAGCAAACGGTGGGAAATAATGCATAGAAGAGGCTATCCAGAACATTTGACAAGAGCAATCCAGAGTCTATACGCTACAAATGTATCAATCAATGATAGTAATAAAATAATTAAAACAAATCAGGGTGTCAAACAAGGCTGCCTAATGTCCCCAGCATTGTTTAGTATATATATTGACGATGTCGTTAAACAGTGGCAGAAACAATTAAGTAATAATTTTAAAATAAATTATGAAGCCTTAAACACTATACTGTTTGCGGACGACCAAGTAATATTAAGCAACACAGAAGATTTACAAATTGCTATATTTAAATTAACTCAAATAGCTAACGAGTATGATATGAGAATTTCGGAACAAAAAACAAAAGTTATGGCTTTTGAAGGGACAACCACTTGAGATGCAAAATAGTGATTAACGGAAAAATAATAGAACAAGTAAATAATATTAACTATTTGGGATTCAATGTATCCTACTGTCAAAAAAAATGATATCAATATTAAAAAAATAGATTCTATAATATGTGTGGAAGAACATTAAAAAATAAAACATTAAGAACCACTCAACTAAAATTTTACAAAACAATGGCAGTACCTATGTTAACGTACGCCTGTGAGAACTGGACACTTAATAGATCAGACAGAAGAAAAACAGAGACAGCTGAAATGAAGTTCTTGCGTTCCGTAACGGGTTATACACTTTTAGACAAAAAACATAATGAAGACATAAGAACAAAATTAAATATATACAACGTAAATGACAGAATAAATCAAATAAGAACTAATTGGTTAGAACATATTGAAAGGATGCCTCATAATAGATTTCCACAGCTGACACTTCAATATGAACCTTAAGGCAAAAGGAAAGTAGGACGTCCAATTACAAGATGGAAAGATACAATCTCTTGATATGGAAACAGGTCAAAGGCCTAATTCCATGAGGAAGAAGAAGAAGGCTTGCCAATTGACTCAGGATTGCACCACAATACAGTGTTTAGAATTCTTAAAGACAACAAATTTCATTCATACCGTATCTGTCTCCATCAGGAACTTGGGGGACATGACTTCCAGACTCGTGTTGATTTCTGCAACTGGTTTCTAAACACGGAGCGTGATTTCAAGCTCAGAATTCTGTGGACTGATGAGGAACTTTCAAAAGTAATGGTCAGGTAAATCTCTACAATGCCCATTACTGATCTCCAGTTAATCCACACTGGCTACGTGAAGTGGATTACCAGTACCTGTGGAGCCTAAACACATGGTGTGGCCTCCTCGAACACCGTCATAGGAACATACTGTGGGTCTCTCAGCTTTGCTGAAATGCAATCACGGATATTAGGAGGTGATCGGAACATCATTTAGCACAGGGTGGCGTACATTTTAAACACTTACTATGAAGAGTTTACGTAAATGAACAACATACAGCATTTCTCAGAAAATAACATTTTTGTTGCTTAAAGAATGAAAGTTAGGAAAAAAAAGTTTCAGTAAAAGTTGTTTCTTTTTAAAAGTAGTTTCCAATGGTATCTTCAATTACCCATGTTCTCATTTGAAATTTCGAAGTTGACCACAAGTACCCCGGCTAATACCGTACTCATCTGTCGTAAAAAATCTTTCCTTCTTTTTCGATAATAATCTAAATTGGAATTTTCAAGTTAAAGAAACGATAAAAAAAATCTGTTCCTCCATTCACTGTTTGAGTCGCTTAAGAAACTTCTTGCCCCAGCAACTAAAACTAATCCTAGTACAAACCCTAGTAATGCCGCACTTCGATTATTGTGACGTTTTGTTAAGTGATCTAAGTTCTGAACTGTCAGTCAAGTTACAGCGAGTTCAGAATATGTGCGTCAGATACGTGTGTACCATCCGACGATATGATCACATATCATCGTCCTTCGCAAGTCTTTCGTGGCTTCGACTTAAAGAACGTAGAACTTTACACTCTTTGTCTTTACTCTTTCGAATTCTGCACACTTCAACACCAAATTACCTTTCGTCTCGTTTCTCTTATCTATAATCCAACCACGACGTAAATACCAGATCACTTATCTGTGGCGCGTTAAGTATACCTCTTCATAGAACATCTCGTTATTCATAATCTTATACAGTATCCACCTAGCGACAATGGAGTTCCCTGTCACAAAGTATTAGGGGCTGCAAGACATAAACACTTTTAAAACAGCTTAAAATATAACCTTCTTAGCATTTCACTCCAATCATACTGACTTAAACTATCAATGTCTACATTGTTACTCCTTCCTTTATACATGCATCCTGATAGTGCTCTATTTTCAAAATTGTCTCATAATAATATTTTTCTATCATCTAACATTATTTGAAATTTATTAACATTCTATGTATTTTGGCTTAATTCTGCTACATAGTTTGTATTTCAGTGTTTAATTAATAGTTCATAGTATTTTGTTGTTTAATTCGGAAATAACTCTTGTATACATGTAGCTCTTATCTAAATCAAATTGTTGAATTCTTTGTAAGTTGATACATATATATGTATACTTTTTGCTGGTTGAGTAGAAGGGAAGGCCTTGCGGCCTTAACTCAGCCAGCTAAAATAAATGATTATTATTATTATTATTATTATTATTATTATTATTATTATTATTATTATTATTACTTCTGATTTGTTATGGGAAATGGTACTACCACCAATCGATTGTTTACATAGGCTTTAGTTATCAAATTTTTTATGAACCAATATCATATAGTTTTCGAGAAAAAAAAAAGGCTGATCGGGCAGTCTGAATGAAACACCTGTACGTTTAAAATCTAAACGATCAACATTATTGTCCGTATTTCCGGTCAGTTGTAACCTATTTTTTGAATCTATGGTGTTAATACCTTCACTTACCCTACTTGTGATGGAAGTGGTTTTAATTGTGTTGTGGGAGCTGTACTAAGGCGACTATAATCTATTGGAAAAAATCTTCTTAAAAACTTTCCTACAATGTTCTACATTATCACTAAAAGTTGGGTTAAGAAGATAATGCACTTGATGTGAGTTTGCTCCATCTCTTATGTTAAATACGTCCCGTGTTAGCGAACCAATATCGAAGGTTGGTGATCAGATGCTTTGACATAAACCTGCTGCGGGCCTCCGATATCTCAAAGCGAACGGGACATTGAGATAAATAAGGGATGATAGACTATAATGGATAGCACTAGAGCTTCGCCCCGGAGCGGTTCAGGAACCCAAACAGCCTCCTCTCTGCCCCGTCCTACTGTTATTAACCAAGTGCATTAATGACGGAGGTCAATAGCTTTGGCGGAGGAGTTTACTTAATTTACATATTATGATACGTAGTTACACGACTTTGTTGATTTACAGGCAAGCTAACGGTATTACCTGTTTTAATGCTACTCGTCGTGCCTATATGAAGTATTGCTACACACATCACTTAATTACTCTTATCTATTTAGTGTCAATTCTATTTCATTTTACGAAGCATTTATAAAAAGTGCTCCTGTCAATCATTGCATTTATTTCTATGCATTTTATCACTGGTTATTGTGGTTCATTGTTTAAAAAAAGTATTTATTCCTAACCCTGCTTATTATATTCTCTGATTGAGGTTCTGCTTGATATGTACTTCTATGATTTATTTAGGGGAGAGTCGGGTAGTATCGGACAGTGCGTTTCTTTCACCTACCACCATATGGTAGTACCTGAATGGCATGATTACGTTCCTCTATGCGACATCACATAAACGTAACCATGTCAATCAGGTACTATCATCGTGTGGTTTATGAAAGAAACTCACTGTCCGATATTACCCGATGTCCGATACTGCCCGACTCTCCCCTATTTATTTATTTATTTATTTATTTATTTATTTATTTATTTATTTATTTATTTATTTATTTATTTATTTATTCATTTACTAATTCTTTTACTTATTTTTAATGTATTTATTTACTTATTTACTTATTTATTATTTAATTATATATTTACTTATTTATTTATTTATTTTTTATTTATTTATTTCTCTATTTATTTATTTATTTATTTATTTATTTATTTATTTATCTATCTATTTATCTATTTATTAATTTATTTATCTGCTTATCTATTTGCCTCTTTATCTACTTATTTTTCATTCATTCTTTGATTCATTGATTTATTATTTATTTATTTATTTATTTATTTATTTATTTATTTATTTATTTATTTATTTATTTATTCTATTTGCATTTGATGGGATTGGAACAGTGGTGACTATATTATCGACGCATACTCTAGCTTACTCCCAACTAGAGTTTTATATTAAGTATAGTACATCTCACGTAACGAAAAAAAACAATAGTTGGTATGCATCTGAAGTCTGACTAGTGTAATATGTAGCTAGTGGGCTATGTATGCATTGGGGAAGGAAAAAAACTGGCCACCATACCCCATTATTTCCTGGACTATTTACCTCATAAGTGATCCTTCTTGATATGACTTGCGAGGTTCAGATTGTCTTCGGTCAGTTGACTAAACTAAAACAACTGCTTATTATAAATGTAATTGGCAAGAGCTTTTCAAAGTTTTTAGAAACTGTTTTTAGAAATTTATTTTCAATAGGCCTACATAAACATGAAATCCAGATTTTATTTCCAGTGCAATGAAATATACACCATACTTTTATTACAGGGAAAAAACCTGTCGAATAGACTAACAAAACATGGAAATAAGATACCTAGAATTTGGAAAAAGTTTCAGAATTTTTACTACAGCAGTAGCTAGTTCGATACCCTGAAGAGCGATGTAATACGACGCGACATTTCACAGTCATCTCTTTATTTGTCATATTACGTTAAATTACTGAGCGATATTTTTGTTCGTGTATCTTCTCTAGGAGTTTAAGAGGAGAGATGGATGATACTTCTATTTTTATATAATTTCTAAGCTAGAAACTTGATTTTTTTACGCTTACTCTTATTGATATTAATGATGAAGTATTTAAGGTTCATGTTTGTAGGTTAAATAGTTTAAATGTTACTTAAATTAAAAATGATGTATTTACTTATTTTCGAAATAGTTCATCTCTCCAAATTTTAAGTATCATGTCTGTTTTATAGTAGGCCTATTTAGAAAATTCGTATGTTCTCATATATTTTTTTAGATTTTTCTTGTAGAAACAAGGAAAGAAATTAAAGCTATCCATATCCATATTCATAAAATTTACAGAGTGCATGTATATATTTAAGTATTTTTTATTAAAAATCTACTTTTTTAAATGATTAAATAACTTTGTTACCTATACGAACATGCAGTAAGAATTTCAGCTTCCTAGCTTAATATCCGTGCAATCCTTACCAATGTGAATGGAGAGAAGTGGGCAAAAAAATTACGGGAAAAAGACCTTAAAAGTTTGCATGCATTTTAAACTTAATGAGTGCAACCCTTTTAAAGATGGCGTAATTAATGACGCAACCTCCGTAGGGTTCTAAAACTTCGTCAAAGTGTAAAATAGGCATCGTAGCTTCTTTCTCTACAGGAAAAGGAAAATTTTATTTTTGGGCAAAGAAAAACAAATTTTATCCCATTCCCTCCCTTACTTAAATTATGTTTCTCACTGTAGCGTCGTGGTCTGAGGTAATGTTTCTCAACGATTGATGGTGAGGACGCGCTTTTCCTCACATTATTTTAGTGCCGCCATTGAAATAATGTGTGTGGTAGAATTTAGATTATATCGATGTGAAATTTTGTAATAATTTAAATGAAAACAGTTTAATTATGAATATAACTTATTTAACTAAAAATAGTCAAATTTGTAAATTTTCATAGAACAACTTAAAAAAGATGATGATGATGATGATGATGATTATTATTATTATTATTATTATTATTATTATTATTATTATTTTGTTCGTGGCCCCTATTAATTGCTTTTCGGACCCCCGGAGGACAGTGATCCACGGTTAAGAATCGCTGGTCTAAGGCGTCATGTCTGGACTAACTTTACGAAACGAGCGCTGTTTCATTCCTCATGGGAAAGGAATTTTCCCATGAAATTTCGCCTAGTGCATGGGACCGGTGCCCAACCAGATCCGTGATGAATTTGTGGATCTATGATAGGTAGCGAAATCCGGTTACCAAAATCAGTTACAACGGCTGGAGGATCATTGGTGCCGACCACATGATAACCCCGTACTGGTTGGATGATCGTTCACCTCTTATGAGACATGTGGACGTGAGGCCAGTAGTCGGCTGGTCGGCCTTGGCCCTTCATGGGCTGTAGCGTCGCGGTTATATTTTGAAACAAGGGTAATTATATCACACAATAAAGCACCAGCGTAGCTCAGTCGGCTAAGGCGCTTACCTGCCGACTCGGAGTTGGACTCGGTCGCCGGTTTTTACGAGGTTTTCCACAACAGTAATACGAATGTCAATTAATCTATGGTGAATCTTCGTCCTCATCTCGCCAAATGTCATCTCGCTATCACCAATACTATCGACGCTAAATAACTTGGTAGTCGATACACCGTCGTTAAATAACTAACTAAAAAAAGTTTAAAAATGTAATAGCCTACGCCCCGCTTCGGCTATCACTGTACTCACTAAATAATTTGGTTGATTGCCTATTGTAGGAGACGTTAACTACGACTTTCTTTCATCGTGTGTCCACTTATGTCGTTCATATATCGTGTTGCTTTTACTCCCAGCAGACACTGCGAATTTATCGCTTTGTATAAACAAAATTTTCATTCATAATTTAATATTTTATTTCACATTGTTACACAAGTTCAACCCAATAAATAATTCTATTTTCAGTTACGTCTTGGACTCGCGTTACGGAATGCTTGCTGATTCGGGTCGTCATGGAGGAAAAAAGTTTCTTATTCGGAACAACTGGATAATACGCACGGCAGACCAATATCGATAGTCGACTCTACTCGCTGGCCACTAGTCACCGGGCCGTACCGAGCCGTATCAAATAAAATATAATCGAAATGGTGGTAGTCAAATTCGCGACTATATTCTTAAATAATTCACTCCATTAGTCAAGTTCAAGGTTTTATGTAGTACAACGGCGGTTTTTTGAATGCATTAAAAGAAAATGAAGATGTAATAAGATAATAAACTAGGTTATCACAAGGAAACTAACAGGAAAAAAGGTGTGTTTCACGGAATACAATTAAAATGACGGAAAGTAAATTTCCGGTTAATGTTCGCCAAAGCGTAAAGTACGTAATTATGACGGCGTTGCTGTTTTATTTCTGGCCTATAGAAAAATACCTAGCCTTTTACAAAAAAAAAAAAAAAATTTAAGGACCATGAAATTATTCACCCCTTTCATTATAGGCCTATTATTTTTAACAGTATTGTTCTCTCAATAATATTCAGAACGAAGGAGGTAGACAGAGAGAGAAAAAATTTCTCCCGCCAACTACGCCACACACCAACGTCATGTTCTTATGTTGGTGACATTGTGTATTTACTTAAATTTGGTGGTAAATGTAACGGTACGGTTCAAAGTGACCGTGCTAATTCTCTAGTATAGCGTCTTATTCAATTTTGCCAAGTGAATGGGTCCAGTGCCAACTCTCTATCGTCATGAATTTTGGAAGAAACTGTAGGTAGCAATAACGGCTGGGGGGATCGTCGTACTAACCACACGATTCTCTCGTACAGTTTAACGATCGTACATTTCTGGAGAGACGTGTGTACATGGGTTTAGCGGTCGGCTGGTAAGGCTTGATCCACAATTGAGTTTTGAGCATAGAATTATTACTATTATTATTCATCGATTGAGGGAGATCTTGCAGAACAGAAGTTTTGAAACATGATGTAAATTGCCTCAAAAGGGCAAAGGACTTACCCTGTATTCTGAGTGCCCCAAGGTAAATTCCTGGATGTTATCAAAATCAAATTTATCAATTTCAGAACATATTAATGTAATTAAAATGTCCAGTAATCTATCTGAGGTTAAATTTGTGCCCGGCAGAAGTTTCAACACAACCCGTTGTCGCCATCCCGGCTGCAACGAGACGGAAACTCTTGGTCATGTGTTGGGATTCTGTCGAAAAACGGAACTGTTACTCAACAATCGACACCATAAGGCCAGGTCCAGATAGACTGAGTCATGACTATGATAATGAAACTTCTATGAAGTGAAGTCTTGAATGATGCGAACACCAGAAACAGAAATATATCACATGACATTATCCATTTCGGCGAAAAAATTTATTCCTGAAACCGAGTATGTATACACTGCAGATTATATATACATTATATTCATGCAATCTGAGTGATGTAACTAATGCAAACAATAACTCATTCTTTCTCTATGCCTGATTCTCTTTCATCAGTCTACTTTAACTTAGTTAGAACGAAATTCGAATACGCATCTTCTGTAATCTGGAATTATACTACAACTGATTCATCTAAATTATGAAATATCTAACGAAAATTCGTATCGTTATGTTCGTATAGAGTTCCGTCTTGTGACTCTAGAAAGAGCTATGAGAAAAAATTTCATTTTGTAATCCAGACACCAAAAATTTGATTCCCTCTTCTTACTCAATGTTCTCAAAGGTGATGTCATGTGTTCTTGTATAAAGAACATTAGCTTTTATGCTCCTATGGAAGATATCATTGCCTCTCGTTTCAGTTACCTCTCATCATATCATAATCTCTTCACACGCACGCAAAATAGCCGCATACTAGCCATACCAACACATAAGATATCATCGTATTCATCATCAAATACAGTCTCGCTATCGCACTTGTCGAATACCCTACCCAGTGACATCAGAGATTATAGGAATTTAGCAGTTTTCAAAAACAAACTTATTAAGCATTTTCTTACTGCGTAGAGTAGGTTTAATTTTTACTTCATTAATAAAACATGTTCTTTCTTCTTAACCTCTACAATAAACTGTCTAGCCTTTATTAATCACTTAATCTTATAGTACTTTGATTTTTATTGTATTTGTAAATTTAATATTAATTGTAATTGAAATTATAATTGTATTCTTAATAATGTAGTTGTAATTTCCTGGTAGAGGGGAAGAGAAGGCCTGATGTGTTATCTCTGCCAGGTTAAATAAATAAATATAACAGGTCACAAAGTTTTCTACTACAGAAATTATAATCTCTTTCGAATGTCTCCAGATAAATTAAAACTGCCGACTTCCACAACAGTGTATTCGATTTATTTAATGTATAGGCTTTGTTTTTGCATAGTTACCTACTTGTAAAATATTTATCATTATTGTTATTATTATAGCTCCTCGCTTTTATTTCCGGCAGCTAATCACATTGCAGATCGGCTACATTTAAAAGTGTGCGTCTTGTCATTCGCTGCTGATGACGTTATGCACTTCCTAAGGCTCGTTAAGTATTTAATATTATAATCGTCCGCCATTTTTGTTGTTTAGTTGGAGTTTGCAGAAAGCACACGACGGCGTTATTTGCCGCTCAATTACAGTGCGCTTGATTTGTTATCATAGGAGCTACGACATGATAATGTTTAACGGTGCTGCAAATAGATTCCTCATCTCGTAGCTCGGCAACGAAAGAATAAAAATGGCGAACGATACTATATATCTAGACTTTATAGAGCCTTCACTTCCTAACACGTAAGTAAAGAGGAGGAGTCACGCCGGAAATAACAGCGACGCGACTATAATTTTTATCATTTTTATTACGATTTTGTTATTGTTGTATATATTGTGCTATACTATTATTGGATAATCGCTTTTGACTATCTCATTAATATTAGGCCTATTATTAATATTGTTATTATAAGCCTAGTATTATTATTTAAGAAACTCATTAGTAAGCTTATTTTCTGAATTCTAATTCCTGGGAGATCTTAAAATTGGTAACATTGTATTCTTGCCACAAATTATTCCAACTCATATACTCAATGGAATTTGTAACTATCCGTATTTTATACTTTAAATCCACAGATTGTAAAGAATAAAACACAATATGAAGTGAAGACTGTTATTCCGTAACTCAGACTCGTACATATATCGATATAATCCATTGCGTTTATTTTTTCCTATACAAAAATATTTTAAGCTCTGAAAACTGGTAGAGATTTACGTTGGTGTATTATACACCAGTAATTCAAATCCCATATTTCTTTTATTGAACTGATTGCAAAACGGAGTAAAATAGCTTTATTAGTATTTTGTAAAAGTGATAGAAAAAGAGAGATTGTGGGGGGGGGAGGTTGAATCTGAGTGAGGGGAGGGAGAGAGTGTTTGGTGGAATCACCACCGATGAGTACAGAATAGGCCAAAACCATTAACAATAACGTGGCTAGTTTAATATTATAGTTCTAAGCATCATTAGCAGTTGTGATGGGCATTGAAAACCGTATTGACTGACAGACGGTCTTAAATAAATCCTCCCAGAATGAGGCAGTTATTGTTAATTCTTAATAGGCCTGAAAATAGGGGGAGTTTAGTTTCGGAAAATACTCCAAGTATAATATCGGAGCCTGTACTACTATTGAGTATTTTATTTTTGTGGATGGTGCTCAGGAATTGAATGTATTGATATCAGGGGCTTAAGGATTACTGACTAGCCAATCCGAAAATTCACGTTCCATTGCGGAAATTTCATAATAATATATAATCTGCGTATCCCCACGTAGTATCTATATCACTACATCACTCTTGTTGATTGTTTGAATGCTAGCTCGCACAGAACAGGATTAGGGTATTGTATTGTGAATCAGATAACAGAATGGGACAATCGGCATAAAAAAGAACTCGCTTTTCATATTGTTATGCTTTTGTTTTTTATACCACTCGTGGATTAGGCAGAATACAGTATCGTATGTCAGAGCCTCTACAAGTCAGGTAGATTTTTGTGTTCTTCCAATAAAGAGGATTTTTCTAAAAGGTATAATTCATAACATTCCCTTTCAGCATTTATATATTACTACAATATATGTAGGCCTACACAATTATATAGAATTGAAATAGTACGTTTTCAGTTGGGGACAGATATAAAATTCTTATTTACAATATTTAATGTTATAAATGTAAAAATTACACAACATTTTTGCAATAACTACGTATGTGGAAAACGTCTAAGATGCAAATAATGGTAGAAAATAAATGCATTGAACTAGTAATGAAGTTCAATTATATCATTGCAAATTTTACTACAAACGGAAATACAAATATTGAGGTAAGAACGAAAGCAATTCTGGAGTGGCAGGCAAACGCGTTACCACCTTAGATACGCCGGTGGATCTTTAGATATTATCTAAAACGATATACATACAAGTATGAGATGTAAGGTAGATTAAGTGATAGTGATGCGTCTCAAACAGCCATAAAACAGAACCATAAAAGGAGAAAAATTTGTATGAACAACTAATTTCTAGAACAAATCTTCACATTCAAATATTTAGCATAATACCACATACCTGCACAAACAGCGCTCAACGAGCGCGAGCGCTCTTTCGGAGCGGGAGAGCGGTGTTTACCGCTCGCCGAAACGGAGAGGGAGATACGTCAGAATGACAGACTTGCTATAGGCAGAAGAGAGGGAAACGACCACTCAGTTATCTAGTGGAGTGCAGTGTGTAGGCCTATTCTCAGTAACTGTTTCACGTTGCTTACCTACTGCTACAGTACAGTATTGAGAAATCTAAAAGGCGGAACATAACATTTAACATTTAACGATTTACAGCTCGAACTTATTGATCTTCAATGTGACCTAAGGGCTAAAGATCGTTTGAATAATACTACTAGCCTGGTTGAGTTTTACAAGACCAAACATTAGCAATAATATTCACGACTACACAGGCTGGCTGTGAAAATGATTGCTATGTTTGGCTCAACATTTATATTTGTGAGCAACTATTTTCTATAATCAACTTTAATAAAGGCAGACATCGAACATCTGTAACTGATGTTTCATTACAATCAATAGGCTACTGTTCTTTTCAGCTGCCAACAGCATAAAACGTCGTTTTGATGTACTGATAAATAAAAATATAACAAAATGATATTGTACATTTAAGTAGCTATAGAATTTCTATTATTTCTGTAAAATAAATATTTCTTTATTAATTAATAATAGTCCAAGATAGTTTTGCAAATATTGAACGGAAATTCATTCCATAAAGACTCGTAATAGTACTTCCTTTTGTGTATATTTTGTACGAGATCACCCCTTCTTCCAGTCCACCCTTATACAGAGCGCAGCTAATATCTGCATTCCGCTCATGAGCTGTGAGCCGGCTCGGAGAGCGCAAACCTTGTGCAGGCCTGGTCTAGTACATACATTCACGAAGCTCATTACGTAGGGAATATGCATCCAATCACAGTTGAACTTCAGTTGCTAGCCACTAGGATCGCTACTATCGCACAGTCTATTGTTCCTTTTACTCTCAGTTGCTAACCGCTTGGAGCATTGTATCGCTTCGTGACTAGATGTATGTACTAGACTGTGATAATACCTCATGATTTGCAACTCAAAATGATAACTTAGCCTATATCAAAGTAACAGGAATACTAAACAATATAATACTTAAACATCACTTGGCTATCGACGTAATAAGCTGAAACTACACAAATTTCTGACCAAGTTCACTCTTTTCTATGGTAATAAAATGTGGATACTCCGTAGGGCAGATGAAAGGATATTATTGCAGGAAGCCATCCCCAGTTCAGGCCAAATCGGCCCCGACGGTGGCGAGAAGTTAAGGTTTAAACCTTTACAGACGATTGGCGCTAAATGACATTAGGAATGTCAGTCCTATGTGCCCGCCGCCTTTACCCTCAAGGAAATACCCTTGATACTCAGTTCTGTTATTGTTTGAGTAAACTCCAGGGCCATTGTGCGGCTGGAAGAAATAGATCAGTCGAGAAAATTCAAACCCCATCGGAAATAGAACCCACTGCCTTCCGACTTGCACGGTTATACACTGTTGCATTATTTTACTTCTTGAAGGTTATTGCCCTCAAAAATGATATACATTAAAGACTACCAGGATGAAATATTCGTTTCAAAATAATGGACTGTGGCTTAAAAGCGTTATAAGCGGCACAGCGCTATAGACGGGAAATGATTTATGAATAGGGGAAAATAATTTAGATGCCACTTCATAGGAATATATATATATATATATATATATATATATATATACACTGCGTCGAAGGGATTGGTGATAGCAAAATGGTATTTTGTGATATGAGGGGGAGGATTCGCCATAGATGACCTTGCATTCGCCTTAAGAGGAAACATATTATATTGTTCATTAGTTACAGTGAGAAATGCAAATATGAACTCATTTCATATAAAAAGATAATATTATTGTGGTTTGCCGTGTGTCTGTACTGATAACATTTTCTATGCGATTCAAGTAACTACAGATAACTTCACTTGATACACTGTTAGGAGCAACACTAATGTAATTTTTCACTCATAGACAAAGATTTCCGCTTTGTCATTTTGCATTATCCAACTTAATACACACGCCACAGAACTCAAAAGCATGTCTAAATTGTTATAGAAAAGACGGGAATGTACTGACAGGGAGACTTTTGAGTGTTAAAATCCTTTCATTAAAGGAAAGTACCGATAAATACAACTTCCAACAGTGCTACGAGAGGGTTTTTCCAGGTAGAAAGTGAAATTTCTTTCTTGCATTCGCGGTGCAATAGCCCTTAGTACTGTCACAGTAACATATTTCTTCACCATGCTTTTAAAATATAAGATTCGCAATTTATATGGAATTTGTTACTCATTTCCGATCCAAAGAAAGCGCTACAAGCGGAATTTAGAAGCATTATAAGAGGGTAAAATTATGCAGGATTATATATGAAATGCCCAGGGACAGTATGAAATGAGCGTAATGAACGGGATATCGTTATAAGTGGGAACGCATTAACGAGGTTTTACTGTAATTCAAAAACAAGAACGCCGCTTTTTAAATCACTTTCCGGATTAAACATAATTGCTATATTATTTGCATACAATAATGTGTTCAACTTTGTATTATACTTTATTATTATTTCATTAGTATAATCTTCATTCCATTGAAAATCTATTTCATTTTTGTTAACTTTAAACAGAGTAGTGTATTCAACTCTGTATTGCGCTTATTATTATTATTCGGTTAGTATATGCTTTATTATATTCAAAATCGATTTCGTTTCTGTACGCATTAACCCGTGATAGTGCACAACCACGTTGTTTAAACGCAGCAAGTGAAACCTAAGTCACCGGTATTCTTACCGAGCCACGAGGTTTCTTTTTGACGGGCAGTGCATTGGGTTCTTCCGTTGTAGGACACAATGCGTGGACTTATTAAATGTTTGTACTAAGCCGGCGATACAATTCTGCTTACACTTTGCATTGTCTGAACTGTGCAGAAGGGGACGTATTTTCAACTATAGTTCAATTCAGAATACAACTACGCATTTTCCTCGTTGAAACGTGTCTCCTGAAGAATAAGAAGAAGAAGAAGAAGCAGAAGAAACAAACTGATTTAATTTATAGCCCTGCAGTCAGTTATCGTTCATAACTTACTTATATTCATTCATTACTTTACTTTTTTATGTTTTACTTTCTACTGGTTATGCCGAAACTCTGAGTGTCCGAAGATTTCAACTTAATTACATTGGGCGACTCTATAAATTTTTAAAATATTCCCCGAAATTCATACGAGTCGATAATTGCAGAAAAGAGTTAAGTCCAGAAAAAATACTTTGTGGAAACTGGAAAAAAAGTGTTTAGCATTTTCTGGGTCACATTAAAGTAACTTAGTTATTTCTTAAAAACTATAAACATTTGCTCACTGATTAAACTTTAAATAAAACAAATTACACTTGTAGTTTGTGCGTTATTAATTTGTAAACTGTTGTACTTAAGTCCTTTTTGCAATGAACATATATTAATAGTTGTAACTGATTAGTTAATTATGTTAGTAAAAGGACATTAAATATGCAATGATCCTTGATTTCATTCATGGTATAAACCGGCTAGTAGAATTAATAAAACTGTTGTTCTGATAATTGCTCATATTATGATTCTTGAAAGTTTTCAGGAATACTTTATGTATGGAGCTTAAATCCATTGCACTTATCTAAGAAGTATACTTAAATATGTTATTTAACATAAAATCTGTTTTTAACATAGTCTTTTAAAACATTTTTAAAACAGTTCATTCGACAATAATTACATAACTCACCAACAGTCTTAGCAAGCACTGTTTTACCTGTATAATTCATATGTTCTAGTCTCTTATACGCCTACTTTTTTCTGTCTATGAGGCCGGGAGTGGAACATCCCTATGCACCGCGATCTGCGGTCTATTGTGCGCCGCTCAGATGAGTTGTAGCCCAATGACCGCACCCACGTCGAACCGACCTAACCCCCAACACCCTAACGACCGGTCCCACCATCCCTCCAAGTTCGTGTACCATTCCACCCCAACAGTCCTCCCCCCTCATTCCTCCCTCAAACGGTCTGAGGTGTACGCCACCGTTCGCGTCTGGCCAACGGTCTGAGGTGTAGGCCATCCCTCCCGTCGGGAGGGGAGTGGGTTCCGCTGCTGGGTCACTACCATGCTTTGACATAGGCATGGAGGCCGGCCAAGAGCGTCAGGAGCATTGCTCTATGGACACCTTCGAAATCTTACATCGTTTTCAGTATGCATAGGACATCCAGAGGAAAAATAGTGCAGCGCAACTAGTAATTGATGCAGAGATTCAACAGAATGTTTTAAAAAGCAAAAAATATGTAATTTATCTTTTCAAATAATCTTTAAATTCGATCCCTAAAACACATATTTTTGCACTTTCTCATTTTTCTGTTGCATCTTGTATCCGAGTTTCAGTTTTTGGAAACAAGGTTAGGACTATAAAGCCTAATTCTGAAGGTTAGGACTGTCTGCCTCGAAAACCTCAATCTGTTTTGAAACTTATATTCATTTATATTTCAAAGCGGTGCACTCTGTTTCGAAAAATTCTTGGCCGCCGTGGTCGTTCAGTAATATTGATCACTCACTTATCGTCACTCATAAGTTCTTGGAAAACATCTGCAATATCCATGTGTAGGCTATTGCGGGAACCGCCATCTTGCACTGTTGAACCTTGAACTGCAGTTTAAACGGCAGAGGACTGCCGATCAAGTTAACTCAAGATTAACTGATTGTTAACGTTTATAATACGAAGCAGAACGAAAAACTTCAGTTTAAACTGAATGTAAGGTTTAAACGGCGTTTATAATACCGGTTATTCCCAGATATATTAAAAGTGCAGAGTAAAAAATGTTATCCACATAGGCTATCTGCTGTGTTTTAATATTGAAGTGGCATGAATTTTTAAGTTATTACTGACTTAATCTCCGTAAATTTTTGTGTATTAACGCCTCGTATAAAGCAGCCTATTGTACTAAATTATTATTCACAATATGCCATTCATTATAACGTAAACAACTCATTAATTTCAAAATAAATTATTATCCTTGTGTACTAATCTCCAAGAGTTATACCCACTTGTATCCTCCTGACGCAATTAGGAATTTTTATGTCTGCCAGTTTGTACTCGCTTCTCATCCGAGCGGTATGCGGTTCGATTCCAAACATGAAAAATGAAAGCAATTTATCTTCCTTTCGCGGGACTGAGTGTTCATCCCTTGTCACTTATTCTCTTCTGTTGTCTCAATTGTGATTCCGTGTCATGCTGACAACACACAACGAAGGTCCGCAATGTGCACCTGTTCAATATTATAGCCTATTATTTTTCCCTACTAAGCACTGGCATGAATGTCGGGATCAAATGAGGAGTATTTCGAGACAAAGAAGGAAAATAATTGAATATTCCATGAATGATAGTTTAAGTTAATTGATGAAGCATTACACCTTAGACCCTTATTACTGTGAGTATTAATTTGTTTTTATTTCTTTACTTAGTTGTTTTAAATGTATTTATTTTCTTATTGCGTAATATTATTTACTTTTATTTATTTATTTATTTACCTGTAGTTATTTATAAGGTATCTATGTCATTAATAGTAATTTATTACGTATTTTAATTCTTCATTTATCCGCCCATTCATGCAATTATTTGTATATTTGTTTGTCTCTTTGAATTAATTAGTACTTATTAAATAGAAATGGGTTTTCACCTTGTAGTAGTTTCAGGAAATATAACGATGTAACAGAAAATCTAAAGAAATACAGTGTAGGAATATAAACAAAACAAATGAACTTCAACAAATAATATAACGAATAAGAGAAGTATTTTAATATCAAAGACGGACATCTGTCGTCTCCGTAGTTCTGATCTAGAGGCAATTTTTTGTTTCACAGTGTCTTTGTGATATTTAACACAATTTATTTTGTAAATGTAGTGTCAGAGTTTGTATATGGTTTCACTATAAAACTGGAAAGAGAATGAAAAATTGTATAAAAATCCACAGCTATCTAAATTTGGATCTGAAGTCAGATGTCCGCCTTTGATATTAAGCTACTTAAATATATAATCATAAACCTATAAAGAGATATGTTATACTACTATGTAAACTCTTCACTACTAACATTTTGAACATCCCTGTACATTCTCTAATTACTAAACATTAAATACACTCATTACTCGGTGGCTTGAACTTACTGAACTGGCTCACTGCACTTTCACTGCAAAATACTGAGTCTATGTCTTCTTGATTTCAAGGTAATCTATCTCCAGGGCTATCACCTTCGGTAGATCTTAATGCATATATATGTAGGCCTAAATCATATTTACAACATTAACCATATACAGTACATATGCATATTACCCGACCATTCTGTTTGTGGAACGGCAGTCGTTTGTACTACACAGCGCGCCGCTGTTACGTCACCTGTGCAGTACGGTCGCTCTCTTATTCTAGTCTTACACAATGTCTTTCTCTCCCGCACAGGATTACAACTTAAGATTGTAGCGCCGCATTTTACGTCCCACATACGAAATGGTCACCTAATACATATAAATATTTAAAGCGCATAACATTTATTCATCACACTCATTTTACTCTCACCTCTTTCACTGCACGGACACTATGACACCTTTCACTGACACTATAATATGTTTCACTATCACGTAACTACTCATTCAAATACACACTCATTACTTGTCATTCAGACACTATAACTCACTGAACTAGCTCTGTAGATCACTGCACTTTCACTACAACGCACTGCACACACAATAATTTGTTTCTTTGTTTGTTTAATTATTTATTTATTTATTTATTTACTTACTTATTTATTTACTTACTTACATATTTACTTATATATATTTATTTATTTACTCATTTATTTATTTATTTACTTATTATGAAAATTAACGTGTTACGCAACAGCGAATTGCCAATATTAGTGTAACACAAAATATAGCACTAATAATGTGAATATAGTAAAGAAAAATATTTAACCAAAATGTACATTGTTAGAAATTGATAATTTAATGGTTGGGCAGAACAAGGTTGTAACTAGCAAATGTGTGATTTGGTAGGCCTAAATCATAAATAGTGCTGCCCACACCTATGGAGTAACGGTCAGCGAGTCTGGCCGCGAAACCAGGTGGCCCGGGTTCGAATCCCGGTCGGGGCAAGTTACCTGGTTGAGGTTTTTTCCGGGGTTTTCCCTCAACCCAATACAAGCAAATGTGGGTAACTTTCGGTGCTGGACCCCGGACTCATTTCGCCGGCATTATCATCTTCATTTCATTCAGACGCTAAATAACCTAGATGTTGATACAGCGTCGTAAAATAACCCAATAAAATAAATAAAAAATAAATACTGCTTAAGCAAGCACTCTTTTCAACAGTAATCTCACTAGAGGTTTTGATTTATCTAGAGAAAATCAAAACTCGAGTGGGATTTAATTGACTACTTATTATATCATTAAGAGAAAGTATATAAAGATTAGAAGAAATACATTATTCTAATACACTAAAATAGATAATAATTGACTTACTAAAATTCTCTTTCACTAATGTCACCTTCACCAAAACGTTTGAACGGCGCCGTCATTTTCAATCGATTATCTATACGGGAAATAAATTACGACCGCAAAGCATGTTTTATAGTACCCTAAAGAATTTACAGTTCGAAATGTTGAAAAAAAAAACAAAGAAACAAATGGTAGGGTAGTGATAAAAACAAAAAATGCTAGGGAAGCGAGAAAATTAAACATATGCTAGGAGAGCGATAAAATTGTGCGATAAGCAGCCACGAATGGTTGAAAGACGTCTTTCGAACCGTTTTATTGGTCAAAAGTAGTATGACTTAGTAAAAGTGTAATAGTCATTATAATTTATTGTTGGAATATACACACTAGGACTGCGTTAAGTATCATAAATTCCCCTAGTGACAAAACACTGATACGAATATTACAGGACTTCACAAACAACCTTGATTCATGTTCAGCTCAACATATCAAAAATGATGCTTACAACCTTGTTCTAGCCAATCATTCAATTGTAAAATATTGTAGAATATTGAATAAAGAGAAGACATAAGAGATCATAATTGACACTATAGAAATTGAAAAGTTTTTCTTCATCTATAGACCGGGCAAAGAGATTGACTGCTTTTGTTGCAGGACTGAGGTCTAAACCCACTTCCGAGAGGAGTCAAATCTCGAGTCCAACTCATTTTCGTCTGAACTACGTCAGTCACTGCTATACATTAACTTCTATCCGTAACAAACTCAACTAAATTCAGCGATCTCAAAGTCATTGTTCTCTTTGAAAATTGCAGCGAAATTCTGCATAAAAGGCACAAACTTTAAAAATATCCATAGATTGAATTTGATTCAGTTAGAGTACTTTAGTATCGAACAATTTTTACATGCGTTTCGAATTACTTTGAAATGTGCCTATCCGAATCCGGGGATAAATAATCACCTCATGTGTTTCATCGGGGATAAACGTACGTTAAGTGGAAACAGGCGACCAAACAAGGAAAATGGGGATCGGTAGAGCTTTGTACCCTGCAGTTTCGATGATCAAACGCAATTCAAGATTTGCCCCGGAGCGAGAATTCAAATCTCCATGGCAACTAAGCAGTACTTAAATTTAACAGGTACACTGTGTTCCGCTAAAATATGAACCACAGCTACTGTATGCACAAGATTCATTAAATATTCTCGGCCTAGTTCAATGAATGGCTTATTTTTAACTCTCTAGGAGGGATTGGAGTTTTTCTAATAGTCACACATGTGGTTATATCTTCTTAAATCATTACTTACGTCACACATCGACAAAAATGTGCCGTAGTGGCGATTATTAGCCACTTAGAAGTCGCAGGGGCAGGGAACTAAATGAAAGTTGTAATATCAAAGAGAATTTCGCGTGTCATAGACAAACATCTCGTTGCTCAATTAAAATTGGCTACATGCAGCTTGACTCTAAATTTAAAGAGTTCATTACACATACGAGTAGAGTTTAAATTCTGTATGAAATAACAGAATAAAAAGAAATAAAATCGAACAAAACCGACGATTTCTATCGAATTATCTCATATTCTTATGTAGTCTATTGATATTTAGTTACATTTTTCGTCCTCTGAAAAATTATGCTCTGTACTGTCACATAGAAGGTTTCATAAAATCAATGACGATATACAGGGTGTAACAGGACCTCACCGACAAACTTTGAAGAATGATAGGTCACACAGAGAGGATCACTTTTTATTAAGAAACGTATGCTCGATGACACGTCCTTTAGGAACTACACTGGTGGCCATAATTCTGGAAACTTTTTGTTTTTGTATTGAATTATTATAACATCTGCATTGATTCACAGATTTATACAATCGAAAATGTTACTCGTGACTGATCTGTTAATTATGGGAAGATCTAAATATTAATTTCAGATTTCATTATTATTTCACATTATATCCTGTATTAATTATTATTAATCGACAAATCTGTCTCACATCTCAGGTTTTCTACCAGTCCTAGGTGTTGTTTTACAATATTTTGTGGATTTGTACTTCTGCCATACCTTCTGGACGCCAGACACTGTAGCACCTTTACCAAGTTTCCTTGCAATTTCCTTGAATGTATAACCTTCTTCTCGAAGTGTGACTGCCCTAGAACGTTTCCAATCCTTTCGTGCATCCATTGTGATAAAAGGATCAATAAAATTTGTTGTAAAGCAATCAGGTGTTACCCTAACGAAATCTTAAGTCAGACTAATGATAGAAACACACTAATAATGTCCATATTTTATGCCAACAGTGCTCAACAATGCTTCTACTGATCAACAATAATCTTAAAATCAACAATGGATCAGTTTTTATTACGGTAAATAATGGGAAATTATAATGAAATCTGAAATTAATATTTAGATCTTAAACGACAAGAACATAATACATAGTAATGATTATTTATTGTTAAAATATTCAGGATTTATTGTAATACCTTTATTACAGCCCCAAAATTAACGGATCAGTCATGAATAACATTTTCAATTGTATGAATCCGTGAATCAATACGAATGTTATAATAATTCAGTACAAAAAAAAGTTTCCAGAATTATGGCCACCAGTGTATGCATATAAAATTTAGATGTCCAGTATTTATTTTACACAAATGAAATTTAATTTTCCATGCATGTCCTAACAATTTACAACAGCTGTTAAAATTACATACCATGTTACAGTATCTCATTACTAGGAGGCGGATGTTGATGAAAAGTCATCTTATTATTTTTCACATTAGGACAATGCCTATTAATATAGAAATCCTCTCTATGTTAATATCAGAGTAAAAAAGTGGTGTCTTATACTGCATTTTTCAATTTTTTGACTTAACTAATAGGTCATTTTTATATTTTTTCGGCATTTTTTGGTCATTTTTAATACTTTGAATAACTTTCAGATAATTTGGAATGTATTTTACTTTCTTCTTTACCGATAGGTGTGTTAAATCATTTTCTAACCAAATATATTAGTAGCAATTACCTACTGAATAAATGAATAACAGTGAAGTTTGTGTTTTATAATTTGGAACACACTCTAAAGTCCATCCCTCATTCCACTGAAGGCTTCACTTCACACAACGGAAGTAATATAAAATGCTTGATAGCAGCTTACTTTAAGTGAGGACTTTGACCGCTACTGTTCTTTTGTCGATACGAGGGTGTCTTTAGAATTTATGTTTGGAAGGGGGGAAACTTTCACCATGTCCTGGACAGGACGTTGTGTCCTCAACATGGTTCGGAAGGGATGTCTACTGTAGCAGGCAGTATTTTTTACACGAAGATTGCAAGAATGCACGCTGCGCCCACAATTTTTTTAACTTAAAAATTAAATTCAACAAAAATAATAAGAAACAGTATATTCCTTGTCCAACCATTCATTCCAGTCCAATCTTTAAATTAAGAATTTCATTTACACTGAATAATTTTATCGTGCAATTCGTTTTGTCATTCACACTCCTTCATCTGGATGATCTGGTAACAAAAGTGAAGCGCGGACATGGTCCACCCCTGATTGAAACACATTGTAAATCCTCATTAAAATCTATAGTTTTCCCTTAAAACCATCATTTTGTTACATGTTCCTTTCCCTTTTCTTAGTCAAATTCCAGGAAGTTGCCTCCTCTCTCCGAGATTTGGAGGGCAGTCATTGAAACAAGGTGACTAGTTTTTAAGACGTTGTGGTGCGAGTACGGTGAATAATATTTAAATGTCATTTTCTTTTAATGTTATGTCGTTTTTTCAGTAGTTTAAGGGCATTTTAATGATCTTCTTAAGTAGATTTTTTAGGTCATCAACATCCGGCCCCTACTCATTACATTTTTGACAACTTAGCAGCATTCATATACAACTTTGTTAAGCATAGCAGTGTTGTGTTGGATTGTTGGATGATAAGACGGATTGAAGATGCGCCAGACAGACCAATAACAAACTACAGCAGTATAATAGAGATAAGAACTTAAGGCGTACACTTATGCAACATACGTGATGCGGAATGCGCTTCTAAAAACGATGCATAACTCATGAAGGACGTATCATCGATCATAATTATGTTCTTTAACAAAAAATTACCCTCTCTGTGATCTATCATTCCTCAAAGTTTGTCGGTGAGGTCCTGTTACACCGTGTACAAATTGACATAAAATTAATTGAGCTTTTCCTTTGTTCACTATCCGTCTCTGCGCATTGAAAACTTGTAATAATGAAGGTGTTCCGCACCTTCTCCTCTCATACCCTTCGCTTTTCTGTATTTAGCGGGGTATAGGATATGATTTTTTCTTTTACGTCCAATGCTCTATACTTCTCGATTGTGTATTGCAGCTTGTGTCCAGTAATGTCATAGTGAGTACAAATTTGCGGATAACTCACATCAATCTCGTCGTAATAAGATATGTGACAAACTAAAAATTAGCCTTATAACTGGTCTACATAGAAGTGACAATTTGATGCGATGCTCAGAAAACAAGAGTACATTACATACTGTACAAATGCGAGTTTTAAGATCAGTAATAGATGTAACAAGGAGCGAAAGTGTACCAAATGAAGAAATTAGAACGAGATTTTATGTTACTTACAAATAGCTTTTTGAGACCTCGGAGGTTCACTGCCGTCCTCATATAAGCTCGCCATCGATCCCTGTCCTGAGCAACATTAATCCAGTCCCTAGTATTGTATCCCACCTTCCTCAAATTCACTTTTATATCATCCTCCCGTCTATGTTTCGGCATTTCCAAAGGTCTTTTTCCCTCCGGGCTCCCAACTAAACCTCTCTATGCATTTCTGGATTCGCCCTTACATGCTACATGTCCTGCCCATCTCAAACGTAAGAATTTAATGTTCCTAAAAGTACAGGTAAAGAATACAATACGTGCAGTTCTGCGTTATGTAACTTTCTCCATTCTCCTGTAACTTCATCCCTCTTAGCCCCAAATACTTTCCTAAGCACCTTATTCTCAAACACCCTTAGCCTCTGTTTCTCCCTCAAAGTGAGAGTCCAAGTTTCACAACCATAAAGAACAACCGGTATTATAACTGTTTTATAAATTTTAACTTTCAGCTTTTTTGAGAGCAGAGTGGATGACAGAAGCTTCTCAACCGAATAACGACACGCATTTTCCATATTTATTCTGTGTTTGATTTCCTCCCGAGTGTCTTATATTTGTTACTGCTGCTCCAAGACATTTGAATTTTTCCACCTTTTCAAAGGATAAAATTCAAATTTTTTATATTTACATTTCGTACAATATTCTTGTCACGACACATAATCATGTACTTTATCTTTCCGGGATTTACTTCCAAATCTATCTTCTTATTTGCTTCAAGTAAAATTCCTGTGTTTACCCTAATAGTTTGTGGTTTTCTCCTAACATATTCACGTCATCCACATAAAGAAGCAGCTGATGTAACCCTTTCAATTCCAAACCGTCTGTTATCTTGGACTTTCCTAATGATAAATTTTAGAGCAAAGTTAAAAAAATAATGTGATAGTGCATCTCCTTGCTTTAGCCATCAGAGAATTAGAAAAGCATCAGACAGAATCTGGCCTATACGGACTCTGATGTGCGTTTCACTGAGACACATTTTAATTAATCGAACTAGTTTCTTGGGAATACCAAATTCAATAAGAATATGATATAAAACTTCTCTCTTAACCCTCAAACGGAGTTGTGGGGTCGTTTTCGATACCAGGCAAACTGTATACCCCTGACATTCCTTAACCGTTGCATTCTTTCTCTTAATCTTTTGTGTACCTTTTCCTTTTGTCAAGCTTAATCCATTGGCTGTGTCGTTGACCAGCAGGTACCGTTATTTATTTCCAGTAATATCTAAAATATTGAGCGGTATCCTTTTCGACCCCACAATTTCAGTTGTGTATCTGCACCTTGTCAATGTACAACCAACGAGTTTTCATAGTGGAGTATGGCTACTAATGCGCGTAAAAGTGTGTCAGTGTTCGATTCTGGTTTCCCACACTTTGTAAACAGTATTGTAGATGAAAGTGAAGGCAGTGATGCCAGTGAATGTCAGGACGAAAATGATCTGGACTATAATTCCGCACATGACACGTATTCAGAACAAGATTACGACTCGGATGGAGTGGATGAAGACGTAAACCAACCAAATTGTGATTCATTGGAATTTCTACGGTAAGAATGCATGCAAATGGTCGACTATCGAACCTAATAGAAACAGAAGACCACCAGCACATAATATTGTAATAAAAGTTCCTACACTGAAAGGAAAAGCTAAACATTTAGGGAATTCGTGCAATCCTTTACAGGCATGAGAATGTTTATTCACAGAAGACATGATTACAGAAATTGTTATATATGTACACAAATGAGAAAATTAGTTCCTACAGAGCAAATGTTTCTGATACAACTCGTACAGAACTGAGAAACACTAATGCAGTAGAGCTGAGGGCACTTTTCGGGTTCCTATATTACACAGCAGTTTTCAAATCAAACCATGAAAGCCTCGAGTCCATGTTTGCAACTGATGGTACTGGAAGGGATATTTTCCGTGCCATTCTTTCTGTCAGGCGAACATACATTTTGATATATTGCTTGCGTTTTGATGATTTTGCAACACGAGCAACAAGGAAGGAAATTGATCCATGTGCAGCAGTGTCGTATATTTTTCACAAAATGGTTGAAAACTCTCAGGCTTGCTATAATATATGTTCTTATGCCTGTGTAGATGAGATGCTAGTAGGTTTCCGTGGCCGCTGAAAATTTAGGGTTTACATGGTTAGTAAGCCGGAGAAATATGGGCTGAAAATTATGATTTTGTCTGATCCTAACACTAATTTTATCTCTTGAATGCATATATATGCT
This sequence comes from Periplaneta americana, assembly GCF_040183065.1. Classification (NCBI taxonomy): domain Eukaryota; kingdom Metazoa; phylum Arthropoda; class Insecta; order Blattodea; family Blattidae; genus Periplaneta; species Periplaneta americana. The sequence goes on along the minus strand of NC_091129.1, from coordinate 81,222,891 downwards.
GGGAAAGACAGTGATGGGATAGGTCTGACAGCACAAGAAAAAACGCTGCAGAAAGTAACACAATCAGCACTGAGATTAGTGAAGCCTATTTGTGGAAGTAACAGAAATGTTACAGCTGACAATTACTTCACTTCCATGGCGTTAGTTTCCGCACTCAAAGAACGTAAACTAACTTATGTAGGGACGATGCGGAAAAACAAGAAAGACATTCCACAAGAATTTCAGGCAGACAGGAAACGTAAAGTAGGCTCAACTGAATGTGGTTTCCAAAATGACCGCACATTAATTACCCACGTGCCTAAGAAAGGAAAGTCTATTATTTTGCTCTCTAGCATGCATCATTCAGTAGACACAGATCCTGAGATAGGCAAGCCTGAAATTATTTCCTCCTATAATAGTACAAAAGGGGGAGTAGATAGCCCTGACCAAAAGTGTATTACATATAGTAGTAGCAGACGAACCCGAAGATGACCTCTGGCTATTTTCTATGCAATTCTGAATATTACTGGTGTCAATTCTTATATATTAAAGACATCATTCAAGGACTATAAACCCATTTCCCGCGTTGAATTCCTGAAAACGCTAGGAAGACAACTTACAGAGCCATACCTACATGAAAGGCTTGTAAATGACCGACTCCCAAAAGAACTCAGAATGATTGTTTCCAGGATTTTGAAGGAACCTCTGCCAAAGAATGAAGAAACACGCGAGAAATCGAAAAGAAAACGTTGCACGCTGTGTCCTCGTTCAAAAGAGAAGAAGACAAACCAGTACTGTGTTAGTTTTGACCGTCCAGTTTGCCAGGCCTGCCAATCAGTTACATGTAGAGAGTGTGAAGAATAAAGGAAATCCAGTTTGACAGCAAAGTATGCAACCAGACTGACATTTTTATTGTGATTACTACATTTTAATGTGATCGTTATGAAGAAAATATGATAAAATGGAACTTTATCTTTTACAATACTTTTAAATTAACTCAAAATTGTCGTACAGACTTTCGGTGTTATATTATGTCATGATCTATTGTTTTTCAAAGTTTTGCACAAATTACTAATAATTATATTGTACTCATATTAGTTATATGTCCTTAAATTATGTAAACAAACTTAATAATAATTGAAATTCCTATTACATCATCTTAAAAAGTAAACAAAATTGATATTTTACCTCATTTTGTAGTGGTATCGTTTTTGACCCCACAACTCCACTTATGTCACAAAACAGTCACAACTCCGTTTGAGGGTTAAACGAGTCACATGCCTTTTTTAAATCTATGAATAACTGATGTACTGTGCCTTTATAGGCCTAGTCCCATTTTTTCTCCAATATAGGTTTTATGTTACCACCTGTAACGAGGATGCTGTTAAATATAGAAATAATTTTCTACAGCATATTACACTCATGAATAGTAATAGATTACCCCGTAAAATAATAAATTATATCACCGCAGGAGAATGGAATTTAGATCATCATAGGAAAAGGTTACAATAAAACTAGACATGAAAAACAGAGAGATCATTGGAAGTAATGCTTGATGCAGTAGGAGTAGAAAAAGGAATTGCATTGTAAAAAAGATTTATAGCAACACATCATAAATTCCTATTTAATTAATTCGGATTTCACGATAATTCGGGCTATTTTCCGTCTTTTATCTCTGAAGCTGAAATAAGATGCTCACCTTACAAGGCGATCTATCATTCGCAAACACGAAAGATGTCGTGTCTGCTAAATGAACATTGAATGGGTGGGAAATTAATAAAAATATTATTCTATGCGAACTAGACTATTCTACTGACTGTACATTGAATTCTGTGACGTATGGGTACAGAATATTTTGTCGTATTACGTTGCCACAATCAAATGTATTAACTTGAGGTTTGCGAATCACTGCTGCATTCCTGGTAAATTAAATACAATATTTTAGCAATAAAAATTCTGAGTCCATTATGTATATTAAAATAGCCAGTGTTGAGTAAATCCCACAATAAAACTCCGTTGAAGATTAATCCGAACACACACTAGTGTATTACGTGCCGACAAATAGGTGCATAGATGATAGTTGGATATATGGGTGGATAAATAGACAGATGGACGAACGGATAGACGGACGAACGGACGGGTGGATGCATGCATGGAATGTTAGAATTGATTCATTGTTTTATATTGTTGATTGATGGATTCATTCATTCATTCATCCATTAATTAATTAATTCATTCATTCATTCACTCTCTCTCACTCACTCACTCACTGACTCCCTCAATCACTAATTCATTCATTCATTCATTCATTCATTCATTCATTCATTCATTCATTCATTCACTCGCTCGCCAACTCACTCACTTTCTCAGTTAATCACTAATTCATTCATTCATTCATTTATTCATTCATTCATTCATTCCTTCATTCATTCATTCATTCATTCATTCATTCATTCCACAGTTGACTGTGTGACTCAAATGGCGATCCTTTCCTACTGTTAAAATATTCTATTATTTCTTGAATCTAGCATTGGTTGGGTTTTATGACGTTACAATTATATTTTGTATAATATATTGAAAGAGAATTTATTTTAATTCAGTAGCTGAAAAATATTCCGTTATTGCTGTTTAAAATATCTCATTGCTATTGTCATAATAAAGTTATTGCCGTTGAATTCACATGCTGAAATAAGTGCAGTGAAAATCAGAACCTCCTATACACAACGTTAGGTGCACGACCAGATTTTGGAGCCCTTTTTCTTTGCTGAAGCCAACATAAGCACTGCGTACACGGGCATGCTACAGAAAGTTCTTTTTCCTGAAATTGAGCAAATGGAAGACGTTGGGTTTCAGACCAACTTTCAGCAAGGTGAAACACCATTCCACGTTGCGAATCATGTCCAAGATGAGTTGAATTGTCAATTTCCTGTGCAATGGATTGGTAGAAATGCACCATCCCGTGGCCAGCAATAAGTCCTTATCTCACTCCATTATGTTTTTTTGTCTGGGAGTAGGTCTATGACAAATATAAAGTTTGCAGTATGAAAACATTCCTAATCTTGTAGTCTTCAAGGAAAAAATCAGACAAGCAACTGCAAGGGTTATTCCAGTTGTTATTTCCAGAGTGTGGAATAAAATTTAATTTTGTTATGACTTGTATCGTGATGTTAATGGTAAACATATAAAAACTTGCTAATGTTTTTTAGAATCTTTTTGAGTTCGTGAATTAAATAAATCACTTTCAGTTCATCATACATAATTCATACTGCCAGTAATCACTTGAAATCCCACCATATGTTTTAGGAGACCCTATACACAGATTATACCTGGAAAATATTTTAGAATGGTGTTATATATTTTACCTATTCGTATACTCTATATCTGATATTGTTATTGATATTATTAGATGAAAACATTTGACTGTCACATCTGACATTTAATTTATTTGTAATTTATTTACTGAAATGTACAGAGTGAGCTTAAATAAGAGGTGGGCATTTTTTGCGGCGCACTACTGGTGTTCGAGCCTGCAGTAACACCGGTGTTTGCTTATGTAGATCAGCGATGTAAAGCTCGGCCATTGGTGGCAGCTGCCATAGGTTTGCCAAGATCTCAGATCCAGGGCCTCTCGTGGCCCGAACTGCTAGCACAGTGCCTTGGCAATAATTTAAAGTCAAGAAAAGGCTGTGTCTAAATCCATAAACATGATCCGCGCTCTGTCCCCTACGTTATGTAATTTCTAATATACGTAGAATGGAAGAATGTGTTCTTATGTAGGGTTGTAGGAAATCATATACAATGTTTAGTATGCAAATAATAATTCTTTATATGAAAGTAAAATATAAAACGACATTACGAGTTGAAATACAAAGCGGACTATGAAGGATTTGATGGAGAAGAACGAGTTGTTCTAGTAAAATGTCTAAAAGTAGAAAAATATGAAGAAATTAGTTAATTAGGCCTATTTGAGTAACAAGTTCAATGCTATTTACTGTAGTTGCACAGTTTTAAAGCTCATGGAATTTACTGATAGTACATGTATGCCTATTTAGTGCTGTACAGTCTTAAGAGGAAACTAACAATCTGTTTAATAGAATCTTAGTTTATATGTAAAAATGTCGTACCAGTAATAGGTAATGTTAACGACCGGGACATGCATGTCCATGATCCAAGGGAATATAAAACTGATCATTAAATTTATACTAGAGTTTGAAGGAAATGGCCACAAATTTAGAGAAAGTGATATAAATAAACATTAATTATTCTGTAAGCTACACATTTTTATTATAATTATTTATGTATTCTATTAATTTTTATTATACATTCCCCGCGATCTACCGTACGTACTGTACTTTCCGGGCATAAGACGCAATTTTTCTTTGAAAATAGGTTTGAAAATCATTGTGCATCTTATGCTTCGATGCTAGCTTTGTGAATGGGTGAAAGCTTCATGGGATTCTGTGAAAACTGAGATAATAACCTGTCGGTTAGCACCCTATTCTTAAAGTCTTCATATAGATTATATATATATTTTTTTCGTAGAACATGAATATGTATAGTGTTCGTGCTGTGAGAGATTTGTCACAGAATACTGAATGCAGTTACGATTGCATTGTCCTCTTCTTTAGGTCATCTGCCCCGAGTCCGGTACCGTGCTCAGTGTATGTTTATGATGGTATTGAATTTGACATCATTAATGTAGATGACTGGAATATTTTTACAGAAGATGCTGGAAGTGTAATCTTTCCACGTGGATTTCTAATTTTTTTTTTCATTCCATACTGCCAATCGCCGATTAAGTATAGGGTAAATTAGGGTCCGTTGGACAGTCGGGCATGTTGGACACTTTGTACTTTAACGTGTTACCTCGCCACTTGTGGGCATCACATTCTGATAGAAATCAATGACGGAAATAGTCCCACTCGTGGCTACTCCCCACACTGATTTCTAGCAGAATGTGGTGCCTACAAGTGGCGAGATAACACGTTAAAGTACAAAGTGTCCAACATACCCGACTGTCCAACAGACCCTAATTTACCCTATACGTGGTTAATGATTGTATTGTTGGCTAAAAAAATAGAAATAGTGAATGGATTAGTTGTTAATTGCACTGTGGAGTGAAGGAATAGATGACGGACGGGTCCGTACGTGCTTACATACAGGCTAATCCGTTTGTTAAGACAAAATAAAGTCGCTATAAAATTATATTAAGACTGCTAAAGAAGTTAGTTTAGTTAAAATACAAGAGATTTGTATCATTATTTTTACGAACTAAAGGAATTGGTTTACCACTTAACATCGACTGTATAAACAAAATGTCTTTTGCTGCAAGGCAAACGGCCACACACTGGTGGACGTAGGCGTGCTGCTGCGTTAACAAGTACCAAGAAGAGTTTTGTTAGACGACTGTCCGCAGTGATGTCTGTGCCATACCAACTTACTAAATTTATCTAATAAGTTACTGTATCCTTATCGCATTGAACGCGTTTAGATATTATGCGTTGTGATTCCCTAGAAATTAATCACATTTGAAGAGTCCACTGCAAGAATGATGGATGTCACTTTTTTGTCGAAAATGAACCTGGACTGTCAAAGCATAGCTTTAGACATACAGAATGTACATAGAGAGTTATATGGCATTAACACTGATAGTCATTGTCCATTAATAATCGGAAAATCACAGTTAAGCTTTGAGCGCTAAGCATTTCAAACTTTCAAATCCTTCTCCTGAGAAATGTGTTCCAAATGACATCAATCATTCTTGCAGTTGACTCTTCATTTGCTTTTAATATCACAGATACAATGGGAATAGCAAGTGAACTCGGTGTTCTAGCAATTTGGCGCATCACCTCTTTGAAAAGAAGTTGGTGATTTTCATAAATAATATTTCATGTAAACTGGTGCTGTCTTGGTGAGTCAATTTTGTACGTGGCCTTCAAAATGTTCAGATCTACCTCCATCTGATTTTTTTAGGTTTCCTAAAGAATGTTTTCTGTGCACAGCGAACACAGGAATATTGATAATCTCGAAGGAAATATTGTTTCAGTTTTTTAAAATAGTTATTCTGAGATGATAGGTCACACATGGAAGGAATTAGCCTCAAAATTTCATTTGTATGAGGTATAACAGCTGTGGTAAGAAATCCTATCCTTCTAGAATATATTTACCTAGACCTAGACAAATAAACATTAACCATTCTCATGTCACAGCGTGAATATTTTGTCTTTTCAGACAGATCACCTTCCATTTTGGTGAAAGGGGAAGTGCTGAATGAGTTCCTTGGTGACAGAATAGGCTGTGGATGGGTTGGTTGGTGGCTGCATTATTGCGTGAAATGATAGCTGGTGGATGTGTTGGATAAAGGTTATATTCCTTGAATGGAAAGTTTTTGAAAAGTCTCAAATTAATGTAAAAGTATTCCGTTTTATAATTATTGTAACGTCACAAGAGGTCTGAGATTTGCCGATAAATTCACGAGCGAAGCGAGTGGATTTATTTGGGAAATTTCAGATCTCGAGTGACATTTATGAGGACTATTTCGTGAATAAAATAAAAATGTAAATGATATATCCCTAAAATTCGCTTCAAAAATGTTAATAACAGTATATTTGTGAATACTTAACCTATTCAGACATTGTGAAGTTGAAATAGATGAATAACGATTACTGCAATAAAGAAATTGAATGTTATTCAGTAACGCCAATTGAGAAAAGCGAAATACAGGTTTAAAAATGTATTGTAATGCGGTTTTCTCTTGTTATTATAACAGAAATACGTTTTCATTATCTGCTGAAATAATAAATTAATTTAAACATTTTATATTATAATTACAAATAACCTGATCGATAGATTAATTAAATGAACAATTGTAATGGAGTGTCATTTTCTTTAGAGACAATAGACATGTAATTAGAACATAATATGTAGATGTGGAAGTAGGATTTTACACTTTATTTAGTACATGCTCATCGATTTAAGTGGAAACAGTTGGCGACCCTGACTAAACAAAAGAACGATCATGCGATAAATTGATAGTGATAAATCGAGCTGCAGAAATTATCGTGATGTATGACTGTCATTGGTTGGAATTCAAAATTTCATTACACTTCATTGGCCGAAAATGGAATGACGTCATATAAAAGAAATAGTAATTGTAAACCGATTAGTTAATTGATGTGTTGTTGAGTGAGAGACTAGGTGTTGGATGGTTACTTGGCAGTTGTATTGTTGAATGGAAATATGGGTGAAGTAAGGGTTAGTTGATGATTGTTTTGATGGATTAAGTTATAGATAGTGGATAGGTTAATTTTTTGGTTGTATTTCTTAGTCAAAATATAGATTGCGGATGAGTTGTTTGCGGTTATAGTTTTACGTGAGAAGGTAGGTGATAGATGGGTTGGTTCCCGGTTGAATTGTTGATGAAAGTATAGTTGATAGGCGAATTGGTTGATATTTGCGTATTGTGTAAAAAGATAATATCGTGAATATATTTCATTGTGCCGTTTTCGAATGGAAGTATGATTAGTGAATTGGTAGATATGTTGTTGATGGTTTGAATTCTTAAGTGAAAGTATGGATAATTAATTGATTGCTGAAAGCTTTAAGATAATTTTCAACAATAGAGAAATGGCGTAACTGTGACTGTAGCAAAGAGTAAATAAATTGAAAACCTTTTACCCCAGCTCTGACCATATTCATATGATCTCATTATATTAATTATAATCCTGAATAATTTACTCTAAATGTGGTCTCTTCTATATTTGCATATAAGTAACTTTTCAACTTTAATAGGAAGAACTATTAGAGTTCATAATTTTAAATGGAAAATGGTTGCAGTGGTGTAACGAAGTTTTACTCTCATGAATATTGAAGAGTTTTTACTTTGACTGTCAACAAGTTTTTTCACTTTGCCTGTTGAGTATCGATTTTTTTATGGGTCTGTTAAAGATTCATGCTGACAACTCCGATTTATACATTTATCTAATTCTGGAGTCACTATCTGATGCAGGAGGGCAGAAGACACTAGCAGATGAGATTTGATGCATCATAGCGTTTATCCAATAAAATGATCCTTTAAATAAATCAAGTCCAACTGTTTTAAGTTTTAATGGAATTCTCCATTCATTGCATTATTTTATTGTGGAATAGTGACTGATATTCTGAATTATTTGTTAAACTTCGTCATCTGTAAAATTCAAATTAAGTGTGCACCTGATTATGAAGATTATTTCAATTTCACTAATATGCGTATTCACCTGCGCAATAACTTATAAGGAACCTCTGAGTTTCAACCAATCAAATGATCTATTAGTGCATTATTGTAGTTTTAAATGATCGGTTCTATTTCATCGCTACTATTTTAGTTATTGTTTCTTCCTATCAGGTAATTTATTACGTCATGACAGTCATGCTACTATTAATAATTCACTGAACAACAAGAATTTTGATCCGACTTAAAACAATGCGTCCCTTTTGTTTGGTGTGCGCTGAATCCGAAAATGCATCTCTTTCCTTCGTATCACGTAAGGATCTTAAGATATACTATGATTACACTTTTCGATAAGCGCTCCCCAGGAAACTTCTGGCGCGGGTTGGGAATTGTAAACCAAAACAAATGCTAATGCATTTTATGAGTTTATGACTTATTTCCGATTTTTTATGGTTGTTGGCGTGTTCTTTTGTACTTCTAATAAATAAACAGATATTTGTCTCTTCTATTCAGTAAATTTCATAACAGTTCAAAGTAAGGTCTACTCAATGAGCAAGGAAGGGTGTGGTGTACAGTACTTAAAAGTAAAGTTTACCATTTAGAGTGAAGGTAAATTAAAAGAGGGCATTTTCATCGGTCCACTAATTCACAAAGTTATGACTGACTCTTTGTTTGAGGAAAAACTTTCCGTTACAGAAAGAATAGGCTAGCATGGCGCGCTTTCAAAGATGTTTGCTCAAATTTTCTTGATAATTCTAGGGCAGACAACTACATAGAACTTGTTGTGGAAACCATGCCATGTGCATATGGGAAAATGGGCTGTAATATGTCTCTCAAAATACACTTTTTACATTCTCATTTTGATTTCTTTCCGCCTAACCTTGGAGCGGTAAGCGACGAGCATGAAAAAAGAATACATCAAGAAATATCTGAAATGGAAATGCGATATAAAGGAAGATCATCATCCAGCATGCTTGCAGACCATTGTTGGTTCCTTATAAAAGACAGTCTCTGGTCTAGTTATAAACAGAAGTCATCCAGAAAATTCTTTTAAATGTAAGTTCAAATTCCGAGATTTTTCTCATTATAGGCATGAAATATTTTTATTGTTGTGTGTTTTAAACTATGTAACATCATTTTTGTATGTAGTACATATTTTTCAAGTATTGTGAGACATTTTGAATCCCTAGTGTGTTGTAATTTTACCAGTAGCAGTGAAAATTAAAAATAATAAGTATTTTTACAAAAAATTAAATTCATTATCTCCGGAAGATGGTACGTGATGGGAAAATTTGGATTTTAAATTCACATCTAGGGCACATATATTAGTAATAGTCATTTATTTTTATTTCGGAGCAAGACAAAAAGTAAAAATTTGTTGTTCAGAGAAACACCTACAAAGTTAAAAAAGGAGGAAGGGAACTGGCCACCCTAACCCAAAGCCTCTTCTCTTCCTTGTCTCACGTGTGATGCTTCATTGGTGTCACTAGTGAGGTTCAGGCTTCTCTTCAGACAGTTGTCTAAACAACAACAACAATTTAAATAATAGATAAAGTGATGGTTGTTATTCAATTTCCATACCGTAATTTTATTATAAGTTGAAAAGAATACAAGATTCGAGGAACATCAAGCAATGAGGAAAATGCATCTATACTCTGAATTAAATTGTATCTGCTTCAGAATAAAATGTTATGACTTTAAATATTTGCCTAATTTTCTTATCTCATTGAGTCAGTTCGAACGCTTTATCCCGATAATGTTAAATTATGCACAATTCTCTCACCTTTCGTCAAAGAGGGAATAATTAAATTTTTACCACACGTTCATTACTCACTATTCTCAGTTTTAACAAAGAAGTTTCTTCTTATAAATAATATATTGAAAGAAAAGTTATAAACACTATATTAAAGTTCTTAATACGCCACATTTAATTAAATTATCTCACACAATTTAAATAAAGACAAGGAATCTCATTTTAAAATTTAGATGCACAAAAGTACAAACAACTGAAAATATTTAAGTATGATGAAACATTAAAACTTGTGAAATTACTTTTAATTACGTACTGTGTTAATTATTGAAACTTAAGAAGGTACTTACATGGTATGGACGCATTAGAAGGATGAATGACTATCGGCTTCCAAAACAAATTTTAGATTGGACACCAATGGGAAATAGGGGAAGAGGAGGAACAGTTACATGCATGAAAGGAAATGCAGATGCTATGGAGGAGACTGGGAGAGTAGATAAGAATGGTGGAAATGAATTTCGGCACAAGACAATGCTTGAGCATTTGAAAACCTGCCCTTATATATAAGAAGGCAATATACATTTGTCACTAGTTTCGAAGTGATGTTCGCAATTATCAAACACATTCGTTGAGGATTTTTCAAAACGCACACTCTCTTCTACACAAGTGATGTGCATCAAGCATTAAACGTTTAAGGTTTCTTAACGTGTTCTGAAAATGAGTTACGAAATGAGGAAAATGTAACTTTGCTGATATACGGCATTCAGAATTTCTCTGATCGTATTTTTCGAGTTATTATCAAATGTTTACACATAAACTTCAAATTATAGGAACCCATAGACTTGCCAAGCAATGTATTGTACTTTATTGGTAGGTTAATAAACTAAATATTTTATTTACTCTGCAAGCAAGGGATAACCCGTATCTGAAGCAAGTCACTGCTGTGCGTTTGTTGTCAAATGTTCATAGTTAAGCTACACAGTTACCAACTTTCAAGCATAATGCACGAGACATTCGCAATTAGCACAAGATTTCCACTCTCCCGCATTGGGACTTACAAGCAAACATTCTCATGGGGGCAGATAACAAAAAGTTAATTTTTTTCTTTCATCATGTTAATAATTCCAAAACAAGTGCTTATACAAATTTTGGCCACTCCACCGGAGTTACAAGGCCGTCCAGAAAGTGATTTTCCCTGGGCCAGTTTACAGAAAAAGAAACAATTTCATCGAAAAATTTATTGGAACAGAGACAACAATTGTTGCATTAATTTTCAATATATTCCTCACCGGAAATGAGACATTTGTATGCCGATTCTGATCCCAGGCGGCAGACTTCTACGACACAAATATGCAAAAATTGATCCCATGGTATGACAAATGTCTCAATTTCAATGGGAAACATGTTTAAAAATTAGGCAACAATTACTATATCTGTTCCAATAAATCTTTCCATGAAATTGTGCTTTTTTCTGTAAACGGCCCCAGGGAAAATCACTTTCTGAACGATCTCGTAATTGCGGTGGAGTGGCCAAAATTTGTATAAGTACTTGTTTTGACGTTATTAACATGATGGAAGAGAAAAATTTAACTTTCTTATCTGCCCCATGAGAATGTTTGCTTGTTAGAGGTGATCCCAAAAATTTCGTATGTAATGTTATACTTTCTTCCTATTATTATTATTATTATTATTATTATTATTATTATTATTATTATTATTATTATTATTGTTGTTGTTGTTTTTGTTGTTGTTATTGTTGTTATTATTATTGTTGTTATTATTATTATTATTATTATTATTATTGTTGTTGTTATAGTAGTTATTGTTGCTGTTGTTATTATTATTATTATTACTATTATTATTGTTATTATTATTACTATTATTACTATTATCCTTACTGGATAAGAAAAGAAGTGAAGATATAAGGGGGGAACTAAGCATTTTTAAATTAATAGACACAATAAAACAATATAGAAACGATTGGAAACAACATATACAAAAAATGGAAGCGGATCGCATACCAGAACTGATAATGAACTACAACCCAATAGGTAGAAGAAATGTTGGTAGACCGAAAACAAGATGGGCTCAACAGTGTTAAAAAATGAGACCGGAATGAGTCTCATAAGCCTTAATTCATGATGATGATGCTGCTGCTGATGATAATGATGATGATGATGATTATTATTATTATTATTATTATTATTTCAGCTTTGCAGCGAAAATTAATAACGGAAGTCTTGAAAATATTAATTTTTTCACCAATTTTTAAATATGTGAACAGAGTTGTTCGTCTATAGATTCGTTGAAAATTAAATAGACGAATCATCTGTTATAGCTGCTAAGTAATTTGCTTTTTTTATGTGAATCCACATATGGACGAGTTTTAATGAAAAATTGACGAAATCGTCAAAATAAAACTATTGCAATTTAGGCTATAGTTTTAAAAAATGTGTTTTTGTAATTATCTGTAAAATGTATGTAATTATGAGTTCGTTTTTGTAAGGAAATATGTTTCATACCTTATAATACGTTAAATTATTCTTATTTCGTGATCGCCAGTTTGCAAAACACTGCTCTGAAGATAACAGAGTTTAAATTTCACAATAATTTACGACACAAAATTTCATTGACCAAACCTTGCAGCAAAATTCGTTATTTATTCGTGTTCAGCCTCTCCTCCACTAGGGAGAGGGAAGAGTGTACACATTAATGGATCTAATTTAAAGCCTTCACTCTCCAAAATTGGGGGGAAAAATTTATTACGAAGTAACATATTGTCAGTGATTTTTTTATAGTTGTTACTCTGAACTTATATTACAAGCCATTGGTTGTGAATCGAAGAACAATTAGTTCAATGAATCACTTGTGATCACATTCAGCCCCGTTACAATAAACACGAAGGGGGGATGGGAAGGACAGAATCCATAGGATTTGCACCAGATTGATCGCAAACAGTTACAACTCCCTCTGAGCAAACATCAGATTTAGCCCGGAACATGGGCTCGAATATATTGGCCAGGACACCATAATAACTCACTGCGCATGCGTGCAATAGTCTCTCATATCCGAGGATGGCTAACAATCATTAATGCCCTGTAGGTATATCTTGTACGCAGCCTACCTATTCAATGCTACTTACAGCTCCAATATTGCCAACATTTAGTCAACGAACTTCCTATTGCTGCATCCAGCTATGCTCTTTCAATGTGGTCGAATTTTCTTCTTAAGTACGGAGTATATCTGCTTTTGTTACCAAGTAGTTTATAAATAGCAAATGTAAAGTATACAAGCGTGCAGTATACACTTAGAAATTGTTCCTGTTGTACGAATCTGGCTTTCAGGTAGTAGCTCCCTGTAAAGCAGGTTTGAATAATTTCAAGGAAAAATTGTTCCGGGGCCGGGTATCGATCCCGGGACCCTTCGCTTGGAGCGCGAACGCTCTACCGACTGAGCTACCCCAGAAACTGTACACGACACCGTTACAATTTTTCCTTTTATATCCACATAACTCACGTGAGCTGACAAGACTCCAGAACTCAACTTATGAGTGCACACAAATACTGTGTGACTTAAATTGTGGCTTTCTGTTAACGTATCTCCAGTAACGAATTTATTATACAAATCTGGCTTTCAGGTAGTAGCTCCCTGTAAAGCAGGTTTGAATAATTTCAAGGAAAAATTATTCCTGGGCCGGGTTGTGTTGTGTTCCTGTTGTGTTTCGTAGATACACTTTGTGGCGTTATGTTATGTTATGTTATGTTATGTTATGTTATGTTATGTTATGTTATGTTATGTTATGTTATGTTATGTTATGTTATGTTATGTTATGTTATATTATGTTATGTTATGTTATGTTATGTTATGTTATGAATTAAAGTCTGGCTGGGCGGAAGAGAAGGCCTACTGGCCTTAACTCTGCCAGATTAAATAAATAAATTATTATTATTATTATTATTATTATTATTATTATTATTATTATGTTGTGTTGTGTTACGTTTCGTTACGTTACATTACGTTACGGCACTTTACGTTACGCCACTTCACTTTACGCCACGCCTCATCACGTCACGTCATCTTATATTATGTTACGTAATTTTATATTATGTTATGTTATAGTATACCCTTCGTTCTCCATGTTTTCCCCTCCTCTCCTTGTATTTCCATTATTCTCCATGCATTTCCCTTGTCCTCTTTATATTATGTTATGTTGTATTGTGTTACGTTACGTTACATTACGTTACGCCACGCCACATCACGTCAGGTCATCTTATATTATGTTATGTAATTTTATGTTATTTTATGTTGTGTTGTGTTACCTTATGTTATGTTATGTTACGTTATGTTATGTTATGTTAATTTATGTTACGCCATGTTACGATACGTTACGCCACGCCACATCTCGTCACATCATCTTAACCCATTTATGCCCAGGTGGGTCGTTTTCGACCCATTGATTAAAATTATTTTCCACGCGAATTAGTCTAGACAACACTACGTGTCTACTTTTCTTAGATGCACAAAGGTACAATGCACTTGTGGAAGACGCGGGAAACCAACAGACCACATCATTATTGCGCCGGAACTTGCCGAATATATATGACGCAACTACCGTCTTCTTGGAGAAGAAAAAGTGAGTAAAAACTCTGTTCCATCCGTGAATTTTATTAACAATCAGTGTTTCTTGCCAAGAAGATTCAGGAGCATATGTATCTTGTATGTTTTTGTCAATATTTACGCTATTTGCTGTACAGTAGGGCTTAGAATTTAGTGTGGGTCGATAACGACCCACTAAGCACTTATTCGAGGATTACCTTTCACGTAGCTTTTCATTATGAAATCATTTTGTTTTCTTATTATTTTTCTTTGAGTGATGTTTTTGCGAACAATTACCTCAATAGAAGTTTGTGTAAGGATTAGTAGTGATTTTGGGAATGATAATTCTAATATATTTATCAGAATATCTCAGACTTATTACTGCTTTTGTTTACAACATTGTTTTATTTGTGTAATGTTAATTTCACCGTTTGGGATGCACTCTGGATAGTCTTTGACGAACTAAGTAGTTCATAATTCTCGGCACTAGCGGCACCTATGAGAGCCGGGTGTGAATAACAATCAGAATGACCCCGTTTTGCCTTTTTATTATCTTCATGAGAGTTCTCTACTGGCCCCATCTGAAAACTGAGATCCTTCATAACTGTTTCCATAATCATAAGTATTCCCTCTTTTCAGACTCTGACAGTAATCTAAATTCTAGAATAGTTGGAGAGATCTGATTCTTCCGAAATCCCAAAATACGGGGCAGATATATTCATTGGTCTGCCTGAGGATAATGGATGCAGATTCTGGAGATGAAGATTGTAAGGACTCCGACCGAGCTCAACTACAAGCCACAGCAGAGTTAGTGACAGAGCTACCAGACATTGTTCAGCCTTATAATGAGGAAGAGAGCGCCGATATTAGAAGAGATTCAGATCTTATCAGCAATGAAATTGACAATTCTCCACCACCGACACGTAGAATATAGCGAGAAAGAAATAAAGGTGAGCATCACGTCTAACCAACATGGAGTAGCCCCTTTACAAGAAGAAAGAGGATATCAAAGTTCGTCTGCCTTATGTTTTCCGTAAATATAATTGCAATATGAGTGGAGTACATACTTCTCATATACGTGGAAAATATGGCACATACCATTACTTTCGTGGTTATTAGATGTGTGCATGAACAATGCTTGGCTTCTCAGTCAATCGATCATATGGAAAGTCTTTGGATGCACTCGCCTTCGGCCACGAAATAACGCAAGCCTAAAATTTGACACTTCTCCAAAGAGTGGAAGACGAGTTCATTCCTTCGATACCATCAAAGAACACCGGAGGAAGGATCACAACAACAAAGACAGCGATACAAGAGTTGTGACAATGTAAAAGCATGTCAGAGATGCACCATATCATGAGTAGAACTAAGGACTTATGTCATGTATTTTTAGTAGGTTATTTTACGACGCTGTGCCAACATCTCAGGTTATTTAGTGTCTGAATGAGATGAAGATGATAATGCCGGTGAAAAGTGTCTGGGGTCCAGCACCGATAGTTACCCAGCATTTGCTCATAATGGGTTGAGGGAAAAACCCGGAAAAAAACCTTAACCAGATAACTTGCCCCAACCGGGATTCGAACCCGGGCAACCTGGTTTCGCGGCAAGACGCGCTAACCACAGGTGTGGACTTTATGTCATGCACCATAATTTATTGTGTGTTTCAAATTATTTATTTCTTCCAGTACAAGGTTTCCTTTCAGATGTGTGAATGTAAAATACATGTAAATATGAATATAGCTCTCAAGGAAATTATTCAATATTTAAAAAAAATCGCATGCGTTTTTAATATGGTAATGATTTGTTTATACATTACTTTTAAATTTAACAAGTTGCATACTACGCAAAAGCATAAATCAAACAAAAAATCATCAAAACATCATAATGAACAAATTCTCGAGGAAGTACCTAGAGGGTCGTTATCGACCCATCCCATAAATTTTTACCGAAGTAACAAAATCAGTATTTTCATAGTTTCTCATTCTTACAACGTCCCTCTGACTCACTTAATATGATATGTGAAACAAAAATTAAAAAAAATAATCTGGGCATAAATGGGTTAAATTACTTTATGTGATTTTGTTATGTTATGTTACATTACGTTACGCCACGCCACATCACGTCACACATCTTAAATTACTTTATGTGATTTTGTTATGTTATGTTACATTACGTTACGCCATGTTACGTTACGTTACGCCACGCCACGCCACATCACATCACATCATCTTAAATTACTTTATGTGATTTTGTTATGTTATGTTATGTTATGTTATGTTATGTTATGTTATGTTATGTTATGTTATGTTATGTATGTCATGTTATGTATTCTATGTTATGTTACGTTACGCCACGCCACATCACATCACGTCATTTTATGTCCCCTTTAGGGGAGGGCAGTGATTTGGACAGTACTCTCAAGCAGACCGCTTTGGTGGGCCCACTGTACTACCCAGGATGGAATGGTGTGAAGTCCTAAGACCTCCGGCGCTACTGATAGCCTACCTCTGCACGCCGCCAACTGACTCTTCTACAGCCTTCATGATCCATTTACTATTCCACGTAGCCCTCATTGTGGTTCCTCAACCCCGGTTCCACGAGTTACCGTGAGCCCATGGTGAACCTACGGTGCATTGCCCTACCACCAATAACGACTGTTCACAGGTCCTAGTTCAACGGCGGCCCGCAGCCGACTCTACATCGCAACAAGCCCGAAACCTAGGAAAGAAACTGAGATGATGATGATGATGATGATGATGATGATGATGATGATGATGATGATGAAAGAGGAGAAGTGTAATTATGATGGCGAGGTCCACCGCCGAAAGTTATCCAGAAATTCTGTTTCAGTTGGTTGAGAGAAAAGCTCAGAACAAAGAATCTGAACCCGGACCCGCTCTTTCAAGGTCAAACATGCTAATCTTTACTCCATAGCAGTGAACGTTATGTCATGTTTTGTCACGTAATACAAGTCATGTTGTGTTGCGTATCGTCACATCACATTGTTTTATGTTTGTGTGTGTGTTGTGTGATGATTCTTGGGTGTTGGATGTTGGCATCGAGCACGAAAGATGTTTTCACCAGCAACTGAATAACCTATAATCAGAAAGAGGATGGCAAATAAGCCCCACTAGAAACCTATCTCTAAAATTCTAAACCACGGACACTCTTCCCTTAAATCCCTTGGTAAGAAGAATACACACATTTCTTCACATTATGCCCTCATTGCCGACCAGGCCATATGTTATTAGAGTCATCTCACAGCCAATTGGCTAGTCTCCTAAATTGAGACAAACTATCCTGTCTGTCGATTCCGTGCCTTTCCTAAGGCGCTGAGACAAATGTCGGGATACGACTTGAAAGAAAGAACAAGGGTCTATGTCTGTCTTCCCACACAAATTTCGGCATTCCAAATTAAGAAAAAGCCTTTTGAAATTGGGGTTTTACTTTCGCATGTTGCCTTTGCTACTCTAGGCCAGTTTACTCGGGTGTCTGCCGCATAGAGCAAAGGCTCAGGTCCTTCTTTTGAGATGACTGCGGCATTCCTTTTCCCCACTCGCTGTGCAAAATTGTAACATCTTGTTCGATATTGCTCTGTTTCTTTTCTGTCGTCCTTCGTCCCTCTCATATGATAGCTATTAGGTTACGTCCATTTTCAGAATTTTTCCTTTCAAATTCTGTAACTTTCCTTCATATGAAACGGCGAAAATCGGAGTGAGACAAGTGGGCAACAGACTTGGAGTTGACATAGACACTACCTCTCAGTCTCAATTTCCCCTGAAAGGACGTACCTTTTAAATGTTTTCTCATCCTGTCATCCACCTCGTGTAAAGAGCTGAAAGAGGTCATGAGATTATTTGTAAAATAATACAAAAGCGTCTTATTAACATAGGCCCTACATTTATTTTGCGTTTAGAAATATAAACAGGGTTGAACATAAAAATATAAAATATTTCAGCAGTAATAAAATAAACAATACGATACGTGTACTTCCTTTTTCAGAACGTAGCCTATCACAACTGGACTAAATATTCACAGTGATGCTTTCGTTTTGATGACAATCATAGACGGGGAATTTAATTTGAATGAATACGAGGTTGCAAATGTTATAAATAATTTAAAAACTTTTTCTGAAAACTCGCGATATTTTTTTGATGCAGAACTGGTCAACATTCTGCCAAAAAGGTCTAGTTTTAACGTTCCATCAATACGTATAGGCCCTATAGGCTATTTAAATGAGTTTTTCCTTAATATCTTTTGTAATCGCAGCCAGTTGAACGCAACAGATTCAGTATCCATCTGTGACTGTCGTAATTGGTTTAAGTTTCTTTCGGAAAATACTCAAAATACTTACTTACTTACAGATGGCTTTTAAGGAACCCGAAAGTTCATTGCCGCCCTCACATAAGCCCGCCTTCGGTCCCTATCCTGTGCAAGATTAATCCAGTCTCTATCATCATATCCCACCTCCCTCAAATCCATTTTAATATTATCCTCCCATCTACGTCTCGTCCTCCCTAAAGGTCTTTTTTCCTCCGGTCTCCCAACTAACACTCTATATCCATTTCTGGATTCGCCCATACGTGCTACATGCCCTGCCCATCTCAAACGTCTGGATTTAATGTTCCTAATTATGCCAGGTGAAGAATACAATGCGTGCAGTTCTGCGTTGTGTAACTTTCTCCATTCTCCTGTAACTTCATACCGCTTTACATGGTCGTCTTTCTCTTCTGTAGGGGCGTGAGCATGTATAACTATGATGTCGCACCCCTTAAGTACTAAATGTGATAACCTGTCACTGATAAATTCGACCTTTTTTACTGCTGATTTTATTCTTTTATGAACAAACAATCCTCTTCCTAATTGGTGATTATTGTTTCCTTCCCCATAATACAACAAGTAATCTCCTATTTGTGATATGCCATTCCCATCTAACGTAACCTCTTGTACTCCCACGAAGTCTATTCTATATCTAGCTAGTTCTTTTGCTACTAATGTTACCCCTCCTGTTCTATAAAGACTAGTTACGTTCCAAGTGCCAAATCTCAAAACCTTATTCCTTTGCTGTGGTTGTGCCAGAGAATCAGTCCTATTCCGAGGCTTATTGTAGGGATTCGTAACAAGCTGTTTTTTACGGTGATGGGTTGTTAGCCCTTCGCCCAACCCCCAAGCTGGAGGACCACCTCTTATCGGCTGTCCACGACTGCTTATTCAATATATTCGCAGCTACCCTCCACATCTGGAGGCCGTCTCCTCTATCCGCAACTTGAGGACGCGCCATGCCGTGGTGATAGGGACCCACAATACATGGACTCAAAATACTGATGATAAAAAAATGTACTTCGAGCGCGTCCACTGGTTTCGAATAAAATTAAAATTATTTACGATTTTACAAGGATATTTAATTTTTTGACGGAGTCAAGAACCAGTAAGTTTGTAAAAATTTAGTTTTTGCGAGATTTTAAGGTATATAAACATGAATAAAAATTGCAAATCCCAACAAATTCTCCTAATTTCTTAAACAAATACTAAATTCATATGTCTGCACATGGCCCCATGCAGAGAAACATAAGTTTGTTAGTGTATGACTTCCAAATGGGAAAATCGTTCGTTTCAGGAGCCGAAATTGTGATTTGTGTAAACGTTAATAAAATCTATAAGTGGCGGATCGCAAACTGAAGTGCCACCCAAAAGTGGGTCGCGCCTTCAAAAAGGTTGGGAACCACTGTTCTAATGAGTACCACTATTACAAACTTATATTCAACGACAGACCGACTCTGCTATGGAATATAGAACCGATTCAAGAGACCACTTACTATAAATGAACAAAACTAACTGCCGCTCTCGCTCGCTGTGTTCGTTGCATTTGTCTTTCGAGCTCGACTCGTCATCCTCGTGCGCTTCGAGTCTCGCTCATCATTCTCGAAATGGCATTTGGTCGGAGTGTAAAGATTTCGTAACTTTGAATAACATACATCATTAAAATAAATTACATTACAAATGTTTAAATGAGACAAAAAGACAAAACAGAACAGTATCTTAGTTATCAAACTATTCTTGTTCCATTATATGATAATACCTATGATTATATAAATAAAAAAAATAGACTACTCAAATAAATTTGCATTTTGTGAGAAATATAAAACATAACATTAATATCTTTTTACTTGAGATTGCACACTTGATCTTAAACATATTAAAAGCAAATTAATAAGAGCCTAGTAACTAAATAAAGACTGGGGAACAGATTATTATACACTGAAAGAGGTGTTTCAAATAGGCTATTTAATTGTTTATACATATATAACAGTTGCCAAAGTAGATAAAAATTCAGTCAGTGTATAAACAACTGTGGTGATTCAAGGCTGCTTGACTTCGGGACTTCGGGAGTCATCAATATCGAGTTTTGGAACACTCACAATCAGTCTTTACGTCAAGGACGCGACATAATACAACATTGTCGTGCGGGTTTTCGGCTTTGCGGGCGCTGTTATTCTCGCTTTCTCGATCGTTGTTCATCTCTACCACTTATACTTACTTATAAGGCCGGAACAGGCAATACAGCCTCTTCGTTTAAGTGTACACAATGCTAATGAAGACGACAATCATGATGATAACGATGATGATGACATATTTCATGTAAAGTGAATACTATCTTTAAAACTATTATTTTCTATGCGGGAATTGCTAATTCATCAACAAATGTTATTACGTTCTTATACTTACTTACTTACCTGCTTGCTTACTTACTTACTTACTTAGGCCTACTTACTTACTGGCTTTTAAGGAACCCGGTGGTTCATTGCCGCCCTCACATAAGCCCGCCATTGGTCCCTATCCTGAACAAGATTAATCCAGTCTCTATCGTCATATCCCACCTCTCTCAAATCCATTTTAATATTATCTTCCCATCTACGTCTCGGCCTCCCCAGAGGTCTTTTTCCCTCCGGCCTCCCAACTAACACTCTATATACATTTCTGGTTTCGCCCATACTTGCCGATCTCAAACGTCTGGATTTAATGTTCCTAATTATGTCAGGTGAATAATACAATGTGTGCAGTTCTGTGTTGTGTAACTTTCTCCATTCTCCTGTAACTTCATTCCTCTTAGCCCCAAATATTTTCCTAAGCATCTTATTCTCAAACACCCTTAACCTATATTCCTCTCTCAAAGTGAGAGTCCAAGTTTCACAACCATAAAGAACAACCGGTAATATATCTGTTCTATAAATTCTAACTTTCAGATTTTTTGACTGGAGACTGGCTGATAAAAGCTTCTCAACGGAATAATAACAGGCATTTCCCATATTTATTCTGTGTTTAATTTCCTCCCGAGTATCATTTATATTTGTTAGTGTTGCTCCCAGGTATTTGAATTTTTCCACCTCTTCGAAGAATAAATCTCCAATTTTTATAATTCCATTTCGTACAATATTCTCGTCACGAGACATACAGTAATCATATACTAAATAAAAATCGAACAATCAAACATTTGTTTTTCGCTTTACGAACCAGTGTTGAATAGCTGCAAGGAGCAATACACACAGTCTATGAAACTCGTTACCTGTGCGTCTCGTAACTGATATTTTGTGGATCTGAGAGCGAATGCCTCTTGCATGGAAGCTGGATCCGACGGTCCCTGGGCCGTTGAATGTATGAATGCGCTTAACACGTGTTTTTAATATGATGTATGTTTCCTTCATGCGGACTGTTTTCGCGACTGAATGTGATATCACAACAATGGTCCGCGCCATTGTCTCCACCTTTTTATACGAACGCGTTTAATTTCAGATGTGTTTTGTGCGGTCGTGTACAGCAGGAGGAGATCGCGATGTCAGAAACATGTGTTGTTTTTGTACGTTTGTCAGTGTAATGTCAGCTCTATTGTGTTGGACAATGTTATCTGTTATCATCGACCCCGCAAAGTGTAATATAGTGTGTGGAACCGCCAAAAGATTGTTAATCTAACACATTGATTTACTGGCATTTCTACATTCAAGGACTGTTTACTTGCGATGGTTATATAGAATTTATTGATTGCGGTTTATTTTCTATCCCAGCCGCAGTGAGCACGATGAATATGGATTACACTTAAAGCTGCTCTTGGGTTCGAATCTCGCTTCTGATATGGACATTATTTAAAGACATTTAAAGAGACACGAAACGTGTAACTAATGTGTGATGCAGAAAATGTCCACATTAACTTTCAATGAATAATACTCTTGTTGTGAAAGTGATAGTTTCTGTATCTGTAGAGTCTGGTAGTGATGGTAGCCACAGGTATAGTTGAGACGGTAGCGCGTTTACCTGGTATTCAGGGTGCGGTTGGGCATGGCTTCGATTCTAATTTGAGCTGATTACTCGGTTAAATATCTTGGGAGTTTTATCGCAACCGAAAAGTGAATGTCAGTAATCAATGGCAAATCATCTGCTTCCTCTCGTTATCACCAATTCCATCGACATTAAATAACCCAGTAGTTGATACAGCGTCGTTAAATAACCGAATAAAAATAGTACTATAATTGTGGTTCTATATGAGCAAATGCTGGGTAACTTTCGGTGCTGGACCCAGGACTCATTTCACCGGCATTCATTTCATTCAGACGCTAAATAACCGAAGATGTTGATAAAGCGTCGTAAAATAACCTACTAAAATACAAAATAATTGTGGTAATAATAGTAATATTATAGACAAAATAGTAGTGATAATAATGATTCTTAGTAACAGTGGTAGTTGCAGAAGTAGTGGCAATAGTTGTATCAGTAATAGTAACAATATGTCTGTATGAATAATTTCAGGGGAAAAATTGTTCTAGGGCTGAATATCGAACCTGGGGCCTTTGGCTGAGCGCGCCAACGCTTTACCATCTGAGCTCCAAATAACTATACCAGACTCCGGTTCAATTTCCCACTTATATCCACATATCTCAAGTGGATTGACAGAATACCAGAGCCCAGCATTGAGTGCACACTTACTGTGGGATTTAAATTTGTGGTTTTCTGTTATCGAAATGTAATGTGTATTAAGTCACATAGAAAGTGTGAACTCAATGCCGGGCTTTGTCGGTCAGTCAACTTACTTGAAGTATGTGGATACTTACTTACTTAAAATTGGTTTTTAAGGAACCCGCAGGTTCATTCCTGCCCTCACATAAGCTCGTCATCGGTCCCTATCCTGTGCAAGATTAATACAGTCTCTATCATCATATCCCATCTCCCTCAAATCCATTTTAATATTATCCTCCCATCTACGTCTCGGCCTCCCCAAAGATCTTTTTCCCTCCGGCCTCCCTACTAACACTCTGTATGCATTTCTCGATTCGTGCATACTTGCTAAATATCTTGCCCATCTCAAACGTTTGGATTTAATGTTCCTAATTATGCCAGGTGAAGAATACAATACGTGCAGTTCTGCGTTGTGTAACTTTCTCCATTCTCCTATAACTTCATTCCTTTTAGCCCCATATATTTTCCTAAGAACCTTACTCTCAAACACCTTAATATCTGTTCCTCTCTCAAATTGAGAATCAAAGTTTCACAACCATACAGAACAACCGGTAATATAATTGTTTTATAAATTCTAACTTTCAGATTTTTTGACAGCAAACTAGGTGACAAAACTTCTCAACCGAATAATAACACGCTTTTCCCGTATTTATTCTGCGTTTAATTTCCTCCCGAGTGTCATTTATATTTGTTATTGTCGCTCCAAAATTTTTTCAATTTTTCCACCTCTTCGAAGGATAAATCTCCAATTTTTATATTTACATTTCGTATAATATTCTGGTCACGAGACATAATCATATACTTCGTCTTGTCGGGATTTACTTCCAAATCTATCGCTTTATTTCCTTCAAGTAAAATTTCCGTGTTTTTTCTAATCGTCTGTGGATTTTCTCCTAACATATTCACGTCATCCGCATGGACAAGAAACTGATGTAACCCGTTAAATTCGAAACAATAATAATATTGGTAATAACATAATAATAATAATCATCATCATCATCATAGCAGTAATAATAATAATAATTTTTATTGCAAGAATAAAGATACATATTTTTATATATAAAATCAATAATGATACAAATACTAATAATAATAATAATTAATAATAATAATAGTAATAATAATAATAATAATAATAATAATAATAATAATAATGATTTATTTTAGCTGGCAGAGTTAAGGCCGTAAGGCCTTCTCTTCTACTCAACCAGCAAAAAGTGTATATACATATGCATGAACTTACAAAAATTCAACAATTTGATTAAGTGAGAGTTACATGTATACAAGAGTTATATACGAATTAAACAACAAAATACTATGAACTATTAATTAGACACTGGCATAAACTATGTAGCAGAATTAAGCTAAAATACATAGAATGTTAGTATATTTCAAATAATATTAGATAATAGAAAGAGATTATTATGAGACAATTTTGAAAATACAGCACTATCAGGATGATGTCTAAAGAATGAAGTAACAATGTAGTCACTGATAGTTTAAATCTGTAAGATTGGAGTGAAATGCTAATAAGGTTATCTTTTAAGCTGTTTTTAAAGGTTTTTATTGTCTTGCAACCCCTAATACTTTGTGACAAGAAATTCCATTGACGCGAGGTGGATACTGTAAAAGATGATGAATAACGAGATGTTCTATGAAGAGGTATACTTAGCGTGCCACAGATAAGTGATCTGGTATTTACGTCGTGGTTAGAGTATAGATAGTAGAAACGAGACGAAAGGTAATTTGGTGTTGATTTGTGCAGAATTCGATAATGGGCTAATAATAATAATAATAATAATAATAATAATAATAATAATAATAATAATAGTGCGATCTGGTAAAATATCGTTATGTAACATGTCTTCAATTCCATTTTATAGATGTTCTCTGTCCACACCTGTGCTGCAACGGTTAGCGCGTCTGACCGCGAAACCAGGTGGCCCGGTTTGAATCCCAGTCGGAGCAAGTTAGTTGGTTGAGGTTTTCTCCGGGGTTTTCCCTCAACCAAATATGAGCAAAGGCTGGGTAACTATCGGTGTTGGACCCGAACTCATTTCAATGGCATTATAACCTTCATTTCATTCAGACGCTAAATCACCGGAGATTTGATACAGAGTCGTAAATAACCCACTAAAAATTAAATTTCTGCAAAATACAATTGAATCGGTTTCCTGAGAAACCCTACAAGTCAAATGTTAATAATATTGCGTTTATTGCTAATAATTCCTGTTCTATAGGATAGATATACCATTTTGTATAAAAATACTAGAAGTCAAACGGTATTTCTGTTGTGACGTGTGTGCTTGAAAATTAGATTTCGTGGAGAAGGCCCATAAGTCTGTGACAAAGCTGATATAGAATGAACAAATCTATAGCCTAAGCTGTTGTGTTTGGTAAATTAATTATTTTTTGTCTGAATTTTGGAGTTGTTACAATAATTTCGTTGTCTTTTGTGTAATATCTTATTGTTTTACATTATTTCATGTAGAACTTTATTTATATCAGAGTTACAGGAGAATGGAGAAAGTTACACAACGCAGAACTGAACGCATTGTATTCTTCACCTGACATAATTAGGAACATTAAATCCAGACGTTTAAGATGGGCATGGCAAGTAGCACGTATGGGCGAATCAAGAAATGCATATAGAGTGTTAGTTGGGAGACCGGAGGGAAAAAGACCTTTGGGGAGGCCGAGACGTAGATGGGAAGATAATATTAAAATGGATTTGAGGGAGGTGGGATATGATGATAGAGACTGTATTAATCTTGCACAGGATAGGGACCGATGGCGGGCTTGTGTGAGGGCGGCAATGAACCTTCGGGTTCCTTAAAAGCCATTTGTAAGTAAGTAAGTAATATCACAGTCTAGTAGGCCTATATACAGTCAGGAAGCTTGAGTTGTGAGGGTGCTAGGAACAATAGACTGTGCAAGTACTATTTTGCATTGTCTATAATGAGGCGATATTAGCGATCCTAGTGGTGAGCAACTATCTATGGATGCATATTTACTAGGTATTGAGTTTCGTGACTGTATGTAGTAGACTGTAGTAATATTTCGTTTGTAACGGGCAGAGCATGTAGAACGTATGGGCGAATCCAGAAATGCATATAGATTGTTAGTTGGGAGGCCGGAGAGCAAAAGACCTTTGGGGAGGCCGAGACGTAGATGGGAGAGAAATATTAAAATGGATTTGAGGGAGGTGGGATATGATGGTGGAGACTGGATTAATCTTGCACAGAATAGGGTCCGATGGCGGACTTATGTAAGGGCGGCAATGAACCTGCTGGTTCCTTAAAAGTCATTTGTAAGTAAGTAATATTTCGTACAGATTACAGAAAAATTTGTTCGCATGAAGCAAAAAATGCATGAAGTCAGTTTCTAAATATTGGTTCTGAGAGTCAAATTTGTATTTTTTTAAACCATATTTACCATTACTTCATGAAATTAAGAGATTGTTTTGTTAAATCTTTACCAGATTTTGAGAAACTCATTTTCAAACATGAATATTGAGTCATATTCTATTTTTAAAAAATTCTTTTACATACAGAAATATTTGTTATGTTTTACCAACATTTCCCATTTCAAATATTTCCAATTCTTAACTCATACATTTCTTTTAAACAGTTTTTTGTGTTTTCCCAAAACTTTTTATTTCATAACTTAAGGGGTTTTTCAAAAAACCGATTCAATTGCTAAAATTCTCTAAATATATGTGTTGTAATATTAATCTGTAAGAGAAAAAGATGCTTGTGGACACATAAAAGAGGAATTAGTTTTGTGATTCGTGTTTTTTGTGGAACTCGGTTCTTCTCTGTTGCTTGAAGCTATGTGGAGCCCCGTGATTGGGCGACAACGCCGCCGAGCCATCTTTCCAGCAGACTTCTCAATGCAGCTCTGAATCAAACTCCACTCACGTACAAAGTCGACACATGCGGGACGGCACCTCCGACGCTAATAGACGCGTGTGAGTCCAATAACACCCGCGCAGTCATTTACTTGAGCTGGGAAATAAATTGAGTTCCGGCCAAATTAACTCCTGTTAATGTGGCCAGGCACTGATCTTTGTTCCATTATTGTACGACATCAATTTCGGTCCTGTTACAGTTTATGAGGATACGGCTGTAATATAGCGGACATCAAGGTGCCAAATTGAAATGGAGCAAACTCACACGGATAGCTGTTTGCAGACAAAGAGCTAAGTATAATCAACGCGTAGTCTTTTGTAGACTGGTTAAAAGAGATAATAATAATAATAATAATAATAATAATAATAATAATAATAATAATAATAATAATAATCCTAATAACAATAATAATAATAATCCTAATAATAATAATAATAATAATAATAATAATAATAATAATAATAATAATAATATTTTGTGCGAGATCGTGCGTATTTGCTTGGTTTCCGCACAAAACCAATCCACGGTAAGTCTAAAATTCCATATTCAGTATTCCCAACATAACACACATAACAATTTCCTTCTTCTTACCGCTTAAGTGATATATTAATTTTACTGCTTCAGGCTTCTAACATATTATTTTTAGAGACGTTCAATATAGTAGTAATTATAAATTGGAAACTTACCACTGCAATTTCACCTAAATTGCACTGTTAATTGTTGTTTTTAAATATTTGCAAAAATTAAGTAAACTCTACAACTCCACTAAAGTTACTGGATTCGTGATGCAAGTAACATTAAGGAAGCCGTGAAAAATCAACAAGATTCCAGATGCCAATGTTATTACTGCAATATGTTATATAAATAATATTGTTAAAATATTAAAATGAAAAATAAATCATTACATAACCTTACCGTTCGTTTTAAGTTCGCATTTATGGACTGGGGAAAACAAAAAGACAGACGTATATCACGGCTTGCTGGAGTATAGTAAACACAGAAAACATTTTAAAGCAACAATGTTGAAGATAGATATTTTTGTTTTACATATTTGCCGTCATTGAACACAAACCAAGATGGAGATTTCATTGCAAATAATTAGAAATTCCTCTTTCAGGTATGTAATAAATGATCTTTGCACAAAATAATGTACGATACACGAGCGGTATGTTTTCTTTCAATTCTCAGAAATTAAAAAAGCTCAACTACGTTTCCCTTTTTCAAACTTTTCCTCGAACATGAAAACTTCAACATACCGCTCTTGTAACGCATATTAATATTATTTTAGTTGCCAGAGTTAAGGCCGTAAGGCCATCTCTTCCACTCAACCAGCAAAAAATATACATACATATGTATGAACTTACAAAGAATTCAACAATTTGATTTTGATAAGAGCTACATGTATACAAGAGTTATTTACGAATTAAACAGCAAAATACTATGAACTATTAATTAAATATGAACTGTGTAGCAGAATTAAGCTAACATACATAGAATGTTAATATATTTCAAATAATGTTAGATAATAGAATGAGATTATTATGAGACAATTTTGAAAATACAGCACTACCAGGATGCATGTCTAAAGAAAGAAGTACAGGTAACAGTGTAGTCAGTCATAGTTTAAGTCAATATGATTGGAGTGAAATACTAAGGTTATCTTTTAAGCTGTATTTAAAAGTGTTTATTATCTTGCAGCCCTTAATACTTTGTGACAAGGAATTCCACTGTCGCGATATGGATACTGTAAAAGATAATGGATAACAAGATGTTCTATGAAGAGGTATACTTAGCGTGCCACAGATAAGTGATCTGGTATTTACGTCGTGGTTATAGTATAGATAAGAGAAACGAGACGAAAGGTAATTTGGTGTTGAAGTGTGCAGAATTCGAAAGAGTAAAGACAAAGAGTGTAAAGTTCTACGTTCTTTAAGTCGGAGCCACGAAAGACTTGCGAAGGACGGTGATATGTGATCATATCGTCGGATATTGCACACGTATTCTGATAACGCACTAAAGGAAAAATAAAATTGAAATGAACTAAATTCAAACGGTTAGACTAATATAAGAAAATGTGAGAATTAAAATAAAAAGGTGGGCTAACACAATCATACGCCTAAATTAAAATAACCCAAGTTTAAACAGCTGTATAAAAAATGCTAAATTTAAATAAACCATGCAAAACGTTTAGTGTAATACAGGCAAAGGGTTAAATTAATATAAACCTAATATAGACGGTTATTCTAATATGTACAATTATAAAATTAAATTAAAATAAACCAAGTTCGAAAAGCGTAACATAGGAAAGTGCTAGATTAAAATAAACCGAGATCAAATACTTCGCTTAATATAGGTAAAGTGCTAAATATAAATAATCTAGGCATTGGCTGCGCACTTTGATGATGAATGAGATTTTTTTTTTATTTTCTTCAACTTTCTTCTTACATTTGTCTGAGTTTTTACAGAGAAATAGGGCCTACCTATACTTGAACTTCATGCATTCAAATTTCCATCTATTACGGATAAGTTAAATCTGTTGCCACGCAACCCCGAATATGAACTCATTATACGAGGCGTTCAGAGCTAAAGTGGTTCAAGTCACAAATTCTCATAAATTGCGTTTTATTCATTTTATGACCACACCGTACAATGCCTGGCTCTTACGGTAGTGGCTAGAAACATTTTTGTTTTATAATTTTAATTTGTACTCACTAGTTAGCTAAATAAATAAATAAATAAATGAATAAATAAATAAATAAAAATGATTATCTGAAGTCTTAATTTCAAGTATTCGCCGCTAGGTGACACCAGTCACTTTTGGCTCAGATTAATTTGTTCACGATGTTCTGAGTCATAGCGGATCAAGTCACCAAAGCGTTGCATCAATTAACATCACACTTGCTTATATTTTATAAATCTAGAAATTGAGAATGGAATAATAAACTTATTGCTAGTGAAATTTGATAATCGACTAGAGCAAGTTAACTTTAAATCCTATTATCTCAAAACTACGTTTCATGGCTTGAAACACTTTAGCTCTGAACGCCACAATTACGTTGATATAAAATATTCAGGCGGATTTGGGAACAAATGACAGTGCTGTGACTACAGAATTTCAACATTTTCATGACATATATTTGTTAGACTGACGGGCGATGTCATCCAATAGATCAATAGAAACACAATAGTCATCTCAGTGTCAAATTAATGATAATTATGTTAATGCAGAACAAAAATCGATACATTTGCGATATGCGCCATCATTTCCTCCCCCCTCTTATTACGTATTGATGACGTATAAATTCAATTTTCTGTAGCTCAGAGTCCTGCAATTGCCGGAGATAAACGATTTGATATTTATAACACGTTTTAACAATTCATCATCGGCCTTGCGAGGGGTGAGTAATTAAAAAAACTGAATACGTCATGTGACTAATGAAAACTCCATTGCAGCGCCATAGACCCTCTAGATATTGGGTTCTATTCCCACGTGTGTCAATCAGTGACCTGTTACACGTGGAATATGAATGTTTAATATATCCGATTACAGTGGATAATAATGCATGAAATACCATGAAGTAATTAGAGTAATAATATAGAGGAATATAACATTGAGGGTACATTTTGTATATAATCGGGCTTGTAAGATGTGTTTTAGAATTAAATTGCAACTAGCTTCTTCTCTTCCAGCCTAAAGCAATCTTCAATGTCACATTTTCTCCTAGAAATCATTACTGAAAACATTTCGAAAAGTTTGCTCATTAGGATTAGCCAATTCTTTCTCTTTTTCGCACTTAGAAGTATATTCACGTTGCCACTTTCCAGTTTCACATACCTTTCCATCGCTTGCTTTGTCTGCCTTAACCTAATTTGTCATAAAATGTTAACAGCAGCTAGTATTTGGTACTAATATTAAATTATCCCTATATCAAACCATGAAGTTCCAGAGGATAGCGAATGGTTAAGGCTTTTACCTTTGTAGAAAATCAGTCTTAGTAACAGTAAGGATGTTAGTCCTGTGTGATAACCTCATTGATTTGTCGAGAGTTGAATACGAGACGGAATACTGTACTTAAGCTGTTTATGTTCATTGTACGCCCTATAATGCGATGATTGTCTAAGTTCGACTGATGACCTGGATGGCATCCTTGATTCCGACGGTGTCAGGCTGGCTATCCTTCCTGGACCCTGCATGTAATGTTCTATCATGTACTGTTGAGCCAAGGAAATGTTACTAGAATCCATTTATATTAAAGCTGAGGTAAATCTCAAGGTTTTGGCTACAGGAAGGTTTACATAATTAGAGAAAATTCGTTATCACCTATGGAATCTTACGGCTTATAGTACAAAGCGCACCATGAACCGTCAGCTTTACAAGAAAAAGAAATAAAATAATCGCATAGTGTACGTTAGAGGGTGAAACCATTCCGGAAGTTAACAAATGTAAATACCTAGGAATAAGATTTAGCAGCGATCTCGGCTGCGGGGAACACTTTACTGACACAGCGGGAAAAGCATGGAGAGCGTTACACTTTGTGATGAGGGTACTAAGAAAAGGCTCTGATAAACCCAAAGAGATTGCATATAAGTCACTAGTTCATCCAGTAATGGAATATGGTGCTGCATGTTGAAATCCTTACAGATTAGAACATATTAAGACATTGGAAAATATAAAAAAACGGGCTCTCAAGCGTTGTCGTAATAATTCAACATTAAAATGGGACAAACTCACGGACAGGTGGACGCGAATTCGATTATGCGCAATGTTCAAAACATACAGAGGTGAGCCTGCCAAAAGAGAAATAAAAAATAGGTTGCAGCCGCCAAATTACTCTTCAAGGAACGACCACTCACATAAATTGAGGGAAAGAAGACAGAGAACGGACATGGGAAAATTTTCTCAATCGTACTCTCAGGAACTGGAATGCTTTACCTGCAGACTTACTAAAGGCTTTACCAATAACAAAAATGTATTTAAAAATAGGCTTAAGGACTTTACTAATAGATGTAGTATATTGTGCACATTCTTTAAACGGTGTACTTTATGTTTTGTTATTTTAAGTGTTGTATCAGTGAAGAAGTGTGTTGTGTCAGTGAAGTGTGTTATGTCAGTGAAATGTGTTGTGTCAGTGAAATGTGTGATTATTTATATTTAGCACTTTACCTATATTAAGCGAACTATTTGATCTCCTCTCAGTCTATCTCTGCTGCAATATTTAACCCCCGAACATGAGTGTTGCTCATGAAGGGGTGAATTTATTTAACACAATTTTATTTTAATATTATTTTCATCTGTTCAGTTATTTTTATTATATCAATACGTTTTGCATTCAACTCTCTTGTTTCTTTTTATGCTTTCAATGTTGTTTGTAATATTTAGGTATTGCTTGTCAAATATTATGTAAATTAAATTAATTTACATACTTGAATAAATAATTTGCGAATGTTAAAAATGTTTTCACTTATTTTTACGTAATTATATTTAACAGTCTCTTAAAATAGGCGTACGTAAAATAATCTCACTCACTTTGAAATGAAATAAAAAACCTCTATAAATTTTTTTTGTACTATAGTGATCCGATACATAAAAAGAAGAGAGATAATTCAAAATTTCTATCAGACGGAGCTTCGACGTTTAAATTAAAAGCGACAATACATCGTCGGTAAATTCCCATCGCTGTAGAGCGAGCGAACTACTATTGAGTTCCACAGTACGTCGAGGGCTTCATTACCGGTTTCCAATACTTATATTTTTATCCAGTACCAATAGCAGAATAATAATTATGATGTCACATAACAAATGAAATCAATCCATAACTGAACTCTTTTATATCGATCATCCATTGTTTAAGGTAATAACGAATTAACATGATGACGGATGGAGGTTGGATATTTTGGAGCTCTTTGCTCCGGCATGACTCCAGCATAAATTTGAGCGTTCTAGCTACTATAACCTAGGCAGCCGACGGGTATTTGGAAGATGAAGCTGCAGTCATTTGTTTTGGGAATCGGGGAATCACGTGAGCTATAATTGTAATTTGTGGTTGCCAAGGGAGCCCAGAAATCAGCGACAGCATGTAAATAATACACAGGCGCAATCAATTCGGACACGAGAGCAGCAATTTGGAAATGACATCATCGGCGCAGCAAAACAGTAGCAACTCTTGCCTCTGCTCAGGAAGATCTTGCTTCAATTCTAGGAGCATTTCATGCTGTGACCTGTGTTTCTTCGTTGTTATTTATTTCTCTTATTGGAATTAACTTTTCAGTTTCTTTATCTCTTCGCTTTCATTGTTTGTTTCTCTCTTTATTTTCTTCTTTCCCACTTACGTTCTCTTACTTTATTTCTTTCTTTCTTCCTTTTTTCTTTCCTTATTTCAAGTATCCTGTTTCATTCCATCTACCTCTTTTTTTATTTCTATCTTCTATCTTTGATTGTTTATTTATTTATTTATATCTTTGTTTGTTTGTTCCTTTCTTTCTTTTTTCTTTCCTTCTTTCTTTCTTTTTTCTTCCTTTCTTTCCTTGTTTGTTTGTTTGTTTCTTTTTCTTTCTTTCCTTCTTTCTTTCTTTCTTTCTTTCTTTCTTTCTTCCTTTCTTTCTTATTTGTTTCTTTATTTTTCCTTTCTTCCTGTCTTTGTTTGTTTCTTTTTCTTTCTTTCTTTCTTTTCTTTCTTTCTTTCTTTCTTTCTTCTTTCTGTCTATCTTTGTTTGTTTCTTTGTTTGTTTGTTTCTTTCTTTCTTTCTGTCTTTGTTTTTTTCTTTTCTTTCTTTCTTTTTTCTTTCTTTCTTTCTCTGTTTCTTTTTCCTTTGTTTGTTTGTTTCTTTCGTTCTTTTTCTTTCTTTCTACCTTTCTTTCTTTCTTTCTCTCTTTATTTGTTTGTTTATTCTTTCTTTCTTCCTTCCTTCCTTTCTTTCTTTCTTCCTTTCTTTCTTTCTTTCTTTCTTTCTTTCTTTCTTTCTTTCTCTCTTTATTTGTTTGTTTATTCTTTCTTTCTTTCTACCTTTCTTTCTTTCTCTCTTAATTTGTTTGTTTCTTCTTTTCTTTCTTTCTTCTTTCTTTCTTTGTTACTTTTTCCTCTGTTTCTTTCTTTTTTCTTTCTTTCCTTCTTTCTTTCTGTTTTTGATTGTTTATTTATTTATTTCTGTCTTTCTTTGTTTCTTTTTTTTCTCTGTTTCTTTTTTCTTTCTTTCTTCAATTCTTCCTTTCTTTCAGATTTGTTTCTTTCTCTCTGAGGTCTTTCTTGCTTTCATATTTCTTATATTATTTTTATACTATATTCTTTTCCGTCTTTAATTGTATCATCTCTTCTCTCTTCCTTCTCTTCTTTCTCTCTGTTTTCTAACCATAATCCTCTTTCTCATTATTAATGCTCCCTTATTTATCTTTAACTTTACCGCTATTTTCTTCTATTTGATTTGCCTCATTCCTTTCTATTTCCACCAACTCTCTCTCCTCATTTTTTTATGTTTACTTTTCGATTCTTCATCTCTTTTTGTTTAATTTCCTCTACTCTCTCTTTTCACATTATTTGATTATCTAGGATTCATATTTGTATTCACAGTTGAAAGATTAACTTAAAAAGGAGAAACTTGGAAATTTTATTTCACTTTAATTTTATTTCTTTATTACACACTCTCTCATTTGAGATGAAGATATTGGCTACTGACTGCATTAAGTCCCAGGGAGTATGGAGATATAGTTAGTTGTTGAAAGGCTATATTGGCGTGGCGTCATTATTTGACATGAGGCACAGGTAGACTACTATCAGGAAACACTTGCATCTTCTTTGTGCTGCAGTTGCTGGTTCAAAACTAGACCTCGAACTATGTTGAAAATGCATTTTACTGATAAAGGCTGATACTACGATGACCTTTCCTACAATATAAATTATTTGTTCATTTATTTATTTGGTTTATTTTTTCTAGTACTGGCAGAGTTAAAGCCATAAGACATTTCCTTCCACTCAACGAGTAGGCCTATAAAAATACATAGCAATATAAATAAAATCAATGCACAAAACGATGGAATAATAATAATAATAATAATAATAATAATAATAATAGTAGTAGTAATAATAATAATAATAATAATAATAATAATAATAATAATAATAATAATAATAGGCTAATAATACTAAGAACAAAATGTAGAGGTGCTTAGTTTCATGTACTATTTCTAAGAGTTAAATAATTACAATTTAGTGTTAAATAGGACAATGTGGATCAAAGGAATGATTAACGTAATGAAATAAAATTTATATAATTAAAAATAAATATTCTACAAGAGTAATATTTGAAGAAAGATCATATTCTAGAGACGAAAAGCAGTCTTTGTGAGATTCGACTTTTGAAAATAGTCATCTCTGACAGCCCTTATATTATGTACGCTAAAATACGTTATTTTCACTATTAACACTATCATAAAGAATGAGTAGATTATTAAACATTATTTACACTATTGTACACAATTTACAAAAAAAAAAAAAATAGGCCATAGTATTATGATATAAAATACCTTGCATAACTATACATAATACTGTACATAAGCTAAATAGTGTAAATAAAAAAGATCAATATAGGTCTACATTCTCTATCATAGGGTAAATAGTATAAATAGCGTATTTTAGTGTAAAAAGTGTAAATAATGTATGTATGTATGTATGTATGTATGTATGTATATATGTATGTATGTATGTATGTAATGCCTGCCAACTTCACTTTACGTGATTCGGGTTCCGCATATTGCGAATAGCTGGCAGGACTGTGACCCATTTATCTAGTTGCACACCACTTCGGCAGGCCACGTTGTGCATGATGTGATGTGTATCTGTGGAGAGTTGTGTGGTGTACTAAGGTGAGTGTATTTGTTAGCGTTCGTGTAAGTATTGTGTATGGAATGAGTGATGATGATGATGATGATGATGATGATGATGATAATGAAGAGGAAGGGAGAAGGAGAAAACCGATGCCGACACATAGCCTACTCCTGTCGAATAGCACTGTAAATAATGTAAATTTTATTGTAAATATTAGTGTAATTGTTAAAGTGGTCCATGTCTTGTTCTGCTTCACTTTACAAAACAGGAGTCACGTGAGCCGTCAGTCAAGTACCTCGCTTGCTAGATGACGCGTGTCGTCCAATTAAAAACTCCAGCAATATTTAATCTTGTATTTCCCTGGAACAAAGTACGGTCCTTAATAATAGCAATAAAATAACTGCTGCATTTTATTGTAGTTGGTAAAGTATCAGCAACTAGACTGTATCCTCATGCAAATTTTAAAGCCCGTATGAATAGCGTTGACGCAATCTGAACTCATAATTATTAATTTCCAGTCTTCTATTTTTACATTCTTTTCATCACTTCTTTCCAGAGCGGATCTTATTCAAGTTATCTTAATTGATTCTTTTGTGTGTGAAAATTAATCTGTAATTTATTTTGCTTGGTATATTCAAACCTTCAACATGAATTTGGGAGTTAATATATGTTCACAACTAACCACATCTCGATTAAATTTCTTGCCATAATAAATTCTATTTTATTACGTTAGAAGATACTGAATATCCAAAATTGTCGTTTACCTACTGAAGTGGGGCAGACACATAACTTTGCATAATAAAGAAGCGGACAGTTTTATTGTTGTTTAAATTCAATTCTCTCCGCATTAAATTTTACGTTTTCAATATAGAGTGAAGGCGTGTATTATTAACTCTTATAAACACGAGGCAATTTAGATAAGAGTGTCGGACGTTTAGAATTCCACCAGGTCACATTACGCCAGCTTTTATGTTGCAAATGTTTTTCCATTACAATTTCTATGTCAGCGGGAGGGATGATGAAGGACGTGCCAGAGTTTGAACTTAATAGAAAAGGCGCTGTGTTTCCTAAACTTTATAACGGAGGAATGATCAAGTGGGTCTTTAACCCTTCGAGTCAAAATGGCTTCACATCTTTATCGGATCCAGTATCACCGGAGTCGGGTCCTTTTAAGTTTCTAAGACAGGTATAAAAAGTTTCCTTCGAAAGGAGCTTGTAAATTCCTGGAAGCACATTATTCTTTACGCTCTTCTTTGAACACATCCTCTAGCGGTCTCAGTGTTTAGTCCTTCATAATTTTTACATCATTTTGAAAAGTCCGGATATTAGTCATTTTAATAATTCGTATTACATTTTTAGTGTCTTTCTTTGATTTTATAGTAGCCTCAGTAGTTTTGATACAGCGAAGTTAAATCTAACAAAGATTAGATTCTATTTTGATTTCAATTTTTTTATCGGATTGTTATGAATTTTGTTTTGCTCAAATTTTTTGTAGCCTATCAAAATTGGAAGTAAAATGTCATTCATTCATTCATTCATTCATTCATTCATGGTGTTCTGCCCAAGGGCAGGTCATTCACTGCAAACTCAGCATTCTCCAGTCTTTCCTATTTTGCCTTTCTCTTTGTCTCCGCATATGATCCTTTCATTCATTCATGGTGTTCTGCCCAAGGGCAAGTCTTTCACTGCAAACCCAGCATTCTCCAGACTTTCCTATTTTGTCTTTCTTTTTGTCTCCGCATATGATCCATATATCTTAATGTCTTCTATCATCTGATATCTTCTTCAGCCCCGAACTTTACTTCGTCCACTCTTTCCAACGCAGCTTCGTTTCTTACTCTGTCTGTCCATTTCATATGCTCCATCCTTCTCCACATCCACATTTCAAATGCTCCTATTCGCTTCTCTTCACTTCGTAGTAATGTCCATGTTTTTGCCCTATATAATGCCATACTCCTCACAAAGCACTTCACTAGTCTCTTCCTTAGTTCTTTTTCCAGATGTCCGCAGAAGATTCTCCATTTGTTATTAAAACCTTCCTTTGCCATTGCTATTCTCCTTTTGACTTCTTGGCAGCAGTTCATGTTACTGCTTATAGTACACCCCAATTATATGAAGCTGTCCACTTGCTCTACTTCCTCATTTAGAATTCGCAAGTTTACCTTCTTTACTTTTCTTCCTATAGCCATGTTCTTTGTCTTATTTGCATTTATCTTCATAAAATATTATGGACCATTATTGAGCCGCATGAACATAACTTTACTCTGTAAACTTTCAAATATGTAATACCAAATTTTTACCAATAATCAATAGTTAACTTTGCTACCAATTCCAAATTTGAAACAGTGAGGCCAGCGATTTTGG
Source organism: Periplaneta americana (assembly GCF_040183065.1). Lineage (NCBI taxonomy): Eukaryota > Metazoa > Arthropoda > Insecta > Blattodea > Blattidae > Periplaneta > Periplaneta americana. Next base: position 81,184,257 of record NC_091129.1, on the reverse strand, counting down.
CGTGTCCCTTGTGTGTAGTTACCAGTCTGTGAGCATCAGTTGCCAGAGCAGCTGTGAATGGTACCACCCTCTAAATGCACATCACGTCAGGGATCTGACAATTACAATTGTCAGCCTTATTGCCCACTATTTGCGGCAAAGTTAAGATACTCGCACATAACTTTTCCCATTACATATTTCACACACCCTAAAACGTCGCTTACTTGCTTCTGTACTTGTAGGGTGTGTCCTTGAGAGCAATGTCCAGTCAATGAGCATCAGTTGCCAGTGCAACTGTGAATAGTGTTATCTCCTAAATACACGTCACGTTAGCGATTTGCCAATCACTGCTGTCAGCTTTACCGCCCACAGAATGCAATAAAAGTAAGATTACTCGCACTTAACCTTCCCAATACTTATTTCACACGCCAAAAAAAGTGACTCTGGTTTTCCAATATGCATTTTACAAAAAGTTAACCTCCCTTCAGCACCAATTTACATACTTCAGTGTGGGAAATTTCACATCTTATCTGGAACCAGCTGCGATAGTGAGGAATCTCATACACTTACTTCCGCAGATTTCCCAAGAATTGTCTGCCGAATTTTATTTTGCGTAGGCACTGTAATAAAATTGTTGGTCCAAAATGTCTATTCCCTGGCGTATAGTTTTCTGTTTTAAGTAGAGGTGGTCGATATTACAATTTGTCAATATTTAATACACGACCCCAATATTTATAATAGAGCTTCGAAACTAATTGTACAAATTTAAAAGGATGTGTGTTTGTTTGAGAATTACTTTATTACAGCTCTCTGTGCCCTTCCGACTAGTCCAGTATTTGGAGTTACAAAGGTAATTTAACAATGGCGGTTGTAATTGTTTGTGGTGCTTAGTCGTGTGCGTTTGATAAAACTTTAGTACAGTAGAGGTCGGTTAATTTGACATGGAGTAATTCGAATATTATACATCTAATTATTGTATAATTCAAACATATGCTTATGCCCTTTAAAATTCCCATTCAAACAAATTTTAAAATTCACATTTCTATTTTCCAAATTATGAAGTTTATGCTTCTTTAATTCGAAGTCATGACTTCATTGCTTTTAACTAACGTAGCGTCCAGTCTGAAATTTTACAGAAAGTCGGAAAGCATATCGTGATAATCTCGGTTATTAATGTTTCCAAAAAACACAGATACTATTATTATGATCTACCAAAGTACATAAGTAGGCCTATATGATATTTCCGTGCAGGAATTTTTTGTTACCATATGATGAAAGATGGATAGAACAGAGAAAAATTCTCTCCGGCACCGGGACTCGAACCCGGATTTTCAGCTCTACGTGCTGACGCTTTATCCATTAAGCCACACCAGATTCCAGTTCCGATGCCGGATTGAATCCCCTCAGTTTAAGTTCTATCTCTCAGTTTTCCATTTGGTGGCCTACTCTTATGTACTCTGTCATAGACGGCTCTCATCCCGTCAGATCCCGGCCACTTAGTGACTCGTATTGAGTGCACCTCTGTACATAGGGAGTTAGACGTTGTGCCACTGTCACATGTTCTATGACACAGTTACATGAGGTTAGGCCATCAAAAGAACAACTGAGAGATAGAACTTAAACTGAGGGGATCCGATCCGGCATCGGAACTGGAATCCGATATGGCTTAGTGGATAAAGCGTCAGAGCGTAGAGCTTGAAGCAGTAATTAGGAGAGGGAGAGACCGATTTATTAGCGAAGTGATATCTCCATATTTCTATTACATGTATTCGCGGGGATGTTCTGGCGACTTCGTTAGAATTAGCTTCCCCACACAGGTGTTTCGTCACTTGTCAGCATCGGACAGATTTAGGGCCACCTTGAGCGGGGTTTCGTATAGACTCGATGAAGCATAAAAGCCGGAGTCGGACTAGACCCGTGGGAAAGATACTGCCAAGCTTGGGTTTTCCAAAGAACGGGTATTCTTGTGAGATATACAAACTAATTAGATGTTATGGGAAATCCAAAGTTTAAATTTAGAGATGACATATTTCGCGCCCAATAAGAAGAGATCTTGGTCCAGCTTATGAGGTCACTTTGGACCAATAGGGAATAGATTTTAGGCCCGTTAGTGACGTAGTTTTTAACCAATAGAATAGGTAGTTTTAGCGTAGGATAGGTTTTTATAAATAAGGGTGACGGGGAGCGGAGATAACGACTACTATTCCGCTTCGGAGCGGAGATCATCAAAACAACTTTACATCGTGTCGGCGGCCCTACATACAGGGCAGAATAACTACTTCGTTTGGTGTCGACAGGACTACTATTTCGCTTCGTGTCATAGTGTACTGGACAGAGTATTGAATTTGTAGTATCGGATAGAGCTTATTCAGAGCCGCCATAGAGTCGATACAAAAGGCGACCAACGATTGAATTATATGTCAGCCGGAAATACATATTCTAGGGTTTACCAAGTGGATACGACAATAAACTTATAGTTTTGAAGTTTACGCTGCCTTTTATTTAAGTAGCCGGCTTGGTATTATTCCCGACATCACCCTATACCACAACAGTACCTCGGCTACCCTGAGTGAATCTCACGCAACATCGAGACGCACCCACCCTCAAATGGCGCCCAACGTGTGGTCACAATAACCACTCACCCTCAAATGGCGTCCAACGTGGGAACTCAATAACGACAAACACTCACAAGCTTAAAACCTAGGTTCGAGTCCCGGTGCCGGAGAGAATTTTTCTCTGTTCTATCTATCCTTCATCATACAGATTACATTATTAAATTTCACAGTAATCGACAGGCGATGGAACAGGAATAGGTCGTTGCTACTGTTAACAAATTTTGTAGTTATTCAATGACTAACCTCAGGTAAGAGCAATGAACGGGATGTCCAACATTATTGTTTGCTGGTGCATTATCCGAGAGTAGAAGGATTGCCTATAGCAATAATAGTTCAGTTAGAAGGGGACATATATTTATTTAATAGTTCGAAAAATCCACTTTTCTGAGTTTTTATACCTGAAGGATAAGCTATGAGTTCACTTGTAATCGTACAATTTTGACGACAGCTGAACTGCTTGGCGGCCTTATTTCTGAACTGTATTTCGTATTACATCAAAATACGATACTGCATGTAGATTTATATAGGTATCTTTATTTTTTTCTATTATATGTGAATTGAAATCTTCTATTTTTCCGCTTCCAATTCAACTATGTAGAAATTACGCGATTCTTTTACGCTTCTCTGTTAGTAACTTTAATATATCTACACCGTTATCCAATACGTTGAATACGTCGTAACAAACGCCGATATTACTTCACCGTCTGCTCTCATCTGAATTCTTTTAGAACACAAAATATCACGAACTCTTTTCCCTTTGTTCCATTTCGATACCTTGTAATTCAATAAAGAGAGAATTTGATTTATTTAACATTGCCTTCACCGTATAGATCCTGTTGCATCTGCCCTTTAAAAGTTTCTCTAGCCTTCACCGTCGGTCCTTTTCTTGGTGATAAATCACGCTAAGCGTATCTAGATATCGAATCCAAAACTTTTATAGATCGAGAACTATTCTATTATCGAAAGTGAAAGTCCCATGAATCATCACGGTTCAGCTATGTATCAAGCAGGGACGGAATTTATTGTCATAGGCTGGAAATGAGCGCCGAGTCTCTGGTATAAAAGTCATTATTATTATTATTATTATTATTATTATTATTATTATTATTATTATTATTATTATTATTATTATTATTATTATTATTTTACCATTATTATCTTACTTACAAATGGCTTTTAAGGAACCCGAAGGTTCATTGCCGCCCTCACATAAGCCCGCCATCGGTCCCTATCCTGTGAAAGATTAATCCAGTCTCTATCATCACACCCCACCTACCTCAAATCCATTTTAACATTATCCTCCCATCTACGTCTCGGCCTCCCTAAAGGTCTTTTTCCCTTCGGTCTCCCAACTAACACTCTATATGCATTTCTGGATTCGCCTATACGTGCTCCATGCCCTGCCTATCTCAAACGTCTGGATTTTAAGTTCCTAATTATGTTAGGTGAAGAATACAATGCGTGCAGTTCTGTATTGTGTAACTTTCTCCATTCTCCTGTAACTTCATCCCTCTTAGCCCCAAATATTTTCCTAAGCACCTTATTCTCAAACACCCTTAACCTATGTTCCTCTCTCAGAGTGAGAGTCCAAGTTTCACAACCATACAGAACAACCGGTAATATAACTTTTTTATAAATTCTAACTTTCAGATTTTTGGACAGCAGACTGGATGATAAGAGCTTCTCAACCGAATAATAACACGCATTTCCCATATTTATTCTGCGTTTAATTTCCTCCCGAGTGTCATTTATATTTGTTACTGTTGGTCCAAGATATTTGAATTTTTCCACTCCTTCGAAGGATAAATCTCCAATTTTTATATTTCCATTTCGTACAATATTCTGGTCACGAGACATAATCATATACTTTGTCTTTTCGGGATTTACTTCCAAACCGATCGCTTTACTTGCTTCAAGTAAAATTTACTATTATTAAATGAGCGCCGAGTCTCTGGTATGGAAGTCATTATTATCACTATTATTATTATTATCATTATCATTATATTATTATTATTATTATTATTATTATTATTATTATTATTATTATTATTATTATGTGGAACAAAATGATAAGTATTAGTCAGTCCGTTAAAATAACAAGTCAGTCAATCAGACGCTGAGATTCAGTCAGCAAATCAATAAGTTATTCAAATGGTCAATAAATGAGTCGCCTTGATAATAATTAATCAGATAGCCAGTCTATCAGTAAATCAGTATGTAAGCTACTTTGTTAGTCAATCAGCCAGGTAGTAAGTTTGTAATTAAATCAGCTTATAAGGCAGTACTTATTCGGTTAGTAAATCTGTAACCATTGTTCTGAAATTAAAAAATCAAGTGACGAAGATGGCTCATACTGTCTCATTGCATTTTTCCTTGTCGCATCAACGCTCTTCCCATATTAAGCTGCAGTTGACTTTACCTATTTATAGTTCATTCCTTGCACTCTTATTCAAAAGGCTTAAAAAAACATTTAACAATAATATTGTATTTATTCCTGAAATAAGGAATGGTTTACTCGTGTACATGCTTTTATTTTCGGCAATAACTTCCACGGGTTGTGTGTTAGAAGATTCAAAGGGGATGGTCGGATCTATATTTTTAACTTCATTTTGTCTGTTAATATAACTTGTATAGGCCTAGATATATTAATAAGCAGTTTCTGTCTATGTTTGCTACACAGTCATTAAATTCTTCGTGGGCTTCCATTTTTCCTTATTTACATTATGCTTGTATTAGTTTTCTGTTAACCTTCTCCATTTTGCATTAATTATTATATTTTCCCCTTGCGGTAGGCACGCATGTACTATTTTTGCATGTTATCAGTTTCAACCTTCACTTACACATAGGCTATATAATGGATTCTTCTATTATTATAATTTTGAGTATCCAACCTCCCTTGTGAGATGGACTCTTCCAGCTTGTCAGCATAAGAACTAATTGTGCCCTTTTATACATTATTTCCTTTAGAAACTGCCATCTATTGCCAGATGCAGCAATGAAAGGGATGGTGCTACCGCTATTATCGAATTCATCTTACACAAAATATTACGTATGTTCCCAGTTTATATGCCGAATATAGACATTTCACTTTAAAATCGAGTTCATTCTTATTTTGTGTTTCAGATTTAAAAAAAAGTGCTTTCAAATTTTAACTTCATGTGGATAATAATTATTATTAGAGCCCGGATGTTTGGCAAAATTCCTTTTTACTAGATGAAAATAAATTATTATTTGCATAGATATAAATGTGATTTGGAGTAAATCAAAGTGATAGGGTCAATTTTTATTTTGCCTATTTGCCTTTTTAAGGTGTTTCTTACTAATAAATGCCTTTTTTTGTCACTTTGAAGCAATATTTCTTGTTTATTTACAATTTTCTAGTTAATTGTAATATAATGTGTATGAAATTTAAATATTTGAAACAAAGACTAACTTTACTAACAATAGTAAATAAAAGTAATTTATTTCGGTGCTTAATCTGCTAATAATCGTGCTTCAATACTATTGGTGTAATATGAATAATGATCAACAATCCACAGTTACAAATATATTGTCATGTCTTCACGATACCAATAATCAGCTTTATAATTTTAAATATTAAGCTCGTTCACATAGAAGTTGTCACGTAGCATTTCCAATTGTTTTCTTTCGTATTTTCTAATCTTAGTGTTACAATTTTGTGCTACACGTGTTTATTATTGTAGGAGAAAGAAATTTGAGTGAGAAGCAATCAGTTACTGTCAGGTGACAGATCGTTTAGCTAGAATGCCTAAATTCAATAAAGAATTGAAAAGTAAACTTCATACTTAAGTTAGTGAATTTGGTGCCCATGTGTTTTCAACCGATGGAACAGTTTTGTTATGTAAGATTTGTGGAAAGACAGTTAATCACGAAAGAAAGTATTTTATAGGTGAACATATTTCACCTACGAAGTAAATATGTGAGTTATGTTTATGTAATTTAAATTTAAAGCTAAAATATATTATGCCTTTTTAAAATTCATAATACCTTTTTCATAGATTATTGTGCTTCATTTTAAAGATTTTATTGCCTTTATTGTCTGCCTATTTAACAGTTGCAAATGCCTGGACATCCGGCCTCTAATTATTATATTTTAAGTGCATCGCTCCAGGATAAATTGACTCGTAGATACTGAACATGAATAAGAACAAAATCCAATGAAGATTTTAACGGTTGTTCGCTGTATACATACGGACGGACGGACAAACAGACAAATCCCATTTTCCAGCGATGTTTAAACCAAGCATTTCAGCGAAATTCTCGATTGAACTTTTAGCAATATCGCTAAAGATTTTCTCTAAAGATTAAACAAATCAATATTTTAAGTTCAAACTTAATATCGGCAGAGTAGTCGTAACAGGAAACATAATATCAATTCCGGTCATCAAACAGTATATAAACTAATTCGCAATCATATTTGTCTAAGAGTATCACATATTTCGAGACCGACCAGTTTTAATACACTGCACCTATTTCTCCCTAATGCGAATCATTAATGTCAATTAAGTTGACATGAAGCCATTTTGTTTGTTTTATCCTCCATTTTGTGTGCAGTTCTTCATACATAACTTCGCTGTAGATTTTATGCTCCGTAGGGACAAAGTTCTGGCTCAATTTCTCGGACCAGTGAAATGTGTGGGGATGTTCTGGCTGAAATGACTCCCTTACGATACTTTCCACCCTTATACTCGTCTGCCACCCTCTGTGGCCGCACAGCGCAGAATGTTCTGCCACCCTCCGTATGGAAGGCGTTGATTTAGGTTATGTTTGCAGCAGATGTACTCTGATTCAACATCAAGTATGAATTCTTATTGAAAATTTACGCTCCGTGGCTTTGAAATGCTGACTCCGTTAAGAAGCATAAAAGTTAAATATATGAAGAGTACAGGAGAAAAACAATCAAAGTCACAATTCTTATAAGAGTGATGTCATCATCTAATTAAATATATTACCGCAAACTTCAGTGTTTTTCTTTTTAGAACTGGTAAAGGAGAATTATTACCATAAATACAGTCATCCTTTTCTACTTTTTCATTAAAAAAAAACAGTAAATTTTGCATTAACATACTGAATTAGAAGATGACATCACCCTTAAGAGAACTGTGATTTCGATTATTTTTCCCCTATACTCTTCTTCGTTTTCATTTTAAGGTTATTGTGGAAAACTCTGCACTCCGTTTGCAAAAGGCTTAGAAGCTTTGGTTTTCTACATTAGAAGAAATTATTAATATTCTGATAGAGATAGTTCGTCGTGTTTTATTACACCCGAAGTTCTGAAATTCTAACCCTATTAACAGCAATGTGAATTAGCAAGTTATTCTGTTGAGGACAGTGATGAATATTTTATGATAATTTGGTATGGTTATATTTGCAATACTAATATCAGACGTCATGATTCGTTCAATTCTTCATTGTTAAACTGCTATGAATTTTGAGGTTAGCGGTCTTCCTAGAAAACATCAAATAACAGGTTCGTCATCATCATATGCTATGAAATATTTCGTACTAAACTGCAATAGAGGTAAATAAAATATACATTATAGAAATTTATTATGACATATATTTCAAAGAAAATATTGCAGTTCCCCAATAATTATTTTTTTTTAAATAAGAAGATGATGAAATACCTTATGTACTTCATCCTTTCTTCTTTGTTTGTTTGTTTCTTCCTTTCTTTCTTTCTTTCTTTCTTTCTTTCTTTCTTTCTTTCTTTCTTTCTTTCTTTCTTTCTTTCCTTGCTTTATATTGTTACTGGCTTCAATATTTTTCTTTAATTCGTCGATTACACCCATTGTTTTTTTAATTTACTATTGTTCTCTCGTTATCTCTATCTATCTTCTTTCTTACATAAGAATTTATTTTTCTTTCTGTTCATTCCATCTTTTTGCCACATTTGTTTTTTGTTAGCTCCTACCCTAACTTTTTGTCACCTAAGTTCCTGCATTTTTTTTTCGCAACACTCAATCTTCTTTCTTTGTCATTTTCGACATATCTTCTTGTCTGTTATCTTTATTTTCCTCTGTTTTTTTTATCTTTTGCTTGTTTAAGTTTCTTTTAAACCGATTTCTGTTTTTGTTGAGTTTTTCCTTGTTCATCCTTTGTTTTGAACTCTTCATCTGCTCTTTTCCTTGTCCTATTTTAGTGCATTTTCCTTACTTGTCTTGCTTTTTATCCTCTACTTATTTCTCCTCGTCTTTCCTTAAGTCGTCGTTTCTTAATTACCTCTTCCTTTTCTTTTTTATTCCTTCTGGAATACAAAGCTCAAGCAAACAGGAAGCTTATTGCCGAAAACCGGTACGCTTTCCGAGCAAAAATTTTCTGAAGAAGACAGTCTATGTATTAGAACCTCATTTACAAGAATCCCAGCGAAATATATACGACAAACATATTTGCAACTCCAGCTTCCTAGTAGTATGATTCACAATGTTTTGCAAAAAAAAAAGCTACGTCTGTGAGCATACAAAATTAAGTTGACTCAGAGTATCACGACCGAAAATCAGAGTTAAAAGGCTGAGATTTCTTGGAAAACGTAACGAAGACAACTCGTACACAGAAAATATGTTTCTCTGGCGAGGCAATTTCGTTTCTACTAACCAAAGCAGATATTAGATTTTCTCCTGAAACGTCCACCTTGCTACAGTTTTATAGATTTAAAAGTTAGTTTATTTTTCATTCTTATTATGACTCCATGACAACCACGCCATTGTTACATAAATTATAACAGATGCACTACTAAACTTCGGTGGGTTTATATCTGTTTGCCATTACATATTTTCTGTTTTTTTTTTTTTGGTTATTTAACGACGCTGTATAAACTACTAGGTTATTTAGCGTAGATGAGATTGGTGATATCGAGATTGTATATGGCGAGATGAGGCCGAGGATTCGCCATAGTTTACACCTGGCATTCTCATTACGGTTGGGTAAAACTTCGGGAAAAACCCAACCAGGTAATCAGCCATAGCGTGTATTTCCTGTTATTGGTATTTTAAGCTGGACACGGTATATATTAAATGTAACTCTGATATTGCATCGTCTCTAACTACAGCTCATTCATTTTGTCAAGACACTCGCGATGTGCAGTACGGGAACAATGTTTCTGTCGAGGGGGTAGGAGTAGAAGGGACGTTCGGGCGTGTTTCTACCGAGTTCAAGGCAAAACTAACCCATTCCCCTATAATTCGTAAGTAGACTTCTCCGATCTCGTGCGCAGCTCTGTAGGAAGAGTGGGGGAGTGTCTGGACATAATGAATGCTCTGTACACGAATGTCTTAAGATGATCACGATATATTTGTAGCTTAAAAAGTTTCATTTCTACCGGACGTAGAAGGCACATACTCATTTCATTTTCTTTACTTTGGTTATTTAACGACGCTGTATCAACTACTATGTTATTTGGCATCGATGGGATTGGTGATAATGAGATTATATTTGACGGGATGAGGCCGAGGATTCGCCAAGGATAACCTGACATACACCTTACTGTTGTGGTAAACTTGGGTAAAAAAATCCAATATGGTAATTAACCCAGGCGTATATTTTCTTTTATAACCATTTCTCTATTATTGATGTTTTAAGCTGGACATGGTGTATATTAAATTTAATTCTAATCTTATCGCCTCTACCTACACGAATGTCTTAAGAAGATCACTACACATTAAAGCTTAAGAAGTTTAATTTCTACTGGAAGTAGAAACTACATATTACTTTTTTATTTATGATATTATCTTCCCTATTATTTATTTGAGTTTTCGTCCACTACCTTTTGTCCACAATTTGATTCGTCCATTACCTTTTGTCCACTCACTTTCGTCCAAGTTCCCTTGTCCACATCCGATACAGTTTACGTCCATCCAAACATTCTGTCCACAACTTTGATGTCCACAACCTTTCGTCCATCTTAGAATAAATATTTGTGTTTCCCAGTTACAATTATAAGAGAAGGTTTTGTCATCATTGTCGTCTGTTTCTTAGATACGTTTCATTTTCCTTTGGATATTAAAATATATAAATATATATGTTTTCCATTTTTGATATTAAAATTTATGGCAGAGGTATGTACACGTCGAAGGCAACCAATGTTACATTATAATGGATACTGCTACCACTTCCACTCAGTCAGCGAAGATGGAAGAAGAAGACATTGGAAATGTGAGGATCGACAGAAATATAATGCAAGATGCACGACTGGGACTGACTTAGATTACATCGCTATGTAGGAAGATGGCACTGCAAAACATCAACATAATGCAGGTATGTAAGGTGAATTTAGAAAAATTATGAATGACCTTACGAGTGAAGTTCTTCTGGGAGAAGAAAATGAAGACTAATCATGTTTATAATATAAACAGTATGTACATTCAACAACACATATAAATTTAAATAAATTTCATATTCACCAAATTAAATATGGTTTCATGTCATCTATTTTTGTCACAGTGGACGAAATAGTCAATAGACGAAAACATAATGGACGAAGCATGAAAATGAACTGAATGGTCAGGGGACAAAACTTAATGGACGAATCAGGAAATGGATAAATTTGTCGGTGGACAAAAAAAAAAGTGGACGAAACGTAGTGGACCAAAGTCACTATAACGTTTATTTGTATCTTTCATTTTTCACTTTTATACAACTGATACAAAAAGCAGATAACTATCTTAGATTTTTTCCGTTAATGGACGAATCAGGAAATGGATAAATTTGTCGGTGGACAAAAAAAAAGTGGACGAAACGTAGTGGACCAAAGGCCCTATAACGTTTATTAGTATCTTTCATTTTTCACTTTTATACAACTGATACAAAAAGCAGATAACTATCTTAGATTTTTTCCGTTAATGGACGAATCAGGAAATGGATAAATTTGTCGGTGGACAAAAAAAGTGGACGAAACGTAGTGGACCAAAGGCCCTATAACGTTTATTTGTATCTTTCATTTTTCACTTTTATACAACTGACACAAAAAGCAAATAACTATCTTAGATTTTTCCGTTGGGAAACCTGTGTGAAATATCAAACTACAGTATCTGGGTTAGCTACTACATTTTGCATTTATACTCATACTAATATTACACAGTTGTACTTAATTTTTTTCATAGCCTCTCTGTATTTATTTTCTGACCAACGAGCTCCCAATTACAACATTTTATATGAATAATGTAATTAAACAGCCGTATATGCCGCTTCACATATACAAACTAACTGCAAGGTATTATGTATCAAATTATAAAAAGGCATTTTCTTTCTAAAAGAATAGTACTGGTACACGCCGTGATTTCATTTCATTATAATACACAATACACTTTAATTATGAACGCTGGGGGCTCTGCAGAGAAGGTGGTACAATTCAACACAAATGCATGTACAGTGAGTTTCCAGCAAACAGACTTAAACACAGACAGTAAAACTAGTCAAGATTAGAGAATGGAGTTTAGGTCCATTATACAACAATAAGCACACCGGGGCAAGGTACGCCACAGGGATCCGCAAAACGCTCTTCCCATGTCCGAAACGTTGCTGTAGAAACATTGAGAATGCGAGGAATTTAGGAAAATGCGCGAAATGATTGTTCAGTGTCAACTATTACTCGCACACACTGCACAACATTATGTTTTATTATAATGATTTTTTTTTATAATTTTGAATAAATTATGCACAGTGAAATGATGAAGTAAGGTTCCTGTAGATTTAAAATGCGTACGTAGATAACGTTAACGTACCTTAACAATAATGTTATTGTTTTCTCTTTACCTTTTCATGTTTACTTCTCTTCCTTCATATCGTATGTTCCTAAACAAATTGTCTCTAATTAAAGAGAATTCTACAAAATTATCAGGCAAAAGAAGAGAATTGTTTCATACGGCTAGATGCTTTAAGAGCACATGCAAGTGAATATCTTTTTTCAGGAAAAAAAATATATATCCTATATATTATGTACTGAATATAGGCTACTTGTTTGTTTTTACTGTCATTCCAGAGACTTGCATCCCTTAGAACCTTTTTGACAGCTATTTTTAAAGGTCTGCGCGCTTTAAATTCCCTGCAGCTTCTTCTGTTGAACTGCATTTTCCTCGGTTTTTATTTTTGCACTTTTGGCCAAGTTCGAAACCTACCTCTTCCCTTCAAATTTTGTGAGAGCTGCGTAAAATGTTTTTCAACGCGTCGCTTAATTTACACTGTATTGAAATTAGCACGGATATAACAGTAGGATTTCAAAGGGTATTAAAAAGAATATAATAATAATTGTACAGTGGTGGCAATATTTTATTCTAATTTGAGTAACTTTATGTGAACAATTCTGCAAAGACAAAACTAATGCTAACACTTAAAATTTCCATGCTTATTATTAATGACAGTATGTTGAACGTAATAGAAAATTCTCAGATTACAAAAAATACCGGCATATGAGGAGATGAATCACAATTACAATTATACTTTTACGAAACATTTTCTTAAATGTACAAAATATTTAATAATTCAGCTGAAAATTTGTACTTATTGGAATTCGAAATAATGTGTGTAGGAAAATGAAAAACTACTGTATATTTCCAATATAGGCCTACTAAAATTTTTAAATTTCACTTCGGTGCACGCTTAAAGGAAAAAATTAAATAACTTAGAATAGAAAATAGCTGCCGGTACGAGCTGTACCGGACGTAGTCATATTTTCTGGTTAGTAGTAGTAGTAGTAGTAGTAGTAGTAGTAGTAGTAGTAGTAGTAGTAGTATGTTATATTATCACCATCATCATCACTATTACGCTCCGAAAGACTAAATTGGCTGGACATCTAAAGACATAGGTCGATGAGTTTTAAATGCTTGAACTTATAATAATATCTTATAATAGTATTATATCTCATTAGTCTTTGTCATTATAGTTATATCCCCTCTCAATCATTCTTTCATTTCTATACTCTTCCTCACTCCCACTTGATCACAACGTGATAACACGCAAGAAATTCCACTCCACACATCATCTCTGCATTACTCATCCATCCTTCACTTTTCCTACTTCTCGTCACTAGAACACTCTGCCGCCTGAAGTCAAGGACTGCCTAATCTTGATATCTTTGAAATCTAAGTTAGAATATTATCATAATTTATGACGATTTGCCAAACAAACTTACTGTTATGGCAAGTTTTATATCGAATTTTGCCACGTATTCTCTACATTTAGATATTTCAGCGATATTCATTTTATTTTATCTGTATTTTGTTTCATAATTTTTGCCTATTTCTATCATGTTATGTCCATTATTTGAGAACACGAGTTACTTCTTATTATAATTTTCCTTTTGTGTGTACCAAAAATTGTATACTTTATATTTCACTATCTTATTATTATTATTATTATTATTATTATTATTATTATTATTATTATTATTATTATTGTTTCATATTTCTATGTCACATTGTATATGTCTCTCCTAATTTGACTTATTGTTCACATTTTATTATATTTTCTCTTTTTTTCTATAGGTTATACTGTATAATATACGTCTAATTTCTATAGGTCATTCGTTATCTTGTGAAACCAAATGCATTAGTGCGCCGTAGCTTTTAGTAAGAACCTTGTGGTGGGGTAAGTGAGCTACAAGTGGAAGCTAGCGATGAAAGAAAGCTTCAAAATCCAATTTTTTTTTCTCCTTACACCCAAGTAGGTTTCACGAAATAAAGAATGGCCTATACTGACATAGTCTACGTTGTATTATTATGATCTCCTTCAATTTTTGTGTACTATATTTTGTATACTCTGGAGTTTTTATGTCGAAGTATTAGTTCTGGTTGAGTGTTATAGAAGCCGTATTGCCTTAACACTGTCAGCTTAAATAAAACCATTATTATTATTATTATTATTATTATTATTATTATTATTACACTCCAAAAATTTTAATGAATGGAAAGACCTATGAAGATATAGCTAAGCATCACCAACCGGTCACTGGAGTGCGGTGCGTGATGGAAGAACACACCATCGCCTTGAACATATTTCAGTATCTGCTCCAATTTGTTTTTAATTATTTTGTTAGTCATTCAGGTGAATGTTTTACTAAACCATTACTGTTACAATATTATTTTGCATTATATCTATCCGAATAGTATGAGATAAAATTTATATTATCTTTGTATCGACATATCTTGTAATAATGCTGTCCATTCTTCCGAAATTATTCATTTTCATGTTTTGATTTTGATGGAGCTGCGTTCGGGCTTGGATTGGATCCCTCTTTGGTCTTTGGTTTCTTCCGAGGTTTTCCACAGCCGTGGGACTGAAACCGGTTGGTCTATGGCGAGTCCTCGACATCAACCCCTATGATTTGATTACCCCCCTTTGATTTGATTACCTGTTTGGGTTTTTCCGAGTTTTTCCCCAACCAAAAGGCAAATGCTGGGTAATATTTTGGCGAATCCTCGGACCTCACCTCATCTCACTACATCTCGCCAAAATATTGTAAACAATTGCACAAAATTGTAAAAATTGTAGAAAATTACTAAATTGTAAAACTGTAAAAATTTGTAAAAATTGTAATTGTAATATTGTAAAATTTTGATTTGTTCCACATCTTAAAGCTTCATTGCTCATGTAAGATCTATGGAACAAAATAAAAGAATGAATGAATGAATGAATGAATGAATGAATGAATGAATGAATGAATGAATGAATGAATGAATGAATGGATGTTTGATGTTTGATGTTTGATTTTCTGAGATGGCACTGATGATGTAAACACGCAGTGAATATCTTAGTGTTCCTGACTCATATCGAATAGGGCAAAGAGCGCATTTTGGCTATTAAATCCCAGTGATGACGCGACCTCATACTTGCGGTTCGTACTCCATATTACGCAACAACTTGGAGGAAGCACTAAAGCTCTGGATCTCCCTGTACGTGTTAACTTACGGCGTGTTTGTGGCCAGCTACTTGCGGAGTGTGTGCGAACTAGGCGTACAGGAGTGATGTGTGTATTTCTTCTCAGCCATGAATATTATAACACATTCTGAAATAGCGGAAAGGGGTTAGACACGGTTGAAATGGATGTTCAAACATTCTACAGTAAGCATTCCAGCATAGTGTGCATGTTGAAGAGAAGGTGAAACTGTTTTAGGCTGGTTTACATGAGGTAAACAAGCTTCATAACGTAGTTTTTAGTGGCTGTGAAACACCCGTAATAACACACACATTTATTGTATAAAACATTTTTATCAAGCTTGGTGTTTCTTGATTAACGTCATCGTCGTCTGCCGACTAGAGATAAACAAAACTAACTGCCGCTCTCGCTCGCTGTGTTCGTTGCATGTGTCTTTCGAGTCTTGTCTCGCCATTCTCGTGCGCTTCGAGTCTCGCTCATCATCATCATCATCACCATCACCATCATCATCATCATCCTGTCAAGTACTAGTTCCAAAAGAACTGTTACGGCCTGAAAAAGCGATTTTCTTGCCATCTTTTCATAGGTCGACTAAGTGACCGTTTCCCATTTGGACGATACTTCATTATTGCCTTAGGGATCCTGGATGAAACCATTCTTGAGACGTGTTCCTTCCAGTTTTACTGATATCTAGAGATATAGTCCAGTATTGATGACACATTAAGTTGTTGAAGGATATCTTCATATTTCTTTCGATCCCATTTAGTGTAGCCAGCTGTTCGGCGCATGAATCTCATCTCGCAAGCTGTTAGTCTGCTTTCATCTTTTGTCCTTATAGTCTACGCTTCACTCCCATAACATAAGACTGGTCGAGCTATTATTTGATAAAGACGAGTACGAGTTGATTTTTGTACTAATGAAAATTTTAAAATTCTATTAATGATGCCCATTGATTTGTTGAATTTTACAATTTTCTTCTAATAAATACAAATTTTCAACAAAAGAAAGTTTATATCCTAAATAATGAAACTCATTAACTCTTACCAAAATTGTGTTATTTAAACAAATGTTGCTTGGTATTGGGTATTTTTGTTTTGTTAATGGATATTTCCATTGAATATTTTTGAGCTATTAAATTTAAATTGTGTACTGACCATTGCAAATCATCTTCAGATGTTGCTAGTAAAACAAGATCATCTGCAAACGTTATTACGTCTAATTTTAAATTTCTGTTAATAGTGATATATCCTTGTTTTGTTTCTCTAAAATCTTTCACAATGGCATTCATATAAACGTTAAAAAGCATAGGAGAGAGGTCACAATCTTGTCTCACTCCTGAGTTTATTTCCGTCCAATGAGTCTCGCTCATCATTCTCGAAATAGTATTTTGTCGACGTGGAAAGATTTCGTGACTTTGAATAACATACATAATTGAAATAAATAACATTATAAATGTTTAAATGCGACAAAAAGATAAAACAGAACAGTATCTTAGTTATCAAAATGTTCTCGTTCTATTATATGATATTACCTATGGTTAAATAAGTAGAAAAAAAAACAATTCTCAAATAAATTTGCATTTCTAAGAAACATAAAACATAATGTTAATATATTTTTCCTTAAGTTTGCACACTTGATCTCAAACATATGAAAAAAAAAATCCTAGCCTTTTACTAATGTCCTAGTAATTAAATACAGCCTGGGGAACGGATTACTATACACTGAAAGGTAGAGATAATGTTTCAAATAGGCTACTTGATTGTTTATACATATATAACAGTTGCCGAAGTAGATAAAAGTTCAGTCACGTATAAACAACTGTGGCTATTCAAGGCTGCTTGACGTTCGGGACTTCGGGAGTTATCAATCTCGACGTCTCGAAACAGTCACGAGCAGTCTTTACGTCAACGACGCTACGTATACAACATTGTCGTGCGGGTTTTCGGCTTTGCTTTCTCGATCGTTGTTCATCTCTACTGCCTACACGTGTCACAATGTATCTCTACGAGAGCCGCAATTCTGTACAGAGACTTCTGGAATGAAGACTCGAAGGTGATTTTATTAAATTTCTTATGCCTAAATAGTCACAAACCACAGGCAAGTCTTAAGTTCAATTACACCTTGATTATAGACAGTAAGAAGAAATAAACAGGGAAAAGAAATCAAACTTCCGTGGTATAGATTAGTTTTTTTATTGTAGCTCTTTAAATACTGTAATATAACAACGTAACTTACACAAACACATACAATGTACTATAGATGCCATCCAGACCACCTGTCGTACTTGGTAAGTCATGGTAAATATGAATTTAATTTTTCTTAAAAGGGCATACATCATCATTTTTGACATTATTTCAATTTTTATCATAGTTTCGAAAGCACATTGATAAACTCATACTTTTTATTTTAAATGACTCCATTATCATTGTTCGTTGGCTTGTCAGAGGCAACTTAAAACCCCATTTTGTTTTAGATGGCGGATTATTATTACCATAATAGTTTCAATATAAAAAAAGGAAATTAAAAAGAAAATGTTTATACACAACTTTAACAAATAGTTATTATTTATAATTTTACTGTGAACATGAATAAGAAGATAAACTTCTGCTCACTAGACTGCATATATACCTCAATTTATTCAATTCAGAGAAGAAACTTAACTGACTTACTCGTAACGTATGAATTGTGCAATTTAATTTTATTAAATGAAATATTATTTTGGTACCAATTAATACGAGTATATGCAAGTAAAGCAACTATTCATAAATACTGTAATTATTACTAATATAAATAATTCGACACTTACGGAAGATATTTTATGTTACAGGTATGGAATGCCTTTGCAAGCAGTCTTCTTATCTTCATCAATTATTATCAATGATAATTTGGCATGTATGAAGATAAGGTGCGGCGGGTTACTTTAATTTGTTTCTGATGTAATGTGACTTAATCTTTCTGGGGTTGTTTGAGGATTTTTTATATCATCGCGAGTTCTGAGAATTTGTTTGTTTTAATTTTAAAGTTTAATATAAATCAATTTTAGTCTTGTTCTTCAAATTGTGTGCAGATATTTGATCCTAACAAATGTAACTTTTTGATCTGCAAAGAAAAAAACTAAATTCTTCCAAACATTTATTATCATATACTTATTATAATACACTGCACTCTCAAATTCACTATTGCGAATTACATCAATATATTTACCAAAACACGCTATGAAATGTTTCATATAGAACAATTCTTATCTCGAAAAGGGAGCTACAACGAGCAAAATAATATTAAACTTTTTTGTTTGCAATATCTCAAAGAATAACCCCCTGAAATTAATGACATTACTTACGGTTGACTCTGTATGTACCTGTATTTCTATATCTTCTTGCTTACTGACTGTAGACTAACAGTGTTTTCTTTATTACTAAATATTCTTCGGAAAGTTTTGTACAGACCCTGAAACAAAATTTGGGCCAGCTTAAATTTCCAAGTTCAAAATTTGTATGAAGGTCATCTTCCAATGTTGTGCAATTTCAATTCATAGGTCATTATGTTTTGATATTTTTTGTTATACATGGAGAATGTAAATTTGGTATGTTTTGGATTGTCATACCTAATATATACACCTCTATTAATTTTGTAAAAAAAATAATGACTTTCCTGTTTTGGCCTAATCTTCAATTGATCAGTATCTTGTCTTCTGGTTCATTCTTTAGGTCCATTTATAATTTATTAGAGGAAAAAAATTAGGCCGATTCTTTTATGTAAGTATCTTTTTTTGATTTGCCAATGTTTCATTTCACTTAAGATGTGCAATACGGTATTTTCTTCTAATATCTTTCATCATTTCGAGCTACTGTTCCAGGTGGTTTTCTCTATAATGTTATATTTCTTAATTTAAGTTATTTGTAATATTGGTAAATGGTTCTCATTTCTGTATAACTTGTAACTGAATGATTTTATATATTCTATGGATTATATATTTTATAATGTTTACTTTTATTGCTATTTCTAGAAAACACGAGCATAGCAACATGTTTGTCGTAAATATTTAATATTCTACTGTATGTACAAACACATGTAGAATGCTTTTATACACAGAATTTGAAAACAAGTGAGCTGTTACTCCGGAAAACAACTAGTTTTTTATTTGTTGTACGCTTCTGACGTTTCCATGAGCCAAAGAATAAACATTTTTAGTGTGTGCTCTCACTACAAAAGGCCAGAAAAGGTCTTGAATATCCAGTAGCAAGATCACAGCCACTGTACATACAGATACGTATGATTGCCAAGATTTGGAATTCAAATTTTGTACTGTAATGACGTTGTCTCAGCATTTGGGTAGTTATTGCTCGACGACGGTCTTGTTATTCATACTTCTGATCCCTCATTCCTCTAGTAAATAAAGACGTCTCTGATATGTAAAAAGATAAAGTAACAAAGAAATTTTGATAATATGGTAACTCAATGATGTAGGAGAATGAACATTTTTTATGAGCAGGGCGAACAGATACTCTGACAACAACTTGGAAGTTACCAGTTGAGGAACTAGATGCAATAAGAGTATTAGCCGTTTAAGGCTGTTATTGCATGGATAGATAGCCTCAAATTATTATAGGCCTACATTATAAAACTTGAATTGTATTAAGAGGAAATAGAATTGGATTTTGAGAGAAAATATTGATTTTTTTTTTCAAATATATTATTTGGTTTTCCTCTTCAAAATTATACAGGATTGTTTCCGATCTCTGATAACGAATTTGAATGACGTCATATGTATCAGGAATAAATGCAAAGCTGTAGTTCTCGATCCTACAGTTCGTTTAGAAACAACAATAATTTCCCAGGCAAAGCAAATTGCCTTAGAAAGGAAACGTTTTTATGAATTATACATTCCTGCCTTGAGCATCTGTTACTGCGTACCTCCTAAAAATTGATCAGTTGTGGGGGTACGTTTTGATAGTAGGGGTAGTATATCCAAATTTACATGGGGCATATTAATAACATTTGGTATTCAACACCAAACTCTGGAGAAAATTATCATAGGCATCATTCCTTGAGAATTTTGTATTATAACCCTTATTTTAAATCCTAACGTTTTAATTTGATATATTTTATTTGTTGCATATCTGTATATATGTATGTATCATCAATGTAATAATATGTAGTGTATATTTAAGGGCGTAATTCAAAATATTCAATTTTAATAGAAGTTTGCTGTCATTTGTTTCCTTCAAAATTTATATACCATTTACTATTTTTCAAACACTCTGCATTCATCCATCCATTCATTCATTCATTCATTTTATTCCATAGATCTTACATGAGCAATGAAATTTATGATGTGGAACAAGTCAAAATTTTACAATATTACAATTACAATTTTTACCAATGTTTACATTTTTACAATTTAATAATTTTCTCCAATTTTTACAATTTTTGCAATTTTTTACAATATTTTGGCGAGATGTAGTGAGATGAGGTGAAGTCAGGGGATTCGCCAAAAGATTACCCGGCATTTGCCTTTTGGTTGGGGAAAACCTCGGAAAAACCCAACCAGGTAATCAAATCAAATCAACTTACGTTTTATAGAATTTACGTTCCTTTTGGTCTGCCAATGTTACTGATCTGATGGTTTTGCTATAAAAATAGTAAATTAAAATAAAACTACTATTTAAACTTTAAGTCAAGTTATGTGCTCGTGAGCTTTAAAAGAATCAGCTGTAGCCTATACGTAGTAACAACAATTTTTCAGATTAATCTTCTGTATGTGTGGTGAAGGTGAAGGAAGTTAGGCCTATAGGATTTTTTATATATTCGCTGTTTTCTTATACACAGTAAGTAATACCGCTCTAAAACGATGTTCAACAGGTACGAACATCGTATGAATAAAGGTGCTTTGTCAAAATCCGAGTTACATAAGGAAAAACCGCAACTCAGTGCTTCAGAGCATTACAAGAAGCTTGCTGGAGAGAATTCATATCTAAGAAGAGTAGAAACCTTTTGTGGAAGAAGATAGAGCTGTGGACGTAAAGCTTTTGCGATTGTTGTTGTTGTTTGTTGTGTAGCCAATTGTCCGAAGACAGGTCTGAATCTCACAAGTGATACGGTAAACAAGTGGAATTAGAAGTACTTGAATATTCAGCAAATTCATCAGGCAAGAGTACTTATGGTTTAATTATACACTTGCTGTACATCTTGAGATTTGAAGTAGGTGGTATTACTCGACCGAGGCCAGTGGAATACTGCAGCCCGCAGCGCCACTTGTACTCCTCCTGCGTTCGTATAACGTCATCGACATAGTTCACATTACGCCCGCGGCTCCACTCGCCTCGGTCGAGTAATACCTATTATACATGCGTTGCCTACATTATAACTACAGCACATCAATTGTATTAGATAAGATATTTGGTCAATTTTTGTAGATTGCCGTATAGGAACTCTTGGTATTTTAACCGTAACTCCGCTCACGTCGTAGAGAGCTGAAAATATAGACTACTGTTAGTTGTGTACAACTTATTCTAAAAACTAAAATAACACGCGAGTAGCATTCGCTTTCAAGCAGAAGTTGACATCCTAAAAGACACCTAAAAGGATGTTTGGAGAGATCTGAGAAAGAGAGAGAAGGGGAGAGGGAGAGGGGTTGGAGAGGGAGAGATGTTAAAAAAGATGGCGCTGATGGAGTTAACTGTCGCCCAAGTATTTGGTAACGTGTTGTAGAAGTGGCAAGAAACCATACTTAATATTAAAAGCATGCTAAACGCATCTAATTTGTAAGAACAAACGTGTTGAGGCTTGGACTATTATATTGCCCTACTATTATTTTCTTCAATATTATAGGGCCTACAAATAATATAATTAGTCCATATTAGTGAAGTAACGGCTAGCGTGTCTGATCGCGAAACCAAGTGGTCCGGGTTCGAATCGCGATCGGGATAATTTATCTGGTTGAGGTTTATTCCGGGGTTTTTTTCTCATCCCAATATGAGCAAATGCTGGGTAACTATCGGTGTTGACATTATCACCTTCATTTCATTCGGACGCTGAATAATTTGAGATGTTGATACAGCGTCGTAAAATAACTCACTTCAAAATAATGTAATTATCATCATCATTTCCACTTCGACATTTTAATTATCGTTTTCTGTTTGAAATTACTGTTTTTCTTTGACAAATCCTATGATTTAACTCTTTTATAAACAAACAAGGAAATAAATAAATAAATAAATAAATAATTAAATAAATAAATAAATACATAAATAAATAAAAGAAAATAAATAAATAAAAGAAAATAAATAAATAAAAGAAAATAAATAAATAAATTACTGATGTCTATATGTCGTATCGTATTATTTAACACAGTTCTTGATCGAAATGATATATTATTAAACTGTTATAAAGATTAAAAAATGGAAAGAAATATAATACACATGAAACTATTTTGACTTATAAATTAGAAATTGGAAGAATACAAATATAATAATCAGATACAATTAATGAGAAAATTTAAATGTGTGTTACTTTAATTCAATATCCATTCGATTTGTGTAGTGGCAAGCCAAAAAACAATTTCAATAAACCTTGTAATACTTGGTTTCCATGCTTAGTTTTTAATAATTTAATAATAGAAATGAACATTTAGATATTGTACGTATAGTACTAAGAAACATGGATTGTAATTATTGTTTTCAAAACAAAATTTTGTAAGTTTGGATAACTGGTCTCCAAATCTCAATGGGCTGACAATTTGTCATTGATACAAGAAAATTGTGACTCTGTAGGTCACACAGCTCCATCTGCAGATTTTGATCCTCATCAATTGGATATGCTTCCTTGGGTTGTTAATCAGAAGAAATCTAGAGCGCAGTTCATCAAAATCCTTCTGAATCTCTGCCACATACAGAGGGTTGTCTCCGATCTCTGATAACGAATTTGAATGACGTCATGTGCGTCAGGAATCACACGGATAGCTGAATTGCGGCGAGAGGTGACAGACCAGTAGTGAGTGATTTCATAATCAGAGTGCACGGTGTATCACAGTAGCAATGCATTGGAAATGGTCGTAATGTACCTCTCCCAAAAAGACTAGATTTTCTTGAGAATCTCTGCTGTGAGTCACTGTGCATTCTGACTATGAGATCACTCACTACTGGACTGTCACCTCACGCCACAGTTCTGCTGTCGTGTGACTCCTGTC
Source organism: Periplaneta americana (assembly GCF_040183065.1). Lineage (NCBI taxonomy): Eukaryota > Metazoa > Arthropoda > Insecta > Blattodea > Blattidae > Periplaneta > Periplaneta americana. The sequence continues at coordinate 81,160,586 of NC_091129.1, read as the reverse complement.
GCACATCATGTCATTCAAATTCGTTATCAGAGATCGGAAACAACCCTGTATTCAGAAAATTGAAAAAATCAACATACTCACATATTAGCTTCATCGTAGAGCTGCATTCCAAACGTTTCTTCTAATTTTTAGAAATATCTTCTTTAAAGATTTTTTTTCTGAACGAAACAATGTGACTCATAAGTTCTGTGTTGTTATGTTCTAACCATGAAATTTCAAAATCAATGTTCAGATGTTTTATAAGGTCAGATTGAAAAGTTAATATTCACAACCACTCAGCGTTTTACAAGTTTTGTTTAATTAAATTTCAGTTTTGCATATTCTTTCAAGAATTCAGATAACTTCTTCCTGGCGTTGATAAAATTGGTTCAATTTTTTCCGGAACTAAGCGAACGTTTTTCAGAATAGACGGATATGTCAATACACATACCATTCAAGTCTTCGAATGATTGTACACGTTTCCGGTAAGTTTATGCATGGGGAACCAGTTTATTACAGAACTTGTGCTAGATCTGTCCCGTGGGCCGCCAATTGGATCACAGAGCTGTATTATTCAGATAATTATGGGAATTTAGACATAACAGACTAAAAATAAAATACTGTCCTCAATTTTTGTACCAAGAGAAGGTAGCTAGGGAAAGAATTGGAACTTATAGTAAAATGTAAGTTTTTAACTTACTGTACAGACTTCGCCCTTCCTACTCGTGGAGCAGAAAGAAGGCGTAACTTCGTTGTCTGAAGTTTGTGGTCTGGTCTCTATATTTCTGTAACTTTAGTTTTGTGTCTAATAACCTTCCTGTCATTGTTAATTCCTCCATCTACCGTATGTTCTCATGTAGAAAATTATCTGACGGCATTCAAGTAGTAACTTTCATCTTGTCCGTCAATTTCAGTAACTAAAGCACTGAGACGCTAATCTGGTCTTACATCTAAACTGATCTCAGCTGAATCTACATTCCCAGCAACAAATCTACAATTGAGAGTTGGACATTCAACGAGTTCAAAGGGAATTGTCATACAATTGGAAGTAATTGGGCTTTGCCTGTTATGTTCAGTAACAAATAAATAAATAAATAAAAATAAACTCTCCTGTATTCAGCAATAATAATAATAATAATAATAATAATAATAATAATAATAATGATAGTGGTGTGCATAACATGAAAGAAGGTGTGATAAAGATGAAGAAGTAGGAATAATAACTCATAAAACAAGATTGGTGATCATGCTGAGGAGGAGGAGGAGGAGGAAGAAGAAGAAGAAGAAGAAGAAGAAGAAGAAGAAGAAGAAGAGAAAAATGTGAGAATGATCAGGAACGCAAAGTTTAAGAAAATAATATCTTTGGAGAAGAAAATGAACATGATGAAGAGGAGAAATAGAATAGGCAACTCCTCTGGTCAATAGAGTGTGTTCGTGTGAGTGTGTGACAAACTTCGAGGTGTGATAAGTGGTGTCAAATGGAATAAGTTTTACTTATAAACCCATAACCTGCGACGCTCTAGTATGAAGCTACATACCGTTGAGAGCAGCGAGTTTCTCCCATGACAGTTTTGATAAAAAAAAAGATGAATATATATAGAGAGCCAAACAGGAGAATATAATGTTAATGAAGATAAATATTTTAGTGAAAAGGAATGTGAAGATAAGGATGATAATATGAGGAAGAGAAAGTTACAGTAAACGTTTGCGAAAATAAACAAAACCAAACTAGAATTTATTAAACTGTGGTTCGTCCATACTCACGTATGCTTTAGAAATTATATCAGAAGCCGCATAAACAAAACAAATAAATGAAACTACAGAAATTAAAATATTACGTAAATAGTAAATAAAACAATTAGGGCCGTATTCATAGACATTTTTAGCGCGGGCTTTCGGTGGTTTATCAGCGTTTTTCGTATTCATAAATCAGTATTAGCGATAGGATATGATTTGAATTCTGTACTAGTAACCAGTGGATAGCCGGGACTAGCCTAGTACGCTCGTAGTGCGTGATGCGAAATGTCTATGAATAGCACCCACAAAGATTATATCAGGAATTAATGCAATAAGGTACTAGTGTAAAATTCAGCCAACTAATGATTGAATATGTATGTATGTATGTATGTAAGAAGGAATGACGAAAGACAACCACATAACTGGAATGAATGACACAAAATATTGAAAATACCAAAAGATAAATGCCCGCAGGGACATGGAAGCAAGGATAGGTTAGAAAGAGGTAGTCGGACAGCGGTTTGAACAGACTTATAATCAAGATTTAAATTCCTAGCTAAATTTTAAAATAAAGTAAGAACATGAAAAAAGTTGCAAGGAATCAACCAAGAATGGTAGTGAATAAGATGAAGATTTTAATGAAAAAGAAGAACAAGAGAAGAAGTTGTTGGTGATGTTCACAAGGATAATGTCATTTGAAACAGAAATATATGGGAAGTCAAACAAGAAGAAGAATATCATGGCGATGATGATGATGATGATAATAATAATAAAAATAATAATAATAATAATAATAATAATAATAATAATAATAATAATTCATTATACTGGCAGAGTTAAGGCCATAGGGCCTTCTCTTACACTCTACCAGGTCACAAAGTAGGCTATACAAGCAGTTAAAATTTAACAAAAGGTTAAAGAACAGAATACTAACATATTACAAAGAGAAATAATAATAGCATAATAAATCGACACTAAACAACATGAAAATAATACCGTAATAAAAAAGGAAATTAAAATACATTGGAATATAGTGAAAGCAACTCATTTAGTACAAATGGTTAATATGGAAAAACGTAAGGAAGAATATATCAAAATGGAATGTAATAATATAATAAAAAAGAAAAGAAATACGAAAATTAAATAAAATTTACGATAAAAAGGCTATGATAATAAATTCATCGGCTGATAAAGAGAACACAAAGGGGAAAGGAAGGAAAGAAATATATTGCCTATATTTTTACAAAACTATCGCAGAGAAAAGGGCTTATAACTGAAAGGAATCTAATTCAAGAAGTGGAATTTTAATTTATTTTTGAAACTAGACAATGTCCGACAGTCTCTGACATGTTGTGGTAGAGAGTTCCAGAGATGAGCTGCAGAGACGGTGAAAGATGAAGAGTAGAAGGATGTTCTGTGTTTAGGAATGGAGTGTGTGATATGGTGTTGTGAGCGAGTATCTATTTCGTGATATGAGGACAAATTTTGAAAACGAGAAGCTAGGTAGCTAGGGTTAGAGGTTTGTATAATATTGAAGAGTAAAGTAAGAGAGTGAATAGTTCTTCGCTCCTTGAGACGGACCCAGGACAGCATATTTAGTGAAGGTGTGATACGGTCAGATCTACGGACGTTGCAAATAAATCGAACGCATGCATTATGAACACGCTGTAGTCTGTCAGTCAGTCTCATGTTAAGGTCAGTGTAGAGAGTGTCACAATAATCAAAATGAGGCATAAAGAGCGACTGCACTAAATTCTTCTTGAGAAGCAACGGAAGGAAATTTCGGATTCTTTTTAGTGTGTGACTATGTAAAGTGAAAAATTTAAGTGAAAAAGAAATGATGATGATCATGTTGATAAAGATATAACAAATGAGGAAGAGAAAGATATAGGAAGTCTTATAAAATAAAACAATATAATGTTCATGATTACGATAAAGATTTTAATGAAAAGGATGATGATGATGATGATGATGATGATGAACTTAGAAACGTGACGTGGAACAGATGGAAACCCAAAGACGAAGAATACAGTGATGACAATTTGAAATGATTTTAGTGAAAGTTATAAGAAGATGGTGATTATTATTGTATGATGGTGATGACGTAATGAATTATTGTACGGATTATAAAAAGTTGAAGCTTAATAGATAATAGTGTAAAGATAAGAGTAAACAAATAAGATGACTTTTTAAAATGGACTTTATATAAATAAAGTGGTAAAGATGAATAAATTGAATTGTGAATAAGATTATGGAGGAAACGACCGATGACGATGATGATAATGTTGACAATCCTTACAGTGAAGACTAATTAGATGGAACTAAAAAAAAATATGTGTTGATTATGATGATTTTAATGACAGTGATAATTGAGAGAATTAAAAAATAACAACAATGAAGGTAGAGGATAAAGAGATAGATTAATAAAATTATATTCTATGATAATGCAGAAGAGTATTTGAATGATGATGGATAATGAAGGGAAAGAAAAGGACTTGGGTATAAAGTGACATAAGAAGAAATAGAAAATAATTATATAGAAGGTGGCGCTACGTACGTCTGTTCCTTGCACTAAGTTTATATTGTATATGTAGAGATATGTAACTACATATTCGAAGCTGTATTACCGTCATAATCAAGATAGTTAGCAAAGCGTCTACCGTATTATTTATAGAACTAGAAAGTATATCTTGATAACGGTTCAACTTATATGTTTTCTTCATTGTTGATGGTGCCGAAATGCAACACCGAAATTTTATATGTTATTCGTTCCGAAATTAATACCTTCTATTTTTCCTGTTCACCTATAACGTCTGAGCCGGATGTTAGTGGCGTTGAAGCAAATGTTGACAAATTGCACCCATTAACATCCAACGACGATTGTTAAATGTGTACGGAAGCAATACAGTGATGCGATTACAGTGAGGTTGTGGGTAATGTGTTTCAACAGTTGCGAAAATGACAGTCTTTTGGGATAGGCAAGGTGTGATTCTTTTGGATGTCCTGGAGCCTGGAGAAACTGGCAATACTTAACGCTATAAGAAGACACTGGCTAAGCTGATATTCTAAATTTTCAGAGTCAGAAAATCTTTCGCTTCAAACACTACAAGGCCAGGTCTCATATCAGTTTCGTGATCACCGAGCACTTTGCAAAATTTGGCTGGACTGTGCTACCACATCCACCGTATAGTCCGGATTTACCGCTTACAGACTTCCATTACTTGAGTCTGTGATGGACTACATGGGCGACATTTTCCAGACAAGGATGCTGTCATCGCAACTGTAAGAAATTGGCTTCTCTTTGCTGGTTCAGATTTTTACGAGAGCTTCATACAATCTCTTTTTCATCGCTGGCAAAAGTTCATAATAAATGGTGGTGGCTTTGAGGAAAATAAGTGTATGTAGTTGAAATCTTCCTCTATTTAAGAGGTTAGGTACAGCTTACCAGCAGTAAAAAGTTCGGAAATATTCGACATTTTTTTCCCTCCATTACTGTATCTTGTACAATACTGAAAATTGTATGTGTAAAACACTGCTCTTCTGCTATATGAAAAAAAATATTTCTACGATTTAAAAGCAACTATTTATGCATTTTTTTTTTCAAAATTCAAAATTGTGGCAGTTCACTGTGCAGTGATGAAGCGTTTTCCTCATAACTCATAAACTTTATACCTTTTTATATTCCCTCGCTTTTATTTTATTGTTGAAACTCATGTTTAAAATATCATGCTCTTTCAACTACATTCCTTAATAAATAATACTTATTTTGATTTGTGTTAGAAGAAAATACTGATATTTGAGTATTTTTAAAAATGAATGTTTTTTTATCAATATATCTAAGATAGAGAGGTGATTTTGCATCATATTGTAAATGTGACATGGATAAATACAGACAAAGAATTTCATCACAGAATGTTGGATAGTTTTTGAGTAATGAGAGAAACGCTTCATGACTGCACAGTGGACTACCATCATTTTGAATTTAAAAAAATGATATTTATTTTTTTAACCCGTGAAAATATTTTTTCATATAGCAAAAGACAGTGTTTTCCACATACTAATTTTCATTACTATACTAGATACAGTAATGAAGGAAGAAAATGTTGAATATTTTTAGTAGGTTCTTTTACGACGCTTTATCAACAACTTTCATTATTTAGCGTCTGAATGAGATGAAGGTGATAATGCCGGTGAAATGAGTCCGGGGTCCAGCACCGAAAGTTACCTAGAATTTGCTCATATTGGGTTGAGGGAAAACCCCGGAAAATATCTCAACCAGATAATTTGTCCCGACCGGGAATCGAACCCGGACCACCTGGTTGAATGTTTCTAAAATAATACCGCTGTAAGCTTTACCTAACCCTTTAACTGTGATACTATGCTTTCTGTATCTGTTGTAGTTTTCATGAAAATAAATAGGAGGAATTACTTTCGGAACATTTGTTTGCCTCGTTTTAACCGTGACAACGCTTTTTAGTTCTTTTAAACATTCAGATTATTGTATTGTGTTTCTGCCTTGTGAAAATTTTAGATAAGGGCGCAAATAGTCATAGTAGCTGACGCGTCCTTTTTAAACCCCACTAACTAACTAACTAACTAACTAACTAACTAATTAACTAACTAACTAACTAACTAGCTAGCTAACTAACTAACTAACTAACTAACTAACTAACTAACTAACTAACTAACTAACTAACTAACTTTCGGAACGACCCTCGTACATCTGACACGGTGGAAATCCCTAAAATCTTCGTATTACGCTGAACACTGTGAAAGTCCGAGATCATAATAATTGAGAAAAAGAAAACCTGATGATGACGATTATTACGATGATCATGATCATGATGATAGAAGAGGAAGTGGAAAAGCAGCAATGAAGGGGAAAGAAAAGGAGAAGGAAGACATGGAAAGCAGAAGCAGGAGATGATAATGAAAGCGGTAAGGCTTCTAGGAGGATAATGTTGGCATTCATGCAAGATTGTATCGCCGCCACTCGTAGTTTTAATTCGCTAGACTTCTGCCCAGTGTGCGCACCGCCATGTGAAGACGGGCCGCTAACTGCATTGTTCAAGTTTGCATGTACTTAAGTATATGTTATTCAAAGTATTGATCCGGTGGAGTGCCCAACAACTCACTTCCTACCGGAATGGGACTGCAACACAGAACTCACTCGCCTCTGATCACTGTCTAAGCCTACTCCAAATATAAGCTTACTGAACGACGCGATGGACTGTTTAATCATGTCACGACACATACCGTTTCTTCAGAATATACTATATTTTATGCGTTTTGCGACAAATTCTTTCCATGTGTTTCGTGGTCATCTTTTCCTCTTCTTCCAAGGGAATACAAAGAATAACATTAGGTTAAGCAGTCTCTCTTCACTCTTAAATTTACGTTACCATACCAGATTAACTGATTTTCCGATTCTATTCTATAATACTCATGTTACCAACAAGAAAATATTTTCCATTTTTCATTCTCTCAAAGACTTAAAAAATCTAGCCTACCGTTTAGCCTTAAAATAAACTTATTCAAACACATGTGATTCTCCATTCCGATTATTACGATTATTATTTAACCAAACTTAATATCAACCTAAGTGAAAGGCTGCAATGAGTCCATAATCCGTGTATCCTCCTGAGTTCTGGAGTATAGTATACTATACTTCACATATGCATTTAGTTTCAAATTTTCCACTAGGTGGAATCGTTATAGATCAATTCTTTTCCGTGCTAGTCAAGCTCCTGACATCTCTTGGGACTTACAGGAAGCACAAAAAGATCCATTCAATCATTACAATGTGTGTTTCAACTATTTGTAAATGAAAATGGTGACAAGTAACTCAACGCCGGGTACCGTAGGACATGCTTTCGAAGTAAGTACACAGTAAACGTTATATTTTAAGTTTTAAAAAAATATATGATGTAAGATGTATGTGCAGAGACCCAAAGTATAACATAATATACTTACAATTGTGCCCTAACTGTAAGCTGCAGAATTCCTTCAGCATTTTCCCTCATTTCAGTGACTTTTTTTTGAAGTGTAGAATTATATCGAACTTTAAAAATAGAACAAAATTTTTCTCAGGACTCAGAAGGGTATACAATTTGTCTGTATTACTAGAAAATTTGATCATGTAACACCGTCTCCCAAACTAACCTCATGGCTTCGTTTCAAGGAAAAAAGGTATCATACTTTCCCTGGCTTGGCTTGACTTTTACGTGGGCTGTACCCGGGACGTGTCCATATACTTAGGTGCGATTTAGCCCATTGTGCTTCCTATATACGCAATGACCGTCCAAGTGCGACAGGTAGTCCAAGTGGCATTCGTGAACCCCGACGCTGACAGATGGACTATCCAACCTAAGCTCTCTTGATCCAACCTTAGCCCCTCATATAGCCAGGTCCCGTTTCGTGGACGAGTAGCCTGATAAGCCCCAGGTGTCCGGAGCACCAAACCCTTCCTGGTAAGCCGACATTGACAGGTGGGCCATCCTGCCTCAGCCGCTGATAAAGCCAGGTTCGGTCCGCATACGAATAACCTGATGAACCTCAGGGGCCCGGATCTCCAAGCCCTTCCTATAACAGCATCGGGAACCCGTACTACCCCAAGATTCATCCCACCCTATTTTTACTATTGCGGATGATAGATGAAGTGAGAGGAAGGTGGAGAGTGTTGGTGGAATAATAGAGGGAAACGGGAGTAACAGTTCCTGTCACTTCCATTCAAAATACTACATAGGCTACCACTATTACAAATCATGTGACATCATCATGCTTTTAGTTCTTCACAATATCTCGTAATCACCAGAAATCGCTCCTTTCTGTTTCTTGTCACAGAACTTCTTTATGGGTATATGTACGTGAACGACCACAAATATTATCACAAAATTTAGGCTCTAAATTTCTAAAATTTTATAAGAAAAATAACTCATAATTAGACAAAAATACAAGGTACCACAACAAAACTTATTAAATATCTGATAAAAGTATAAAAAAAGGTTATTAATAATATTTTTCATACCAGTTTTAACAAAGTATGAAAAAAAACAAAAGAATTCTGCAGTTACATCATTTAGTAACCATAACATTATTATGGTCTCTCTGACATCTTTAACATTTTTCCTGCATGCAATAAACACTTATTTCTGAAAAGTAGACTAGTCTTAGACATGTACAGTTGTTTATTTTAATACAATTAATTTTTTATTTGTCCTATATAAAATATATTAAAATTTACATTATATCTTGTGACCTAATTTTTCTATTTTCAAATATATGGGTATTGTTGTAGTCTGTCGTTTGCATAAATGCATGTTAAATCATTGTACAAAATTTCATAACACTATCTCTAATGGTTGTGGAGTTATGAAATAATATGTGTGAAAATGTTCGAATGTTGGAAAATTTAATTCAAAGTAAAAAGTGAATTCTAAAAAGTATTATTAGTAACATTTTTATATTTTTATCAGATATTTAAGTTCTAATAAGTCTTGTTGTGGTACCTTGTAATTTTTGTCCAATTGTGAGTTCATTTCCTTATAAAATTTTAGAAATTTAAAGCCTGCATTTTCTGATAATATTTGTGTCGTTCAGGTACATATACTCTTATACCTATCTTCCTTCCCATAACATAACCTGGCCTCTGAAATTCTTTCTCCAATGCCGTCAAGGATTGCCGGACATTATCAAAATTTAAAATGAAATTAGAAAGGGGTGTTTTATGGTATGAACTTTATTTCTAATAAGTTGCTAGATTATACTTCAATGTAATAAGTTTTCGTAATAATTCAATTGTGTTGCATATTACTAACTCATTTGCTATTTCTAATTTGCTAGTGTATAAGTACAACAGGTCTCATAAGCTTAATTCTTTTGTGGATTGTGGCATTCTTAAATTCTGCCAATATTATTGTAGGTAAATTGTTAGCTTTTTTTGTCTATGTTTTATATGTAGACATATTTGTAGCCTATTCCTGGTGGTGCAGAAGTGAATTCCTATTGGTCTTAACTCCGCTAGAATAAATATAATAAATAAATAGATAGATGGAAGGATGGATGAATAAATAAATAAATAAATAAATAAACAAGCAAATAAATAAATAATGAATATGTGAGTGAGTGAGTGAGTGAGTGAGTGAGTGAGTGAGTGAGTGAGTGAGTGAGTGAGTGAGTGAGTGAGTGAGTGAGTGAGTGAGTGAGTGAGTGAGTGAGTGAGTGAGTAAGAAAATACATAAGTAAATAAGTTAATAGGCCTAAATAAGTAAATAAATATATACTGTAAATAATTAAATAAGTAAATATATCAATACATTCCTTATGCACTATTTTACTTGATGTCTCCTTTCCTATATTTCTTTCTAATACTGAATTCATTGTAGACCTTGTGAGATAATCCAGCTCAGTTGACAGTAATATCTTTGTGATATTTTTGTTAATTCGTCTTACTACTTCACATCCATACGTTATGGTGGTTTCCACAATGGATTAATTAATGTGAAATTTCGTTTTTAACCTAATGTTTCTTACCATAGGAAAGAATTCAACGCATCTACAGTCTTTCTGGCATTATTTATTCTGGATTTTATCAATTCCTCAGAATTCCCTTACCTTTATGTTTGGGAAATCTCTACAAGCTTTATTTTAATATATTCAACCAAATTTAAATTTTGGCTGTTACTATCTGGGCATATATATATATATATATATTTTTTTTTTTTCCGTATATATTATCCCTCCTATGGCAAACTAGCGAAAGTGACAAATTAGCGACCTTGCACTTAAGATCTATATTGTACTATTAAATAGTATAATATATTATACCTTTCACATCATGTTTTAACTGTTATATCCCATATCCAAAAAGATCTTGAGCAATCATTATCTGATCATCAGCATTAAAAATTGGAAATGTAGCAGTGATAGAAGATTGTGATTGGTTGAATTTAAATAGATTCTTACACTGCTGTGAATTACTAAATGAAGAAAATAGTCGTCTGAATTTAATAATAATAATAATAATAATAATAATAATAATAATAATAATGGTTTATTCTAACTGGCAGAGTTAAGGCCATTCGGCCTTCTCTGCCACTCAACCAGTGCGATACAAAAATACAAAATTACTATATTGCTAAGGAGCAAAATATAATTAATACAATACAATACAATACAATACATAACAATTCTTTTACCTTCCCAACACTCCAATGAAATCATTATGTACTAATAATAACATTAATAATAATAATAATAATAATAATAATAATAATAATAATAATAATAATAATAATAATCATACCTAAATATAATTAAATCATTAAACTCAGTTATTATTATAATTACAACTTCAATTTGTCTACGTCAGTAAGAAATTGTTTAGTTTTTTTTAGTATGTTATTTTACGACGCTTTATCAACAGCTTCGGTTATGTGAAATGAGTCCGGGGTCCAACACCGTAAATTACCCAGCATTTGCTCATATTGGGTTGAGGGAAAACCCCGGAAAAAACCTCAACCAGGTAACTTGTCCCGACAGGGAATCGAACCCGGACCACCTGGTTTTGCGGCTAGACGTGCTAACCGTTACTCCACAGGCTTGGACAAGAAATTGTTTAACTTTGTCTTGAAGGTAGTTATTGTCTGGCAGCCCCTAATCTTCTGAGGTAGAGAATTAGATTCACGAGGGACTGAGACAGTGAAAGAGGATGAATAGTGGGATGTTCTATGGGGAGGAATTGCTAGGATCTGGCTCTCTTGTGACCTGGTGTTTAGATTGTGATTGCAGGATAAGTAGTTAAATCGGGACTGGTAAATAATTTCATTATGCATATCTTTTAAATGAGAATTCTGGTAGATGGAAATAAACCAGTAACGGGACAGTGCGATCCAAATAATTGTTGAAAAATAGTTAAAGTAAATAATAGGAGAATATCATCAACGTATCCCCAATCACTAGTGCTTAACATCCCACATTCTTACTTGTTATGATGGTGACCTACAAGAAATATTTACTTCCAATCGCTGACGGTAAAAATATCATTTTGTATTCATACTGTTTACAGAAATATCGAAATGCAGCGGTTGATACGAGCAATTTTGCGACACGTATGGAAAACTAATTGCACACGCCCGGCTCTGGTTGGGCTTAAGACAACTGTTTCCTCTGCATGCCCGCCATAGCTTGGAAGGTCTGAGCACGTTCTTATTTCTCCTCGTGTGCACCACGTGATCCATTCAATTTCTTCTTCGCGCTGCAATTGTTTACTTACAGCTTTTGTTTTCAAATGCCCTCATATCTATTTATCTCTTCTTTCCCTCAGCTTCTCAGAGTTATCTGAGCCTCTTGTACCACTCTCGGTTACAATCCACGTTCTTCTCCGTATAATACGACTGTCTGTGCTGCAGTTCTGTGCCCTATTTCATCCCCTAACAGCGTTCATCTCATCCCTCTAACTGAAGGCTTTCTACTGTTGCCAGTTAAAGGGAACAAGTCCCGTATATCTGACGGTTTAACTATAATGGGCATGATGACGATTTTAAATTATTTACTACCGTAAACATCATCTTTATTATGTCATTATTCTTTATTTCTCATTCTGTATGATGGTTTATGTACAAGTCTATTGTACCAAGTTCGCTATTGGAAAATTGTTAACTGTTGTTTTTGTCGTCGATCATCAAGATCAGGGAATTTAAATGGGGGAAAATGCCGAAAAAATTCTGCAGGTTAAAGTTGGGGCACAAATGCATGTATATTATACTATATTTCGGATCTCTGCACGTACATTTTCTATCATTATTTTTTTACTCTTAAAAATAATATAATGTTTACTGTGTACTTACTTCGAAAGCATGTTCTATGGTGCCTTGGCGTTGAGTTGCTGGTCGCCATTTTCATTTACAAATAGTTGAAACACTCATTGCGATGACTGAATTGATCTTCATGTGCTTCCTGAGCTTGACAAGCACAGAAGAAAAGTGATCGTTAACGATTACAGATAGTGGAAAATTTGAAACTAAATGCATGTATAAAGTAGATAGATAGATAGATAGATAGATAGATAGATAGATAGATAGATAGATAGATAGATAGATAGATAGATAGATAGATAGATAGATAGATAGATAGATAGATAGATAGATAGATAGATAGATAGATAGATAGATAGATAGATAGATAGATAGATAGATAGACAGACAGACAGACAGACAGACAGACAGACAGACAGACAGACAGACAGACAGACAGACAGAGAGACAGATAGATAGATAGATAGATAGATAGATAGATAGATAGATAGATAGATAGATAGATAGATAGATAGATAGATAGATAGATAGATAGATAGATAGATAGATAGATAGATAGATAGATAGATAGATAGATAGATAGATAGATAGATAGATAGATAGATAGATAGATAGATAGATAGATAGATAGATAGATAGATAGATAGATAGATAGATAGATAGATAGATTTATTGAGTAATATTATGCATACAAATTTTATATTATCATAATTTTGTATAGTATAGGCCTACTATACTCCTGGACGTAGGAGGATATGTATGTAGGTACGTAAGAGCGCGCCAGCTTTCGCTTCTTATACAATAGAGGAACAAGACCTGACCTGGGCTGTGGCCTTATCATGTGCCTTGGCTACAGTATATCACCAATGGGTATGAAGGGAGAAGATAGATTTTAGTCTGAGATGAACTTTCGTCTCGGTAGATCCGTAAGGTACCTGGAGGTATTAAGGCCCAGCATCTTATAAGGCCCACTACCTAGTTTTGCCATTAGTTATACCCTTTTGCAAAAGAGAGCAACAGCTCTTAAGATCAATTTCTTCTTGCATTCGAGTGAGGTATAAAGAAATTAGATTCTCGTTCTTGTTTGTACTTGACTGGTGCAACAAGTTATGTGTGATTATTTCTGCTTTCATTATAAAATTTTGCAAATTTAAGTTGATATTTAATCGTTTTACTGTGTGTTATTAATACAATATTAAATGCACGTTATTGTGTAAACATTAAGAAGTTTGGGGCAACCGTGAAACTTTCGCTAATGAGCATATGAGCACTCCATAAATTAAAATTGGCGCGAAGTAACAGAGCAGGAAATAAGGCCCATGAAATAAAAACGTGGAAACGCTCAAAAGTTCATAGAAGTTCCTGAAATATAAAGTTCAAACTCTGAAGCACAATCTTTTCTTTTTTGCAAGAAATTAAACAAACGAAAGACTGATAATTTCTAATGCAGAAAGTGCATTGGATGAACCATCAACTTCAGGATTTGTAAACATCCAGGGGACGCGGATGTGTTCTGCCTGCGAAGAGAATTGTTGTAGATATACATGTGTGTCTCTTGTGAATGTTGGGTGCACGATGAATGTGTAGGTCTCACTGAGAAAAAAACTGAAAACATTGTATGCCCAAATTATGTTCAATACTTATATTTTTTATTGTGGGCCTTATTATCTGTCACAGCAGGATATAAGGCCCAGTGCCATGATGTTAATTTTCATTGCTCACATCATTTATGTGTCTGTTTGAATATTTATTTGGAATATTATAGGATAAGTATAAAAGTATGCTATTCCATTATTTAAAAATTGCTAAACATATTATTCCTTAGGTGAGCCTTATTACCTCCGATTACCTTATAATATTAACATCATGAAACAAACTTTTTTTCTGATTGCTCATTCTCTGCCCTCTCGCACAGCTCAAATGCCAGGTCTCGCCTCCTCATCTATACATTACGTTACAGATGCAATTTATTGGCTTACTTTTTAATAATTTGTGGAATTGTCGACTGCTGAAAATACAGCATTAAATTTATCTGACATTTCTTCGTAATATACGCATCTCAAATGAAGATTCGCTGTGCTAATGTATACTCCATTGAATGAAAGTCAGCTATACTACATGAATGGTCTCTTCAGCCTGTGTTATGAGTCCACGCTGCGCATCAGAAAACATTCCCACGCTCGTTCGAGGTGAAATGCAGAAACTATTTCTTTTTCTTGGCAGTCCGTTACATCTTTAACATTAATTGTCTGGCAGAATTTATTTGAGTGAAACCTGTTTCTTGGTGAACACTTTATATCTCTGCATGCATTAATTTATCTGTTTATGTGTGTACTCATCCATTAATATATGTAAGCATGAATGTATAATATATGTGTGTGTGTGAATAAATAGATATGGTGACATTTGAAAACTATTTTTCTTCTTGGCAGTCCGTTACATCTTTAACATTAATTATCTGTCATAATTTATTTGAACGAAACCTGTTTCTTGGTGAACACTTTATATCTCTGCATGCATAAATTTATCTGTGCATGTGTGTACTCATCCATTAAGTATGTAAGCATGAATGTATAATAGGCCAATATGTGTGTATGCTTTTCATATTGATGCATATACATCTATGTATTATTCCTGAATTTATTTATCCAGCACAAGAATATGATCATGCAAAATATATGTTTAGAAAATTAATTGAATAGTATGACAAATGGGGATTAAAAATAAGTTTTGAAAATACATTTTATATGAGATGCGGTGAAAATACAAGATATTTGATTTTGCAAGGTGAAATAGGCATCATCAAAGGGTGCAATGAATTTGAATATTTAGGAGTCCAAATTAATAACAATGCTACACAGGATGATGATATTAAACATAGGATAAATAAAGGAAGATCAGCAACAGCGATGTTAAATGGAATATTATGGAACAAGACTATTTTTAAGGAAACAAAAATAAATATTTATCTGTCTGTAGTCCAAAGTTTGACAACATATGGAGCGGAAACATGGAAGATAAATCAAAATTTGCGGTCAAAATTACTAGCATTAGAAATGGAATCTTTACGACGTTCGACCAGACATTCTAAACTTGGAAAAATAAGAAATGAAGTGATCAGACAACAGATGAATAAAGAAAATTCAATTTTATATTTCGTAAAATATAGACAGTTAGAATGGTATGGACATCTAAAGCAAATGGATGAAGGAAGGCTACCAAGAAGAGTTTTAGATTCGATTCCAGAGGGAAGGAGAGGCAGAGGTAGACCGCAAAACACCTGATTGCGAGACATAAGTAAAGAGTTGGCAGAGAAAGGACTGCAAGAACGGGATTGGGAAGATAGAGAGAATTGGAGGGAAAGAATAAGAATGCAGGACATTGGTGACAGGAAGATGTGATATTACATTGTAAACCTGTTTATAATAATAATTTATCCAGTTACAAATCTGTCAAAGTTGTCAAAGATATATTTAGAACTTGCACTCTAAATCTAAACGAGAAACGTTTAAAAACAACAAGTACAATAATTAAAACAGATAGCTGATATAATAACGAATGATACACAGATTGTACATGATTTTGATGACAATAAATATAAGTACATATACATTAGAATATTGAAAAGTTACAGTGCTAGTTGTCTGTTTTCTGACCTTATATTATCTTATCGATCACCATTTCAAAGTGATTTGAAGCACTATATCATAAACAATTTTCACCCCAGTGTTCCTAATAATAAACACAAGACACTGACAACCTGTAGTGTCGCTGTAATGTTACAAACAACTGTAAAGAACAAACTTCGGGACGCGTGAGAATGGGGCACAGTAATGATTCAGCTGATCATTTATGGTCGCTTATGCATTGCTCATAGATTTCTCAAGGGTGTGATACCTGAATATGTTTTTAATATACTATATTACGAGAAATTAGCAACAAAACTAAAGGATGCGAAATACTCTCTACAGCTCTACACAAAATAAAATATTTCTTCCAACGATTTAGATTGTGGAAAAGTCCCCATAACACTTATAGCGTTCCCTCGTTGAATGGCAATACTAATTCTTTGGCGGAGGAAAGCCGTAGAGCGAGAGTCACCGTTAAGTGCTGATAAATACTTGCCGATATCAGAAGTTAACAACTTCAGCTCGGAACACCATGGGCCCATAGATTCTACGGCGAAAACGATAAAATTATATCTATCCAGAAGATCGAGATACTTATTGCGTTTAATTGTAACAGCAGATGCAGCGGCTCACCCAGCGAGTTTGGAAGTTTTGGGCAAATAAGAAGAAGCGAAGGTGTTATAACAAGTGGCATCCCATAAAAGTGATTTGCCTTTGGGCCATGGTGCTAAAGTTAAGCCATCTGGACGTTTGCCATCATAGCTTTGTATATATACTTTTAATGAACTGAATTGAAAAGATTGTAATAGAATATAATCGATAAGTGTGAAATATATTTGCCTTTCACAGCGCGTTGTCAGTGGCATGGCCCCGGTTACTTCGATTAAACCCGCAGCTAAGAAAGCCAGTACTTTACTGTCTGCGAAAGAAGACAAGGATCAGAAATAAGAAAACTCAGAAATCTTTGTAGCAAGGAAGGGGATGTAGAATTGCTTTGGAAGAGGTCCAGGAGGGTGCGCAAGCTTATGTGGACACGGGTGCAAGTCCGAGTTTATTCTTGAGAGCGGGAGGGTGGGGGAAGAAAAGTTACCCGCTAACGAAACATTGTAGCGCTGTACGGTTGGCTGCACTGACCTGCAGCGTAATGGTAACCTAACACCAATTAATGTAACCTAAGTTATATATGTATGGACCGCGTGTTGATATCGCAACTTGCAGTGCTAACCCACTTACGTTGCAACGAATAACGGCAAGTCTGCAATAAACAAGCAAAACACTGCACAGGCAGCTGGCAGACAGACAGACTCTGCTTGCTCAGGTACAGTCACTGTCCTCTTGTGTGGGAACAGCGAACTTATCCCCATAATTATATGCGGCGTATTATTTCTTACATATTGTTTCTTTTCTAAAGCAAAACTTGGTTTCTTAATTGAACATGTCATTGACTTTCGTGCGCTGTAAAAAAATCTGACAAATCTTTCATTTTTCAAAATATTTTATATTTTTAAATGTAATGTTTAAAAATTATATTATTCATTTATTTGTTTCTTCTTTATTTATTTGTTTATTTATATATTTCATATTCATATTTATTATCACCATACGACTTTAACTTAGTGGTTTCCCTCACGTTTCTCTATACGATCCAACACTGCACTTGAAGTTTTCATGACACATGAGTCAATGCTGCTAATATGGGCTACCGCTATGTGTCAAATATGGGTTAGGTAGCCCATATTACCAACACGTTAACACATCGTGTATTTTCACTATCGTGATTTGGGTTATTTGTTACAGAATATTGCCATTGATGTGACACAGGTTCCCTACTTATATATCTTTGTTTTTTCCAATTTTATTTTCAAATTTTTGTGGTAGCCCATATTTAGGACCCACTACCTATATAGGACCCCACTACCTATATATATATATATATATACTTTCAAAAAGTAATTATATGCAACGATCTATTGCAAATATTGACCTTTAAGACTGGAAAAGTTGTATATGAATAATTGAAGCGTCGGCTGGAACAACGTTATAAGTTACATTTGGTAAAATTTACAGAAGCTGCAAAAATGTGTACGCGTACAACGTTGTTCTTATGAGGGTAGCAAACTTTTGAGTGGACAATTTTCATGTACTGTATTGATGGACAATTGCAAGCCAAGGAGTATAGCAAAGTAACATGACATACAACATTATTACATGGAAACACGCCGAATGAAAATTTTGTAACTTACAGCGTTGTTCCAGCCGACGCTTCAATTACTTTGTATGTGAATAAGGATTTCCGAACAATATGCCATAACATTTTCCATTATTATGAGGAAAACAAAATGGTAACCCATATATCCTCCTTCTCCTCTACTTATTGGCTTTGCTATCGTTTCGTTCAATTTGATTATTTGCTTATAATTGCTTCTTAATTTATAATTTTCCTTCCTTTATATGATTCTCCTTTCACTTTATATGCTACGTTTTCCTCCATTTTGTGCTGATCTCATTTTCAGCCATTTTATTTACATGACTTTTTCTGTTTAATCATTCTTTTGTTCGCGCTTAAATTTTTTATATTGTTGTTTGGTATTTTGCTGTTTTTTTTCCTTAAGTTATACTAAATTTGTTTTGTTTCTATTTTCAATATATCTCCTTTTCATTTTTTCTATGTTTTTGCTTTAAGCTGTCTGCAATGTCTGTAAGATACTTCTAATATTATGTTCGTCATTGAACACAGTAACGCTAGAAAGATAGATAGAGGGAGAATTGTTAGTAATAACTTCACAGTCTTTCGATTTATAACAAGCTCCAATAATCGAAGTGTCTATGGGAATAGAGGCCAAATGTTCGTGCTAGAATCACATCGGCGCACAGTTTTAATTTAATCGGATTTTCCGAGGAAATAAAAATGCATTGAAAGAACAGAAAAAATTGTATTTATTGTAAGCCTAGGTGCGTGGCGGTCTTCAGTCTCAACACTCAGTTTTCATACACATTTCCGGTCCGGAAATTCATTGTAGTATGGCCGTCGGGCGTAATCCATATTTTCAATTATGCGCTAGGAGGGTGTGTTGGGGGCTTAGGGTGCAGTTGTACCCCCAGCGACTTACACGCTGAATCCGGGCGCTACTGCCCGGTCCACTGTTTTCAACAAGCCGTTAATACGATGTAATTGACTTTGTATGGAATTTTGGAAGTTGTCCCTCACTCTCATAATAGAACGGCAGACCAGAAAAGAACTAATGTACAATTTATCGTATCTTCTAAGCTGAAGTGGCAGTGTTCGCTGTTAAATACCCAGACGATCCGAGTTCGAATCTTGATTGGAAGGGGGCAGTCAGCATCTTAATTAAAGATCGTACATTCTTAAGTGATGTCTTTGCGGCATGACTAGGGATTCCCCTCCAATGCTCGCAGACTGTTGATGGATAGACAAGTCGATGGATAATTAGATGGATGCATGAATAGATAGTTGACCGAACGTATGAAAGGATCGATGAATTAATCAACGTATGAGCTGGTGGATAAACACAATGCGTTTCATAATCTTCGCTTCTGAGCTTCATAGTGAGTTCAGTTCAAGCAATGAAACGCACTGTAGATCCTGGATCGAAGGACTGAAGGATAAGGATAGGTAGTTAAAAGAATAGGTAGTAAGTGTTTTGACGGAAGGTTGAATAAAGGCATTGTAAAATCGATGGAAGAATATACGGAGGGACGAGCGAATAAATAGTTATGGTAAGTGGGTGAATGGTTGAAGGATTCAATAAACGGACAAAGAAAGAATAGAAGGATAGACAAATAAATTAGTGCATAGATGGATTCACGATCAGTGAATGAGTTAGTAGATAGATGGAAGTAGATGGACTCACGGATAGGTAAGTTGTAGACGAGTGAATTGTTGAGAGTTTAGGCGAGTGGATAGGTGCATAGGTGGGTAGATAGATTAGGGATGTAAATGGATAGGTAGGACTTAATCTAGTAAATCGGTGAGAACATAGTTGAGGGCATAAGTGGGATGGATAAATGGACGAATGGACGAATGTGTACTGTATGTGAGTAGTTGGGTAGGTAAAACGGATGGATGAAAAGTTAGATGAGTGGATGCATATACGCACGAATGGACGAATGTACAGAATGAACCATAAGTAATGTAATAAATTTCAGAGGGTTGTTCTTTGAGATATCTCAAACAAATATTTAATACAAATTTGCTCGTTTTTGCTTCTTTCACGAAATACAAATTGTTTTACATGAAACATTTTATAGCGTGTTTTGGGAAGACCATTCATTGAATTCCCAATATGCTCAGCCAATTTAAGAGTGCAGTATGATAATAAGTGATTGGAAGAATTTTAGTTTTGACTTTTGAATGTAACTTTTCGTTCTGCAAAGGTATTTGTCAATTTTACCTTTGTTTGGATCAAATTTCTGCACATTTAAAGGACAAAACTATTTTTTTTTCGTAATTTATAATCATAATACACTGCTCTCTTAAATTGACTGAGCTTATTGGGAAGTAAATCAATGGCTTTCCCAAAACACTCTACGAAATGTTTCATAATTATAAAACAATTTTTTATCTCGAAAAGAAAACAAAAGCGAGCAAAAGTGTACCGGTATTAAACTTTTTTGTTTTCTGTTCACGCTGTGTAGGTAAGTAGATGGATGGGTAGGATATTTGAGGATTGGATGGATGGATGGATGGACGGATGGACAAATGGGTGGATAGATGGATAGGTGAATGGACGTAAATATATGTATGGATACATGAATGGACAAATATATAGGTGAATGTATATGTATTCTTTTGATGAATGGATGAGGAGGAGGTTTGAAGAGTGGATGGACGTATAGATGGATAGATGGATGATCGGATGTATAGATGTGTGAATTGGCAGACTGGTATATGAATATGTGGGTGACAGTTTAGATGAGTGGATGGTTACATGGATGAATTAAAGTGGCTAAATTCATACATGAATGAATGGACGGATGCATAGGTGAATGGATAGGCAAACTGGTAGAGAAATGGATATATGAGCGGGTAGGTAAGTGGATGTAGAATGTATAATGTTTTATTTTCGCTGGCAGACTTACGGGCCATAAGGCCTTCTCTTCCTCTCAACCATCCTTAATCAACACAGTAGTAACATAATGAATATTTAAATTAAAAAATAATATTTAGAACACACACAAGATTCTGCAGCACTAGGCTTCAGTAACACTTTAACGGCAAATCTTTATTTAATTTGATCTATTTAAGGGGTTGGTACAGCTTACAGAAGTAATTTTGTTGGAAATATTCAACATTTTTTCCTCCATTATTGTATCTTGCACAATAATGAAAATTGGTATGTGTAAAACACTGTCCTTCTGCTATATGAAAAAATATATATATACTTTCATGATTTAAACTTTTTTTCAAAATTCAAAATGTGCAATTCACTGTGCGGTGATGAAGCGTTTCCCTCATAACTCACAAACTTGTTAACTTTTCATGTTCTCTCTCTTTTATTTTATTGCTGAAAGTCAAGTTTACAATATCATGCTCTTTTAACTACATTCCTTAATAAATAATATTTTTTTTTATTTTGTGTTTAAAAGAAAATACTGATATTTGACCATTTTGAAAAATGAATTTTTTTTTTATCAAACAATCTATCAAAGATAGAGAAGTGATCTTACATCATATTGTAGATATGATTCATTAATACACACAAGAAATTTCATCACAGAATGTTGAATAGTTTTTCAGTTATGTGGAAAAGTTTCATCACTGCACAGTGAAATGAATATTTGAAAAAAAAAAAATGTAAATAATTGTTTCAAATCGTAGAATTATATTTTTGATATAACAGAAAGGCAGTGTTTTACACATAGCCTACTAATTTTCATTAATGTAATAAGATACAGTAATGGAGGAAAAAAATGTTGAATATTTTCAAAATGTTACTGCTGTAAGCTGTACCTAACCCTTTAACATCCTATGCGTAAAGTAATGCCTTTATAAACTAATTATTTTCAATTGTGCCTACTTTAAATACCAAAGAATTATAATTGTGTTACCTAGTCAGTTGAATTATGAAACTTAATTTAATAGTAGTTTTAGATTGATTGGAGTAGTTAGATCCATACATGGATGAAAGGACGGATGTGTAGGTGAGTGAATAGCCAAACTAGTTGAGAAATGGATACGTGAGAGGTTATATGAGTGAATGATTGGATGGATGGATAGATGGGAGTGAATAGATCCACAGATAGATGATAGGATGGATGTTTATGAGTGTGCATGGACCGATTGGTAAACGAATCGATGTGTGAGAAATTAGCTGGACGGGTGGGAAGATTGATAGAGAAATGGATGGATGGATGGATGGATGGATGGATGGATGGATGGATGGATGGATGTGGGTGGGTAGATTCATACGTGGATGAATAGAACGATTTGTAGATAAGTGGATGCCAAACTGGTAAAGTAATCGACAGGCTTCAGGATAGTTACAGTGGTGGGTGGGCAGTTTGATAAATGAGTGGATGGGTTGAAGATTAGAGAAATGGATTGATAAATGGGCGTAGATAGGTTCATGGATTAATGGAGAGATGTATAGATGATTGGACAAACAGACTGGAAGACGAATGAATGGGTGGGAGCTTAGATATCTGAATGAATATGTGCACTGTAGGGTAAACATTGGTAATTTCGTGGCAGTGGTTATTTCGTGATACTTTTTCTTTGCTCTTTTGTGAACTAACCAATGATGTTACGAGATCCAAATTTCCGCCAAGGGATTGCATATGTTGTCCAGTTTCCAGAAACATACAGCTAAGCTTGGTGTGACTATTGTAGTTGCTTCAGTGAGCTTTTATGTTTGGAGAGAGCAAGTTTGCGTCGACTTCTCAGGCGTATAAATTTTGTGGATGTTTGTAATTACATTACAGGCTTATTACTAAAGGTAAGCATATGATATTTGGTACAAAGATTTATTGTATCTTCATGAAATTTTAGGAAATGTTTTTGGAATTTTAGATACATCTGTAGTCGCCATATAGGCTTAGCTTTAATTATGGAAATCTTAGCTGTTTGAGGCGAAATTTTGTTGAGCATTAAGTGCTACAGTTTATACTATTTTAAAAATTGTATTACAATAGGAATTTTAGAAAACAGAAGACAATATGTGATAACAAAAAAGAAAACGGAGACGCAATGGGTTCAGTGTAGCTTCTGTTTGATTTGTTATCATGCTAAGTGTCAATGATAAGTACTAGAAGACTTACTTGCAAGAATTGTGACAGAAGATGGAACATGGCTCCACCATTTTGGACCGGAGACAGAGGCAGACAATGGAGTGGCATCATGCAAATTCACCAAAGAAATAGAAATTCAAAAGTACACCTTCGGCAGGAAACGTTATGGCTACTGTGTTTTTCGATTCAGAAGGACTCTTGCTTGTGGACATCATGCCACACGGAACCACCATTAATACTGACGGGTATGTTGCAACTCTCAAGAAACTTCAAGTTCGACTGAGTCGTGTTCGACGACATCGGGAGAAGCAGGATGTTCTGCTATTGCACGACAACTCACAGCCATATGTCAGTCACAAGACCACAGACCATATCAGAAAATTCGGATAGACAACACTGAAACACCCGCCTTACAGTCCTGAACTGGCACCGTGCGATTACCATCTCTTTGGTAAACTGAAGGATCCCTTCGCGGAACGATGTTAGAAGATGACTCCCTTGTGCACGCTGCTCAAGAGTGGCTCAGACGTGTTGGTCCAGACTTTTATCGTGCTGGTCTACGGGCCCTCGTTCCTAGGTTACTTAAGGCAGTTGAAAGGGATGGGGATTATGTGGAAAAGTGACATTTTGTTCCTAAAGGATGCATCTACATTCTGTGAAAATAGCAAAGCTGTAGGATACAAATATAATTTTTAAACAAACGTTATGCATTACTTTTGGAGTTACCCTAGTAATATAGGCTATAGTAAAGTCCGCAATAAAAGTGTTCACCCTTTCAGGGCAAAGAAGATCCCTTTTCAATTTGAATTTTTACTTTGATTTCATTCTTATTATGTGTTGATATGAATTTCTATGTTTTCTTGCTATGAATATTAGACGGAATTACTATGTTTGAAGTCTTGTAACAATAAATGAGAATTTCATTTGACTTTAATGAATTTTTCCACAATTCTTCTACCTCTCACGAAATTATCAATGCAATATCACGAAATTACCAAGGTTATCACGAAATAACCAACCTTTCAGCTTAAGTTGTAAAAGTGGTTTTTGGCACATATTCAAGAACGTATCCAATCTTTTATGTCTCCAGATTTGTACAGCAAGTTATCGTCTTTTAGATGAAAAAATCGGAATAAGGATATATTTATACATTTGCATTTTAAATTAGTTTTCATGAAATTATCACGAAATTACCAATGTTTACCCTATATTCCATACTATTGATACGATATACGATAGATAAACATTTAAAGAGAAGGGTAATGAATATATTCTAAGCACTCTTTATTCAGTACTTTTAACATTGTGTTCGTATACATTGAATTATTGAATTTCGAGCAGCACATGAAGGTTGATGGCGATCACACGTACGACAGGAAACGTTTTAGATTGACAGAAATGAAATATGTTAAAATAACCCATAATTACGTTAATGATATCCACGGCATTGTTTTATTGATTCCACTACTTAGAACCGTGTAATTTTCTTCTTGATAAGTGCGCAACATGGGGATAGATATTCTTCTGCGACTACTAGGCCCATGTGAACTACGAGTACAATATTATAGATCTCATTTTGTATAGAGCTTGATTGGAAGGCAAAGAGTTTGATCCCTGACGAATATTGAGATAAAGTACCATTTGATCTTGGACGATTTCAATTTTCAAACGGTAAAACTACATCTTTCCTACTCTTCTTATGCATTGTTGTCTGTGTTTATAATTTTATTCCCCCATTCTGTCTTAGTTTATCTCTTTCATTATTTCATTCTTGTTTCTTTACTCACTTTTATATCATGTATTTGTGCCTGAGAGTAACTGTGCAATTCTTCTTCTTCTTCTTCTTCTTCTTCTTCTTCTTCTTCTTCTGATTTGTATATATTCAAAAGAATCCTCTATATTCAAAACCTCCTAAGTATCACTTCGTTCATAATTGATTTATACCCACATATTGCTTGCTAAGAATGAATTCTAATGATTTATATATTTTGAATTCAAAAAGCCAATGAATTTGAAGCAAAGAGTTTGTTAAATTTCATTGTTAGGTTAAAAATTTACTCTGTTTGCCACCAGTTACTGTCAAAATCTTTTAATTTGTAAAAGTGGATATAGGGGATTTTGAATTTATAGGATTCAAATACTTTCTTATTTCCGACAGTCTCTGAAAATATAGCCTGACATAGATTTTAAAAACAATATTTCTACTAACTGCGTGTACATGATTTTGAACGTTTGAATAACGTTATTTGTGGGTCACTAGACTGAAAGAGACATATTTTCACGTAACAGTGACACAATGTGTTGTATATAAATGAAAGAATGAAGACGAATCTATCCAAAATGAATTTTTATTTCACTCCCAAAATAAAATTGTACATTGTTTATAAACTTTAAACAATAACACAAAAATGTAATAATTTCCCTAATTTTACATACAATTAACCGCTTCCTACGGCTAAACTGTAAAAGATGGATCAGGACATATTGCGAATCAAATCTACTTACTTATAGATTTAAGGAACCCGGAGGTTCATTGCCGCCCTCAATTAATAAGCCCGCCATCGGTCCCTATCCTGAGGAAGATTAATCCAGTCTCTACCATCATATACCACCTCCCTAAAATCCATTTTAATACTATCCTCCCATCTACGTTTCGACCTCCTAAAAGGTCTTATTCCCCCCAGCCTCCTAACTAACACTCTATATGCATTTCTGGATTCCTCCATACGTGCTGGAATATTGAATTTCCTAATATTAACTTGTTGCTCTACTCGCTTGGTTAATGATAGTCTTTCTCTTAATTCTCCAATTACCAAATAATGGTCAGAATTACAGTCTGCCCCTCTGAAGGTTCGAATGTCTACTATACTATAACTATCCTGAGACAAAAAATCGAGTTCTTGAAATTTTTGTATGTCTGTCTGCCTGGATGTTTGGTATCTTTTTACTCGATAATGGCTGAACAGATATCTATGAAAATTAGAATATAAATTAAGTTCGTTCTAACTTAGATGTTAGGCTATATGGCATTCAAATGGGAGTTATGACGTGACTCCTTCTACTGTCGTTAGATGGCAGCATAGTAAACTTGATGAAAGTTGTTGCCGTCAAACCTATAAGGCTGTGCAATATAGTGATCAAGAACAGTATCCAAGTCCTTGTCTTGCAATGTTAGTGACAGTATATTTAAACTTTTTTCGTGTTAATAAATTATGATTTCTGAAATAAATGTTAAGTACATATTTTCAGCCTTTCTATTGGGCAATGAAATTCCTCATGAAATGATAATATTACATTAAAACCCGAATTGTAGCTATAATAAAATAAGAACGTGAGGTGAGAGTTGTTACATTTTAATGTGAGTGACGGTGGAATGATCCTGTAACAAAGTTCAAATGAACTTTCAATATTAATGCCAAAGTAAAACTATTTTATTACGAAATGTAATATATACCTAATGCTATTCAATGATCATCATAGGACCAAGATTTCGTAATCACTTTTCTGCCTGAAATGTGAAATCTCACACGGAAGAAAAGTCTCAAGTTATGAAGTATGTCTTGTCAAAATACAAAATAGTACAAAGCAACAGATTTTATATAATGCGTTTTTATTATTCCCGTATCCAGGCGAATCACCAACTGAATTTTGCTGAACTGAATAATGACTAGACGTAGGACAGAAAGACGAATCTTGAATCTCCGTTGTTAGAATTTCACGAGAACTGAAAATGGTCGTAGTAGATTTTTTTTAACTTGTTTCCCTTCGGATAAAGGACCAAGAACAAAAACTTGGTATCCCTGCTTAAAATAGGAATATAATTACACAAAAAAGTAGTTTTAAAGTGGAAGTTATATGCCGATATATATGGAAACCCGAGGGTTTTACTTTGTTACCAGTCTGTAAAAAGTTGGGCGTGCATTAAGTATGCATACAATCCTTGTTAGCAGTTCCAGCCGACAGAATGCCTCCCCTACCTCATTTTCCTGATTCCCCTAGACTACCAAGATTTCTCTAGGATGCATGCTCTGATTTCCAGTTGTGGCAGCTGTATTAATAACCCTGCCCAGGTCGAAGCTCCACCTCGGGCGAATCTCGGTTCTAAACTCGTGGTCCGTCTGTTTGCATAATATATTTTGAAATACGTAGCGCTTCCCAGCTATGGTTGCAGGATATAGGTTAAGCGACAAAAAGAATGTAGAAAGAGGAGAAGAGTTGCATTACATGTTTTTTAAATGTGGAGGTAGAGGAATAGCAAAGAGGATACTAACAGAAAAAGGTACATGTGTATAAAAAGAAAGGGTTAATGTTAGTCTAAACAGAGAGCTCGGAAGAAAAAAAGGAAGAGAGAATAAATTTGAACAGAGCAATATACCAATAAATTTATAAGGAAATAATTCGGATAATTACTTTTAAGGTATTTTAATTTATTTTGAAACAGTATGAGGATATAATTGGTTGTACATTTTTAATTAATTTAAATTTATGAAAATATTTTCTAAAAATTGGCATGATGAATTATTTAAAGTAATCTCTAAAGAAAATTAAAATACTTAAAATTAACGTAATAGCGTGACGTATAAACACTAATAATGTACTAAATGCTTATATTTTAAAACAAGTACTAATGTAAGAAATTTGGAAATAAATTTTAAATATTTTAACATTAAACAAACAGTTAAAATGATCTAATCGTTGATGGTGCGATAAGAAGAAAACTAACATTTGTTGTATTTGTGGTGGTTGTAGTAGTAGTAGTAGCAGTAGTAGTAGTGTCTGTGACAGTAGTAGAAATATTTGTGATAGTAGTAATAGTAGTAATAGTGGTTGTGACAGAAGTCTTTGTGGTGGTGGTAGTAATAGTAGCAATAGTAGTGCCTGTGGTGGTAGTAGTAATCTTTGTGTTTGTGGTGGTTATAGTAATAGTAGTAGAGTTTGTAGTCGTGGTAGTAGCGTTCATGGTAGTAGTTATATCATTTGGACCGTGGTTTAACCAATTACTCTAATTCGATTATGACCATTCGTTGCAACAACAGCTGTAGCACTATAGTTTGTTTTTGATATAGAGAGAAACATCCCGCTGATATTGTAAATGGTTTGAACACTTCCATTTCGAGTCGTTGGCTACTGTATAGGACGTTTCAGAAAAACAAATTCAACTAAAGAAATATGTGAATGCAAAATACTGAACTAAACTAACAATAATTTCTACTAAAATGTTATAGGTCTTCCATTTTTTTTAATTGGTTGCGAGCGGGCAATAATGTCGCAACGTTCCATTAAATATTTATTATTTTCTTCGTTTCTGCTGTATTGGAATTTAATAAAGATTTGTATTTCCGCAAAGAGGAACGTGAGATTTTTTTGCAAGCTTCCGGCAAAACATCGTCTAAACTGTGTATAAAATCTTCCTCATATTAAGTATTACTGTCCATCTTAAAGCTTTTTTATTAAATGTGTCCTATGTTGTAAGAGAGGAGTCGCGAATACGTTTTTTGGAAGTGTTTAAGCTTCTTTCTTCGTTTAATTTTCTTTCAATAGCAATTTTTTACATATCCATTGCTTTAAGTGTTCTCTCCAAAACATGACTAATGGAAAACGACTGCCTTGCATGTCTTGCATTGTCATATTTGCTCTGCAAAATCATACATACAAACACAACACACGATTTCCTTAGTATTTGAGTATATGTAATGTTCTTCACCATCTATTAAATAGAGAATGTATTTATTAAGCACCCCAGCATCAGCATATAAATCATAATATCCATAATCTTGAATGAAAAGCAATTGTAAATGACGTGTTTATAAAAAAAACCTGAATTGAACTTGGTTACAATCAGGCCTAGACTAAAGGAAGATAACAAAGAACGTTAACGTGTTGTAGGAACATCGTGTCAAGCAGGTATACGGTAGTAAGTGGCACACTTCCATCCCCTCTTGTTACTGATTGGCAAGGTTCGCCTTAAAGTTTCAATCAAAGGCGGGAAGCTTCCTTCTCTATAAAAATTGAGTAATTAGGGTAGAATGGTACAATTTCGATACCGGTTAGAGATGGGAACTATATATCGGTTTTTACGAAATACCGATATTTTCGTTTCGATATAGCGATATATCGATATCGAAATTTTGATTCAATATATCGTATAATATATCTGTTTTCTCATAAATTTATCGATTTTTTTTGTCGAATTATCATTATCAACAACAAAATCCACACTAGACAACTCCGATAATTCCCGAGAGATGGAGCTAATGAAGGTGGACAATTACATAATTGTGCAACTTCACTCAATACATTGCTCTAATTGCCTGAACTGGACTTCGAATTCAAGCTGTTTAATATGCAGCACCAAATTCAAAATGCAGCGATTGTGAACGTGAGACAGACGTAAGTTTCTTATTAATGTTCTCCAAGGAAGGAGCAAGTCTCACCCTGAAAGGGAACCGTGTGATCTCAAAACGGGTATCAAAACTTTTATTTTTATATTCTAAAATGGAAAGAGAAACAAGGATTTAATACCGATGTGACATTTGTTTACGTCTATGTTTTCTATGCACAACCTAGTGCTGACATTCTGTTTTCTTATTATATCTTTTTAGTGCATAAAAATTCTATCCCTATAATCATCACCATTGTTGTTTGGAATGTTGGAGTGTAACAATAACTTGCAATAGGAACTTACTATAGAAGGATTATATCGAACCAACTGTGAATTTTGTTAAAACTTGTAACATTCTAAGTACGACTTACTTACATTTAAAGAGTATTACAAGTTTTGTTTACTTACATTTCAAAATGATTACTTTGTTATGTAGAAAGGAGCATTATATCTGTGTCCTGGATTGAATCCTATATAAAATTGGAATAATTGAATCATGTTCCAATATCAAATATATAGAGTTCACTTAACTCTTTCCCATTATATCATTTAAGCTCACCCTACCTCCACCATAATTTTGATTTAGATTAGGACCTACACCGTATGGTATTGAAAATGTATTGTTTATTGTTACAATTTTACATTTATGCTTTTGACTGTTATGATGTTAATTTCAATGGTAAAAAGGAATATTAACATTTAAGTAACTTTATTTAATACAGCAAATGTACACCTGAAAATGCAATTTGCGTACGGAATAGCGATATATTGCTAATCGTTCGATATATCGATATATTTTCTGCAATATATATATATATATATATATATCGATTATCGAAATTAGGTTTGCAATATATTGCAATATCAATATATCGATATTTAATTTATTTCCTCCATCCCTAATACCGGTAAAATTGTGATAAATGTAAGGATTTTCCCGCTTTCTCAGTTGCACTAGTTGGTAACACTATTTTCAGAACGTCATTATACATTGTACCTTTGTGTGTTCGCTGTCCAATTTTTGTGTTCTTGTTGTAGAAACTTCAGGATGTA